>NC_060212.1:147619000-148229500 GCF_021130785.1 Homalodisca vitripennis
GTCAAGTCCGGTGCAATGTAATTAATCAGGGAATATTTGTGCTAATGGGTCCAGAGTGAATGCGCTTGGCAGTTTGCGCTACATGCAATTTGTATAACTAGTTCTGTTAAAAAAACGAATTTATTTTTGGAAATTAATGTATGTGTCCATATAATATTTCCTTACTGCTACGCTGGTATTATGAATTGTAAGTGCGCTGACAATTATTTACTTATCTCAGAATCATTTATTATTTTGCAATTTGTTTATTTAAAAAAAAATTACTTTCTCTTTTAAAAATTGTGCACAAAAATTAAAAAAGTATTTACCTTCGTGAAACTAAGATGTATTAACCATCAACATTTAATGGTGCTTTAAGTAATAAGTTTGCTGGGACAACAACCAATAGGTTTATACTATCTGCGTGTAATAGCTATTTATTTCTATTGTTATGCAGTGTGAAGCTTAAGAAAGAACCTAAACAGTTTCCACAGAATCTTCCGCAATACACAATATTTAGCATATAAATACTACTTGCAGAGAGTAACGAATCCAGACGAAACTGTGTGGTCATTTGTTGCTTTCGAAACCGACGATGCAATATTTTTATGAATAATTATTCTTGCATAGAAATACTACTACGGTAGAGAGTAACAAATCCAGACGAAACTTCGTGGTCATTTGTTGCTTTCGAGACCGACGATGCAATATTTTTATAAATAATTTTTCTTGCATAGAAATACTACTACGGCAGAGAGTAACAAAATCCAGACGAAACTGTGTGGTCTTTTGTTGCTTTTGAGACGAACAAGCAATATTTTTATAAATAATTTTTCTTCTTTTTTATACAAGAAAAGTCTTTTATTTATATATAGTTGCATTTGTGTGTACCGTGAACAATAAGAAAAACAGAGCGTAACAAATGTAGAACTATATAGTTAATAGTGTATCAAGGTTTTGAAGTAATATATTAATAAAATACACGATTAATTTAAACATTTGAGAACGAAAGCTACATACAAAGTGGTGTGCAACTGTGAACTGAATATACTTTTATTTATTATTATTAATAATGACCCGTTGAGGTTTAATCTTAATAGGCATTTTATTTATTTAAAATAAACAAGGCTATCAAAATTTTTCATATTTCGTTATGAGTAAAATACACAAATATTTCTAAATTCCTAAAAAATAAAACAATATATGGCTTAGTTGAATTTCCAATGGGTAGTTGAAGAGCTAAACTACCAATACCGCTGATAGTTATGACGGTGCATTAGCATTTAACCATAGGTGATAAAATTACAAAAATTTTAAAAACCAACATAAATCTTTAGATCAAACCAAACATTACTGTAAAAGACATTCACATCACTCAACTAAAGCCCTGGATGGAGTTTTTTCAGGAAATATAATAAAATAAGTTAATTCTAGATGGATTTCTTCTAAAGAAAAATGCACACTTATTGTCCGAATCATGTTACTAAAAGGAAACTAACGCTAAAATTATTACAATGAACAGAGCTGTTAATTCTAAGGTTAAGTAAAATAAACAGGATATTAAATTTATTGCACATTTTGCTTGTGTTTGATAAATTGAAAAGTAAAATTGTGATAAATCTTGTTATTAAATATTGGTTATTTGTTTTATATATTGCATTATATTCGATATTTGAATTAACTCTTTGAGACCTGTAAAAATCCAGTATGTGCTATTTACATGGTATTTATGTGCAACATTGAGCCAAGTAGATGTTAACATGAAAAGGAATGTTTATAATCAAATATATGGAGGTGGGACTTGCATAGGGAATTAGGAGCATGTTTCAACATTGAGCATACCAGATTGATATTTTGTGTATTTAACATAATTCTTCCATACATATACACACACACATATATATATATACATGTGTACATATATGTATATGTATGTATTATATATATATATATATATATATATATTTTATATTTTATATATATTTTTTTTTTTTTTTTGAAACCGTTCCATCATAGTTTCATATTTTATGAAAGATAGTCTACTAAGAAAAAATACGTTCAAATTCACTTGTATTCTGTAGGCATCTTCATATATTTGTGTGTATGTTCTTTGTCATATTGTTAACTTAAAAAATATACTATATAGTTTAAAATATATAAAATCATGTTTAAAAACCCGTTTAGGTAGCCTCAACTATCATTATACACCTCTCATATTTTAAGTTCATCCCATTGCATTGCCATCAATTTGGTATATTTTTCAAAATATAACATGGATGTTGCAACCATGTTACTAACCTAAATGTAATGTTTGTAGTTGTGATGACATTTTAGGATTATATTACTATTTTAAAGATTTAATGTAATACATTTAAAGTTACAATCTAGCTGTGTAGTTACAACTATTCTAATGACACACATATCCAACATTTTTGAGTTATATAAAACCCATCCAGATAAAATATAAAATGCGATTAACAACATAAATTTCTTGGAGTATTATCTTTAAATTTATAAAATTAACCAATTAGTAAAAAAATATTCGTTATCCGTTATGAATCACTCTGTGTACTCTGCTTCTCCACCTTATTCTGTCAAAATCTTATTAAAATCATGCATTCTCGTAGGGTCCAAATCATTAAGCCATATATTACCATTGTGATGTTGAAAGTGTTACATGCTAGAACTGTGATCCTCTAGCTCCATATTTACCCGTGCAGATTTCAAGTCTATAGCTCATTTAATTATTGAGATATCTTGGGGACAAAAAATATGTTTTTACTTCCTGCAGGAGACAAAACAGAAATCGTGATATAGTGAAAACCAAATCTATGAATGCACCAAAATAGAACTCACTCTCGTCTATATTGAAATTACATTTTATTTAACGTTTAAATAATTCAGTACTGTATATCCCGGTATAAAAATAGAATACCTATTCCGACATAGATGTGATGTATGCAAAAACAAGAGAATCATACTAGTATCTGATTCACTGTTCCTACTTTAGGCATCGCTTCCTCTAGATATATGTAATAGGACCTATGCCTTTACGTTGGGACCGTCTTATAAAGCCACTGTGTCAAGTCTTTATCCACTCTATATCGAGGTTTCAACCATATAATTTACTGACAGTGGTTTTTATACGACATCTGTCGATTTTCCTATTTGAGTAGGTAAAGAACATAAGTTTAATTTGTATACTAGGAAAGTTTTGTTAAACCTGAAGCAGAATGTGGAACAAAAAAAATAAGGTCTATGAAGTTTTATTAGACTAGCAAACATTTTATCGCTGCATGCTGAGTCCGGCTTTACTTCAATGATCACTGGGTGAAATCCTGGATTAACATTCAACAAAACTCTTAATTGTAGTAATAAAACTCTTAACCTCCCTGCCAGAAGATTACATGGACATATCCTAAAATCGTTCGTTAGTGGTTATGAGTTCTTAAATTTTAAAATGAGTTACAACATATTATCTAAGTTAAAATGTTTACTTCATATAAATACACACCTTTTAGTTTTCTGTTATACACCTTTGAAATAAAAGTCTTATTTATGTTGATCCTTCTAATACGTTTGACAGATGCCATGGAACTTTCAGTACGAATGTTTTATTTTTTTCCAACTAAAATCGGTTGCAAAAAATTTTTTTGTAAAAATAAATAAAATTTGATATTTTACTTATTTATATGATGTGGCCAAATTAATATTTATGTATAATGTAACTCAAAATATGTATATATATACAGGTGTGTGTGTGTGTGTGTGTGTGTGTGTGTGTGTGTGTGTGTGTGCGTGTGTGCGTGCGTGCGTGTGTATTTATAATATAACATATAATGTTATATTTTATGTATAGAATTCAATCATGTAAATACCATCTCAATCGAAATTTGAGAGGAAAATACAGTTGTGAATAAATTATTATTTAATTTACTAAAATACATTTACTATATCAAAATTATATATCTCTAAAGTTATAAAAATAATTATATAATGTATTTTGTTAGTGTGTAAAAATTAAATATGGGTCTGAGATATGCAATCAATACGGCACCAAATCTTGCTCATCTCTACGTTCTTCTATCTTCATCTTCTACCTTCCATGGAGTGAACGTACCTGCCGGTCTGGCCTCTCTTGGAAAGGATCTGTACGGTAAAGTAGCGGTCGGTGGTGGTAGAGCGCTAGGAGGAGCGGCCGTCCTGGGATCTTCAGTTCTGGGCAAAGGTCTTGGAACTCTCGGGGACGTCCTGGAAGCTAAGAATGGTGAACTCGAAAATGGTGTTAAGGCGGGGATCAGTTTTGCAGGGGAGTTAGCTGACAAGGCTACCGATGCTGCTGTCAAGGGTGCTGGGGCAGCAGGAAATGCCTTAACAGCCGTAGGAGATGGCCTTATAGCGGCAGGATCCAGTGCTAATGTTATTTCAGACAACATTTCACAATTGGTCAAAGCTATCACGACCAGACTTGTGCTGGCCATTCAGTCGGCACACAAGCCTGCCACAGATTTATTTGACGCAAGAGACAATCTTCTAAAGAATGGAATCTTCGCATTTGGCAGCAAAACGCAAGAGAATATCTACAACGCTTTCAATTCTTACGTGAAAATTGTGACCAATATTAAGGAACTCTTTAGAAATTTTATGAAGAGCATCATGGGAGCAGCTGCTTACAACTCCTTAACCAACTCTGGTCAAGGGTCTACAGGATCTAGTTCATCATCATCAGCTGTCTTTTAAGGACAACCTAAGAAACCTGGTACTATAATTATAGCATAGTGTAGATTAGTAGAGCAAAGTAAAATATAAAAAAATATATTTATTTATATTACAAGTACAATAATGAATCCTTATTCCCTTAAGACTCTATATTTACCTAAGTCTCTACATATTAAACTTATTTAAAAATAAATTATTAATAAAAGATACATTGTTCATGAGCACTAATTAACCTACTGAAGTTTCAATGTACTAATTTCACGTCAACTGTTACAGTATTTACACTTCAGACAACTTCATTATTTAAAAATTACATATAATGTACTGATATCACATATAAGTATTTCTAAATAATAAGAAACACATTCATTTATATTAAAAAAACTTAAATAATTCTGGTAATACATTAAGTACATAGCATGAAATGAATAGTTTAAGTAAATAAAAAATTTTGTATAAGTATTAGCATTACAGAAAATTAATGAAGAGGGCATTTAAAAACTTAAAATCATACAGGTTTTGACTTTTGACAAATCAATTTCAGTTTCAATGTGGATAAATATCAGCTAGAAAACATTGCGCAATTTGAATGTGAAATTGGACATGAATTAAACAACGAATGCTGATAAGCCAGGCGCTAAGGATGTTTCCGGAATCGAGGATAAATTGAATGTGGCTCTAAACATTCACAACCCACAAACATTGGGTTATTATTTTATATTATGAAATTACTGAGTTGCCTTAGTTCTACTTACTTTCGGCGCTAATAACATCAATACAGAGGGCAATGATAAAAGGTGACATTTTTCATAAAAAAATTCGTTTAAAACTTATATCTTTGCCTGAATAAAGTAAAATTGATTCATTCATTCAATCAATTCCAAACATGCACCAGTAAATGGTTGAACTTCTACTAAAAACATTGTATATATTTTGCAGATATTTTGCATTACTTGTAATTAAATGTGGGGTTGTTATGCCATGGAGATATTATGCGAGGTTTTAAGTAACCTTTAAATGAAAAAAAATAAAATAAAATGTGAAATTAGAAGCAGCTAATGTGAACAAGGTTTCTAATTCACTACATTTTCTAATTTACATTTATTAATTTTCTAATTAAGTTACTATTTATTTTGTGCAAGCTTAAATGTTTTGTTCTAGTAAATACGTAATAAGCTATAAAGCGAAAGACCTAAGCCGTTAAGGAAGGAACTGCAGTCGCTAAGGACCGTCGCTAAAGAGATCTAATTGCAGGTAAATTTAATCGTTTCAGCACTCTTCTTTCACCTGTTTCTTATCTAAGAACATGTACTACACTACACTTTTCTTTTATTTGTCAAGAAATATTCAGCCACTTATAATGATGTAAAGTAAAAGTATTTATTACATTATATATTTGTGAAAAGGGAATATATAATTATGCGATGACGAAAAGAACGTCGTACTAACCGATGGTGATTTTTCATACACCGGACGGTATAATTATAACGAAATTTTGCTCCTCCCAAACGCACTGTTACAGGGTAGGCACACTGTCTATAGCCTTAATATCAAGATGAGTATACACGATGGTGTAGAAGTAGTTCACTAACGCACAGCGTCACTTGGCATTGAGGGGGAGGATGGACAATAGCGCGGGAGTATCAACAAAATATACTTAAACCGAGCCAAAGTGGTCTAGGTAAAATCAAAATCTGGTTAATGATACTTACATTATCTAAAAGAAGGGAGAGGGTAAGGGCAACATGTTCTCAGCTCTAAAAAAGCGAGGTAAGCGATAGAAAACGCCTGTTTCTGTATTATATTTAAATAATCAAATCGAATTCTAAAAAGGTCAGAAGCGTATTTTAAGTGATGTATTGAGGGGCTCTGCTGTGAAAAAAAAACCTTTTTAGTGAAGAAAAGTCTGTCCACGACTCTAATCTGAAATCCTCTTGCATTTAATAACTAATAATAATTTCGCTATAGTTTTTATTACGTGTATGAATCTAAGAGCCTATTTTATTTTATTAATACATTTTAGTATTATATGTGTTTTTGAATTGGAGAATCAAAAGTAAAAAATATTTATGATATATTACACTACATATTATAAATTTAATTTTTTTTTCTAAGTAACATATAATTTTAGATCTGTTTTTATTGGATTATTAACCTTGTATGTTAATTATTAACCTTGGATGTTAATAATTGTTTATATATGAATCATTACTTTATGAAACTGGTATGTTTAATAGATTGATTATAAATATTTCTAAAAAGTGTTGTAATAAAGAGCCTGCAAAAATTACATATTACATAATAACAGTAAGAAATTCGTTATAAGTGTGTCAAAAGTTTTTATTTGGGATTATTTTATGATATAATTTGAGGTGACGTGCATATGAATACCAATATAATGAATATCACCGTTTATAATGAAGTTCCAAATACCTGGTTTAGGTTCATTTTATGAGCATGTCTAACTGATTTATTTCAATTTAAAATTGAAATATGCGTTATTTGTTTGTTCTCTTAAAGCACGCTTACACAAAGGTTATACCATATTTAATAAACAACTCTGATTTAACAGGATTACGTGTTATTTTCTGAGAAATATTAACGCGTTCATTGAACTATTTTATAGCTTAAACAACTATTAAATAGGTGCACCTCTGGTTCTTGAATGAAATAGTTTCCTTCATTAATTAAATAATTTCGTATTAATAATTTTATAATGTGAGTTTACATTAGTTTAAATAACGATATATATCATTAAATATATATATATATATATGTATATATATATATATATATATATATATATATATATATATATATATATATATATATATATATATAGTTCACGAAATATAAAAAGTGCTGGTTAAAACAAAGATAGACATGTGAGTAATTTATAAATAAAATCAAGTAATATTGTGTAAGTTAGATAATACAAGTAATTTTATAAGGGGGTATTTGGCCTGCATCTCGTCGGCTATGTTCTAACAATCTCTAAATGAAGTTCTTTATCTTGCTTTATACAATATTGGAGAAAATGAACCGGCAGCTCTGCATAATGTAATCTGTAATGGATTTCTCCAGTAACTAATATCAACGTATAGGGTATCTATATACCTCTTTACAAATTGAATAAAGGTTATATGTCATGATTGTTTTTTTACAATTAGCTTAGCTTATTATACCATAATACCACTCTGAATATGCCATAATATATGAAATGTAACGTATTTATATAAACTCAATAAGGAATTAAGGAAGGTGCTTCTCATTTAGCGTTATAGTTTATTTTTCTTATCAAAATTTTCCATTGTCAACCATCTTGATTTCATTCCCAAAAGAACAATGTTAAACCATAAACACTTTCACGGCCTTTGTAGTCTTAAACCTATGGGAGGTGTCTCAAAAACTCCCAAACATGTATTTCATTTACATCCAAGCGCTTTACAGTTTTTAAGTATTTATTGCGGTAGTTTAAAAATAAATGTAAATTTTTTTATGTTATGATTAAATAATAAAAAATGAAAAAGCAGTCACGGGACTGACCGACAGAAGTGACTACTTCTTATTGCGGGTTGTGATTTATATATCTTTAAAAAGTACGTTGGCTAATTATTAAGTGGTTACTGTTTTTGTTTTAAAGTGATATCAGAGACTTGATTATTTACCATAAAGATGTATATCTTTATTTTTATAAATATTTCTAAAATATTTTTGCATTTCATATATTGCAATATATTACATATATTGATTATATATATATGAAAGTAATAAATATTTATTTTCTTTTTAATATTATAATTTATAGCAGTTTATTTAATTTTGTCAATATCATTTGTATTTCTGACACAATTACTTCGTTTTCATTGTCATTATATCTAAAAAATTATATGTTTATGATAACTAAAATAATAAATAAAAATTCTGGATTAAAAGTTTGCTAAATATCTTGAAAATACAGAATTTATCGCTCTTCCACATCCCCTGGAACTTATGTTTTTACCGTTTTAAATTGTAACATTTTATTTATTTAAAAAAATCCAATTAATGGTTTTGATGTTTCTTCAGCAACATTTTTATTAAAATTCGCTTTTAATATTTTTATCTTTTAAAGTGTATGTAAAGTAAAGCCCAATGTATTTGAGTAAAGTTTGTAATTATAATCAAAATAAAGATAAATTTTATTTTATGATTAAATTAGACTACGCATTCGTTAGCTGGAAAATACATAATGTATTTCTTTTTAATCACTTTTTAAAAATATTTAAACTAGTAATTAACTGAAATAGGAATACTGGAATACTAACCGTGCTAAGATTCAATTTAGAATCCAATGAGCTTTTTTATTACAGCTATTAAATGATTAACTAAGTTAATAAGTGTTACGCTGGATTCATTAATATTTAATTTAGCAGTTTTTAGATTTATTCAAACCAGTATTTTATCATATACCATGTCTTTTAGCACTGTAATTTTTTAATACATGAGGCACCGTCTCAGATTCTAAGCATGAAAATAAGAGCACAGAGCGTTTACAGTTAACCACTGTTCAAAGTTGGAGATAGTTGAAGGTCGTCCCACTACAAATATCTCAATACAACCTTTAAGACATTTATGGACAACGAGCGTCGGGAATAATAAAATATCATAATTATTATATACTATATATTATTACAGGTTCTTCTATTGTTACTTGATGAACAAAAATAAACTTTTAAACTCTTAGAAGGATGTCTTTACGAAGTTTTTTAGATGAGGTAATATATGAAAGAAGTGCAGGTTTCCAAAAGATCTTGTTTCATGTAAAAATATACAAAACAACGCTCGGTAAGTAGTTACATCAAGAATTTCGTGTTTTAAAATATTATATAATTTTAAACTTACCAGACTACGTAGCTTATTTTTGAGAGAGAACTTGAAGAAACGACGGAATCACTAACAAAGCGATAGCACAGTGTTATAAAATCGAATTACTCAAAACCTAAATAATACCATAATGTTAAGCCATGACGGTTCCATTATAGTTGACTACGAGAAACATTAGTGAGTCAGTTTATTTGAGGAAGTCGACATAAGTGCCTAGTATTTGTATGAAACAATAACCTATTTCCACTTCCAAAAAACAAGGCAAACCCCCGGAAAAACAAAAAGCCGACCTTTTATACGTGTACGTGAGCAGTATAAAATGAAGTACTATACAATATTTCAACTTAATAGGTCACTGCAGGGGATAGATAACTGCCCATACGAGTACATGCAGACGTAATAACCTTCACAAGTCCAATACATTATATTTTGTAGTTATTATAATTTTAATGTAGAAACATTTTAAGTAATCTCAGAAACTATGAGTAAGCTTGTTGTAATAGTTATAAATAAAAACTAAAAATACAAAAGGATGACTCGATGACGATATTTGATATTATTTATGATACGAAAGTGTAGAGAAAAAAAATTATCACGTAAAAAACTAAATTTAAACAACTTTACAACAACTTTAACTCATTAATTTTTACTTAATATTTTAACTTAATAATTTTAACTAAATTTAAACAACTTTAATATTTTTATCTAGTATTATTGCTTATTGTTTAAACCTGACTGGAGTTCCATCATTGGAACTTTAAAAATACACTTATAAAAGTGACCTTAATTCTATTATTAGTTGAATATGAAAGGTTAGGCAGGGAAAAGTTTAATAACGTAAGAAGTTTTCTATAGGTTACAATACAATCTTATGACATAGGCGAACGTGTAATTCAAATAAGTTTCACATTTTTTCATTGATTTTATTCTCGGTATTAAAAATAAAATTATATGTAACGTGTAAATATATTTGTCAAATGTTCGAAAGAGTTCACATATCTCTATTTTGGTTAATTTCAATAATTTTTAAGTAGTCTGATATTATTTATCTTGTTAAAGTTGCATAAAAGTAGTCATTTTCACTTTGAATTAGATAATTTTACTAGTTACAATGCAATTAGGCCTACCAACAAACAACAATTTAAGTTATTTCTTACTCAGAAATATGCCGCAACACATAAGGGACGTGCATGTCCTGCGCTCCGCATACACGCTGAGTCGCTGTTCTCATCTAAATACTATACACGATAAAATATATTTCATGGAATAACTGCATTTTTTAATTTATTCGAAGGCAAGTAATATACCTAATTTTTTTAATGATTTTATAGATAATTAGATTATAAAGTATTGTGGCATATTATATGAGGTCTGTGGCCAACTAATTGCAGTTGTTACTTTATTTTAGGTTTAAGGCACAATAATTGTTTTTGCAATATAAAACACTGTTTATTATGAAACAAAATTACAATATGTTAATGATTATAATACCGCTGTGCACATCGACAAGAATTAGACTTGGCACCTCACACAAGCCTCTGTGGCCCATGTAGGACTAATTTCGTGTATGTGAAGTGCAGAATTTATTTTTGTAAGCTCTAAAATAAATTTCATTTAGATTTGATTTTGAAGTATAGAAATGAAATCGTTCTCGCTCTTGAATATTTATCAATCTGAACGGCAGCTATGGACAGCTTGATATATTCAGCTTAAGCTAACATACGAATATCTATCGAGAGTCTGAGAATTGTTATTGCAACTCTATATTTCTCTTACAACTCTATAAAACCTTTTATCTCTGTCTTTCCTCCTGGCAACATAACCATTCCGAGGTAACGTAACCTTAGTCATAGTGCCGTAGTTCTTAGGTCACTTCAGGGCCGCTGACTTTTCATATAACCGTTATTGTTATTGTAATAGTCTCATATACGTAAAACAAGCTTTTATATCTCCAAATGGATGGTTTCTTTTATAATCTCTTTTATGAATATGACCCACTTAGATTACGTCATGTTTTATAACTTTTTTTAGCTTTAGAGACATGTTTATTCTTGATTTAAAATATTATGAAACAAGGCAAATGTGCATCTAGTTCCGAGATTTCGTGGATTCTTGCCTATTCCAGACATGGTTTTTTCTTAGGATTATGCTCGCTTTACCAGTAACAAGCGTATTATTGTATTTCTCGATTAGTATCAGGCCAACATACGTTCTCAGAATCACCTGAGTCAGTTGAGCAAATACCATCTAGGTCCTGGTCATATTTATTTATTTATTTATTTATTTCCAACGGACATACTCCATTTTTACATTCAAGATCCATAATTCAAGATCAATAATTACAACTTAACCTAAACCAAAAAATTACCTCAACAAAAACATGTGAATGACTGAAAAGAAATATTACATAATACTCTAATGCAAGGCATGATATATGCTAGAATAAAAACGTATTTAATTGTTTTAAAAACTATAACAATACCATAATGAAAGAACGCAACAATAAATAAAATATAACAATAGAAATAACATAATAACAGAAATAACTTAATAACAGTAACAACAGAAAAAACATAATAAACTATAAAATAATATAACAGGGATATTCGTAACAGTGTTTCAAAACAGCAGACAGTAAAAATAACAATGGTAAATAGACAAACTATGACATACAATAAACCGAGAAAATGAACAAACATAGACATTAAGTGGAGGCATTTACGTTGGCAGCACTGCACCTTTCACTTTCCACTTCAATGATCTCACGCCATCGTGGAACAGGTCGACAGTTATAGGCAGGTTGTTGCCGGCCCTCTGCAGGCGAGCCACCGTGCTGTTTGCTGCATAGTTTGTGCCATAGTGTTGCCTGATGAAGAGGTCATTGGAACGAGTGCTGGATGGTGTCTTGAAATTGAGGAGTTGAAGGACGTCCGGGCAAACCATCTCACCGTTCACCAACTTATGGAGAACCACTAAGTCGGCTACAGTCCTGCGAGTATCAAGATGTTCCAGTTTAAGTCTGGCGTACATATCATCAATTGGTACTTGTTGGTATTGGTATCCATTTCTGACACCCACCAAACGGATGAAACGACGCTGAACTCGTTCAAGATCATCACAAAGGTACTTTTGGTGTGGATTCCAAACAGTCGATCCATATTCCAGAATCTGGCGTACCAGGGCACATTATATTGGCCTCAGGGCTACCATATTTGTTATATGTTTAGAAAAACGGGAGATAAAACCAAGCATTCTGTTTGCCTTCGAGCAAATATTATGAACGTGAGCCTCAGGGCTAAAATTCTGTGTCAGAGTAATTCCCAAATCTCTCACTTCATTTACTCTAGCGATGGTTTCTCCTTGCAACAAGTAATTGACGCAGTTCCTCAATGAGTTCTTACGAAGTGACACATTCTGCCTGGAAAACATTCAGCTTAATTGCCACAATGTCTCCGTGAGTAACATACATAATAATCAGTTCTACCATCGTACCAATATTTATACTAAATACAAATCTACCCAGTAACACGATGTAAACAAGTACAAAGTGTCCTACAGCTTATTATAAGCTGTAGGCCATCAGATGGGGAGAAGGTTTTGGGTCGTTTTGCCATCATAATAATCTGTAATTATCTTATTGTATCTAAAAATATTTGACTAAAACTTTGGTCTTCACTATTCTGGCTTGTTCACTTCAATCAGGTACGTTTAGATCATTTAGTAATTGTTTAATTTGACGGATTAACTGTACAGGACGCTGGAGAGATGGAAACTATCCAAATTAATTTTATATTTTTTGTGTAGTGCATTCTTCTTGGTGTTCGTGCTCTAGTCTGTGAAAGAATAGATCGTTGAGGCGAGTTAGTGCTTATTTCCCTGCTTTTCCTTAATCTACTATTGAAGAAGCACTGGTAAATGAACACAAGTTTTCCATTACTAATTTTACTTTTATAATGTCATATCAATTATTAAAGAAACCTAACACTTTACAGTACCGTATGTAAAACCTTTCACAGCCTAGTAAACACCAAGCATACCTTTAAAACGGTTTTAGAACCAAAGTGTTTTATTGGCATTAAATCATATAAGCACCACTTCTAGATTTACAAATAAATTAATAACATTGCAAGCCACGTTGCTACCAAATTAGAGTAATAATGAACTTAGTTGATATCTTGGGGGGGGGGACCTAATGGTTCAAATGTTCTATGAATTTTGCCTGAGAACCTAATAATTTACTTCAACTTTAAATTGAGTTCCCTTCACGTCAATGTCGACTCGAGGCGTCAGCATCTTTGCTCGACATTGCAGCTGTAGTTGGAAAAAGTGAAAATTAGTATACTAGAGTTCAAAACCATGAAAACTGGAAGTTGTACTCATAGTTAAAGAGCACTCGTAAACTCCCCTAAAACAAAATTACGACGGTATTAGCCGTTTATCGAGACAGCATATAATCACGACAACGTGGGCTCGTCAGAAGGACATCACGACAACTATTATTTGTATTAATCTTCCAAATAAAATATCATCAAAGGGTAAGTTACTTTACTATTTAAAATTTTAACTTTATATTACATTCATATTAGACGTCTCGCATGAAATGGCTCATTTTTAATATGAAAATATAAATTTACATATCGAATAGGCGCGAGAGGTGTTGCTTAGCAGTAAGGTGTTACGCTACAAAATTCGAGAGAGAAAATATTATTATGCACGCTAATTAGATGATTAATCCGGCTAACAATTTAGTTCCAAGAACATCAGATTAAACTTATGCTAACCAGTAACGAGTAATAGGATTTCCAAATATATATATATATATATATATATATATATATATATATATATATATATATATATATATTATATACCATGAAACTAAATAAATAGTGGTACAGCTTGAACTTTTGCATCCAGCAAACATTACAAAAGCCTATTACGCGACACGTGGTATGGCTTACTCTTACCTTGAGTAATATTTTATGACATACATAAATACTTTAAAACTATAATAACTATTATTAAAACATATAGTATTATATCTTTGTCTGAATAATGTCTTTTATTACTTGCACAATGGTACTAAACATGCACCAGGAAATGGTTTAATGTCTACTCACATAAACTAAACAAAATGTTGATGTATTGTATTATCTGTAATAAAGATGTGAGGGGTGATATACGTTAAAGATATTATGCCAGATTTAATAATTATTTTGCCGTTTAATACATAAATGAAATAAACTGGTGAATTTACCAACAGCTAATTTGCAAAATTAAGTTTTTTAAGCTACCACATAATGTTCCGACAGTTTAAATATTCCAATCTTGTTAATACGCAATAAGCTATAAAACGAAAGACCTAAGCTGTTAAGGGAGGAGCTCCAGTCGCTAAGGACGGTCTCTGAAGAGATATAATTAGAGGCAAATTTAATCTTTTCAGCGCTCTTCTTTCACCTGTTTCCTAACTAAGTACACGTACTTAACACTACATTTTTTCATGATGTAGGAATTTTAGCCCCTTATATTATTTAAAATATTCCATGTTTATCCTACACATCGAACATATCGCAAATATTAAAAGGACATAATCACATATTTATGTAAGTACCCAATCACGTAAACATTTGCTCTTCAGAATAATCTTCTGGAGTATGAGCAATAAAAGTAGTAAATAGATTTATATTAGCAATGTGGTTTTTATTTAATTTACGCTAGTATTACAATGCATGTTTTTGGGTTTAATTCAATTAAAAAAAACCATACAATTATGACACAAATGCATTCTTAATAAAAGCATTTTAATAAGTGTGAAATATATACAAAAAAAGTCAAACTTAGGTTCTAGTGCCTCTCATCAAAGTATAAATTGTGTGTTTTAATTAAATTATTGCAATATGTTAATTTATTTCTTTTGCTTCTTTCCTAGCAGCACTATTTTTTCCTGCACGATTTCTTTTTATGCTTTATTATGTGAAAATTTATATTTAGTTTTACATTGGTATAACAGTGTAAATCAGGCTCATAGGATAGGGAATTGTTAGCGTAGAGACTTTAATTGAGATATATAAAAATATTAAAAGTTTAATTACAACAATTTTACATCTCAGGTTGTTAAAAATACTGAATTTTACATAGTCAAATTAAAATACTTTGTGGATAAGAAGGTAGGAATTATAAATATGGAAAGCGGGTAAATAATTACGCGATAATAAATTGAATATCTGACTTACCGAAGTAATAATCATTTATCATACACAATACGGTATATATAAGGAATATTTTCTCCTTCTTAACGGACTTTAACAGAGTAGACACACTGTATACTGGCTTAAGATACAGATTAATATACAAGATGGAGTACAAACACAGTTCATCAACACTTAGAGTTGACACTAGCACGGGGGAACCCACAGACTCTACTTAAAGTGTGTTTAAGTGGGTCCTAAAACAACCCTTATCTTGTAGGTGATTACAGAAGCATAACCTAAAGAAGGGAAAACAGACGACATGTGATCAGACACCGTCTGAGATATTATAATGCATGATTAATTTTCAAGCATGCGAGCTAAGCGACGCCATTTTGAACTTGCGCGATGCGAATAGCGTTGAGAAGGTATTTAAAGTCGATTCGACCAATCAGAGACGATCACGTGATCCTGCCCAAACGTCTGTTTTATGCGGTCAGTTGCAGTGAAGCCAGTTGGGAATTATATGTAAAAATACAAACGTAAAATAAATTTATCTAACATTGCAATTTTATTTGTATTTTAAAAAGAAGTTTTAGATTAATTTTTAAAGTGTCATTTAAAATCATTTAAAATTTAAATTGAATAATGAATAAAATTTACGCCTTCAATATAGGTTCGAAGGAATATGGGATAAATGTTTCCTTCTTTAAGCTTGTGGCGTATCATAAAACCTCTACCCAGTAGGTCCCAAGACTGTTTAGTTTCACTTTTGAAGGCGTATTTAAGAAATGTATTAAAATTAAAAAGTAGAGCTCTGAATTCAATGCCTTGAAAGAAAGTACTTAATATATTTATTATTAAACAATACGTTAACCACGGATCAAAAGTACTATGACTTTTTTTAACTTAATTATGCATGTATTAGGTACATATTATTTAGTGTTCATGTTTAGGTATCATAGTTTAATTCAGACTGTTTGTCATGTTTAGCATGTATAGAAGAACTTATGGTTTGAACGAATCATATTCCTAGTGCCAAAAACTGAGTCTGCATTGCTGTTTTGACCAAAAATACAAATACATAGGTTTTTAATAACCTACTTCAGTCAAAAGGCGTTTACATCTTGCCCTCGTTATAAATCTGGTTTAAGATATTGCCAGTGCCATAGTATAGTTTTCCTTGTTTTCCCGACGAAGGAGAACACTTCTGAGAAACTTACTTGGATTAAAAGGTTTATTCTTCCGATCGTACCAAATTCACTTATAGTCTAACCTTAATTTTCAAACTATGTTTATATTTTAAACTGATGTACAAAATAGTATAATCTCCATACTATACTAATTTATTGAATTTAACAGTTAATTTACAATTATTTATATATGTTAAAAATAACAAAGTACCAAGTAGTATCGATTTCTGAAGGATATCATGCTTTATAAAATTGTAGTAAATATTATTAAACTAATACTTCCAATATAGTTTATTTTTTGAAACGAGGCCTTTCTAAACCAAAGGGTTCATCATTAGGCAACTCCAAAAATAAATATGTACGTCATTTTTATTACAAATACTATTAAAATAACGTATGGTCTGATAAATACTCTTTGAATCGTGTTTTTATTGTTTTTCACATGAATGTTGTCACAGTCATCGCATCCAATTTCAAAATTCCTGAAATTTTGTCTTTAGCGTTTCTTAAAATTTGGGATACTTTGTTGCTTGTTCTGTGTGTGACAGTTATATTTCCATGTTTTTTAAAAGTTTTGCATATTTGGTTCGAGAAAGTGCTGTGTTTGGTACAAATAAATTCTTGTTTTGTGTCTTCAAGTAACCTTAATGTTGTCTTATCTTTTCTAGTTCTTCTTTTCAATGATTTTTTAGTAACTTGTCAATAAGTAGTCTACTGTAACCATTGATCGTAGCAAAAGTTTTTGTGAAATTTAGTTCTTTATTAGTTTTCTCTTGAAAGTAGCGTATCAATATTGTCTGTAAATCATTGGATTAAATGTTTCTCTTTTTTGTGCAGGTGGATGGTTAGATTCATTGATGATAAATATATCTGTACGAGTTGGTTTCTTGTAGATATATAATTCAAATTTTGTTTAAATTTTAATCACCTATACGTCTAAAAATGGCATAATACTTATAATATACAATTATACACCTTTTAACACTCTTTGATATATTTTATTTTGTACAATGTCGTATTTTTAACTTTAATTCTTTGTACTAGTAGGCTAGTTTAGCTTGGTTTGCTTGATCCATATTGAAGATACAACCTCGAAATGTGTTTGATAATATACAATAATACACCAAAAATATAAAACAATATACAATAATACCGATGATGAAACCTGTGGTTTCGAAAGTCCTCACCCAAACACTAAAATATTTTGGAAGTATTGTTTTCATAACATTTACTACTATTAAAAAAGATCCTATTGCTCCAAGATTCTTGAAAAGTGCTTTATATTCAACTAATTAGTAAACGACCCTGGATACCTTTTTCTTGTTTTAAATCTTTGGGATAAGATTCAAGCCATCCATGTGGCACTCCTCTTAGTCCACAATCAAAAGGAGAGGGGTTTAATCAGCATAGGAACAGTGTAAATGAACTATCACATAAAAACTAACATAATAATCATCTTTTATTTGCTCAATTGTTAAACTGTTACCCTATTGTGTACATACTTAAGATTGGACATGACTAGTCGAGCTAAACTTGCAATAAGTACCGTATTTATCATTCATTTTATTACTTTCAGTTTTATTTCATTGTTCATAAAATTTCGACAGAAATTTATTTTTTAATTTTTTTATATTGTATTTTAAATGTTTACTTTACTGAAATTCAATTTTCAAATTGTACCAAAAGTGTTACAATCCTCATAGAACTGGTAGATACTGTTAACATAAAGAGTGTACTAAAGCTGAAGCAAGGTTGAAGTTTTTTATTAGTTTAAAAATATTATAGTTTAAATTAAATCCATACATACAGAGAAAAGATAAAAAGATATGGAGCATTTTGTTTTGATTTCCTCTTGGTCCATAGAACAATATCCTAAAGTTGTTAAAGTGACAATTTTGTAACAGTCTGTATGTACAGTGTTTGGTTAACCTGTCATAGAGTCGTAATTCTGTAGTTATCTTAAGCCATTGAGACTTCCTATCACGTGACCATCATCGTTACTTTAATAGCGTCGTAAACGCCTCTGAGACTTCACTCTTTATGTCCAGCATACAGTTTTATATTAGGGTATAAAAGAACATTTGCCATGATGCAGTGAAGATACTTAGTACATTAACAATTTCCACTTCTACAAGAATAATTAATTGTAACATATTATTTAAACACATGCCAGGACTTTAATTTACATGCACAAAACTCATTTAATAACCTCTGGATATCCGATAATATACTGCTAATATTTTGATTGTAAACATTTTTTATTTGCTTAAAACAATTATGAAAAAACGTTGCTATATAAGTCGTATGTTACGTTTTAACGATTTATCTTGATTTGAACGTTTTATTATTTGTTTATTAGTAGGCTTTACTGAAATATTATACAATTCAAATAAAAATGTACGATGGTTCATTCCATGATGGGGCTTGAACAATTTCTTGCCCCTTGAGTGATAGCCTTCTCTAACGATCAATCAGCAAGAAAAACATCTTTGTAAATAAAAAACTCTTAAGTTTGTAAAATTTTCAAGTGGGTAATTATCACTTTCTCTAATGTGATTTAGGTCCAAAAATATTTTCTTCTTTCTTTTATATATATGGGATTTTGAAATGCATTAGAATACAAGACCGACAATTTGGAGAACTTTAAATATTTCTGCCACTATAAAAAGCCCAGAGTACTCTATTATTGTTGTGTAAAGTGGGATGGATAGCAGAGCAAACTTCTAAATGTTATAAATATTAGTTAAATAAATTAACCACACCTATTACCAGAGAGAAGGTAGTTCTGTAGTTGCAAACTTTAATGTACAAGAGGAAATGTTTCTGTCGCATTGTCGACACTAGACACCCATTGTGACTTCTCACAACAGTCACCCCCTTTTCAACCTGTAAATGTGCTCCTTTATAAACATCACATGCAAGTACTAGTACAAATTATGAAAGTTTTCCATACAAGTACACAGGAAACTGTATCTTTTATTGTGATGATGTGCGTTACGTTATGAGATATTTAAAATCATGATTTGAATGGGATTACCTATCTTTCCTACCGATTAAAATTTAGATAGCGTATAAATATCGTAATATAGGATAGTAACATTAGTTTTTCCAACTATGATAATCTACGTAAATCTAAATATGATATCTTTTACGAAAAAAACGTGCACCTTCAACTTATATGTAGGCCTGCAAAAACTCTATTACTTATATCTATCATATACAGCTCATATATCTAATATAACATTTTTTCAATAGCTTCAATATGTTTTACACATATTATATAGAGTGTAATTATAACAGTATTTTTAACAAAATGCAATACATTTTTATCTCATTACTTGATTAGTTTCCATTGCTCTAAATTAGGATACAGAAATATGTAATAAGACGGAAAATGTTTAAGTCAATTTATTTGTTACATAACAGTAGCGTTCTTATATTTAAATGAAATATTATTAATTGTATAAAATATTCTATGAAGGCAAGTTAACAAGAATATAATAATAGTAATTATTATATCACTTTTATGTAACTCCTATTTTAATTTTTGTTGTAAATATTTAGTTTTTCTTGCAATTAATTGCAATTTGTTAAACATTACTACTTCTTTTTACTTATGAAATAAACCTTTATTTATTATATTGCAAGGGAACTCTTCAACGAAAGATGTACTATGCATTCTGTTGCATTTATGACTACGTTATTTATGTATTAAGAATATTACGATTGGTGTATATCATAACCAACACAGTCTTTTGTTATGAATACATAATTAACTTACTTGTAAATATTAATTTATGTATGTGCTGTGATAATAACCACTATTTTAAATGTCGTGGTAAAATGAAACCCTGACTTTAACTGGAACCTGGGAAATACGAAAAAATGTGTGACAATCAAAACATATTTCTAACTTTTATGGAATTTAGTTGATTTAGAATTGAGATAAAAGGTGATTTAAAAAACTGTTTGACTTAAATTTCTTAAAACTTAATACACATTTCATTCATCATGTATTCTACATTATGTCTTACCAATAATGAGATGAAACTAAAATTGTAATGTAGGTGGCTGGAACAAAATAAAATATACATATATCAATTTCCCCAGGGGCGAGGGGAATGGAAATCTCCGTAATGACTGCTAATGATATATATATATATATATATATATATATATATATATATATATATATATATATATATATATATAGTCTCTTAGGGCAGTTTCAAAAGAAAAACTAAAATTTTTTCGTACAATATTTCGTTGTAATTAACAACTTTTTCAAGTACACTTTTAAAATATACACAGAATAAATAAACAAACAAAAGAAGAAACACCTGATAATAAACATTATAAATGTACATACAATTTTGACATGTAAACAAGTTTTGATTAGTTGTTAATTTAACAATAATAACATAATATAATATAATTTTGAATATAGATAAATTTGTATCACAATCTAATTATTCAAGTGGAAAACGATAATTTAGCGAATGTTAAGTCCATATGGTTGTTTCGATTTTAATATAAGTTGGTGTGCCAATTCATTATTCCTTAATTTTAAATCATTTCGAGAGCTGTTTTCACATATATATCATTAGCAGTCATTAAGGAGATTTCCACTCCTCTTGCCCCTTGGGAAATTTATCAATTACCTCAACCCAGTATCGATATTGCTTTCCGGGTAAAGATATCGATCTTATATTGAAACAAAGCTAATATACATAATTACGTGCGTCGACGTAATTATTAACATACAATTATGTGAATCCAAATATTAGATAGTTTTGAAATATAATAGATTGATGGAGATTATATGTGATCCGATGACCTAGCTTCGGATTTAACACCCAAACCCGCCAAAGACTTCGGATTTTGATCTGTGTTATATTTTTCCCATGTTCAAATCATGTCGCGTCCGTAGCATTTTTATAATTTCCTCCTCTAACTTTCCTTACTCAAGGCTGTGGCCCATGAGGACGGACATTAGATAAAGCACAGAAGAAGATAGCCCTATCCTTAAAAAGGAGGATAAAAATAAGCTAGCAGTTTTATGTTTTAGTAAGTTTTAACCTCTTTTATCCTCTTTAGAGTAGCATTAAATTAATTAAACTATTGTAATAAGGCAACGGAAATTATTTTAAGCGCCGCCAAAGTAGTTTTTTATGTTTTTTCTTAAAATTAACCCCCGGACTTCATGAAATAATATTTAATCAACTTCTAATGAAACCACAATATTTGTATATATTTTCCAATTACATGAAAATATTGAATATGATTTATTTCACCGACCCTTTTGCAACATCAATACAACGCATTTAGCTAAAATCCATGGATGTTTTTCTGCATTGCTTCTTTATGCATAATGTGGTTTTTGTATTTAGAGTGTAAAGTACAGGGCCTAATAATGTTATAAAATACATATTGGTGATGGAAATATAACAGATGTGTCCCGCCTACAATTAGTATCTTCCTCCCTGTGTGGTCGAGGAAGGTAGGGAGATGTTATATAAATTACAGACGCTTGATATTGCACGTCGGTGCAGGATATTATTACAACATAACTTTGCCACACAAATTGGCTGGTGTCAGAAAACCCCGCCAACGTCAGTATTATAGGTTATCTTGTATCTTCTTGTGTGCTCTATAATATGAAACAAAGCTTCTAACACTGATCATCCATCGCTGCTAAAATAATGTAGACATATATGTTATGAAAATAATTATTAAAACTACACGTAGATTAAAAATATATCACTCTAGTCACGGAAAATATTCACACTTGTACATCTCCATTAAGCTTTTCACGTTAGTGGTAGGCTCCTCGAGTGTTAGGCTTCGCTAAAGCTGAGCAAATTATTCTATAATTATTTTTATAACAAATTGGATATAAACAGTTAGGAACTGATCTCTCTTTACACAATGTTTACTCATGGAGAAATACACCTATGCATTTAAAAAATATAAAACTATGCGTATAGTAACTTATAGTTACAGCTCAATAAGCTTGAAATATGCAATGAAACCAACCACAATGGTTACTTGTTGAAATAAATTGAAATTGTCATACAGTGAATTTCACAGACATCAAACTTAGTGTTGTTAATCGAAGCTTCATGCAAAATTTCAGCTCTATATGTCAGTTTGGTTTTGAGATATCGTGCGGACAGACAGACAGAGAGCAGTAGGATGTACAGAAATAACATTTTTCCATCCTCACGAATGATAGCTTCGCTAAAGCTCAGCCAATAGTCGAAAATGTGTGTAACTATTCCTATTCCTATATAACACACTATTATCGTTTAAATGATAAAAAAATCAAATTCATTTCAATAACAAAAAACATAATAAATTTTTTTTATCCATTTACAAAAAACTCTGTGGCCTGCGTGGTAATATCGAAAGAGTTGATTCGTAACTAAGTTTCCTGTTACAAAGTCCCAATATTGCAGTCAATAATTAAGTCACATCATAGTTTAGAATGACTTATAAAATTGCTCTGCTTTATTTAATTTATATTTGCATATCCTTTTTACAGACTTGCAGGTTTTATTAATGTTGTATAAAGTACAATAAGATAAAACCCAGAGCCTAATATCTATAAATAATTGACCTAGTTATACATTCCAAAGTAGAAGTACGCCACGTCACGTGTCGTAACAGTCAATATTTCAAATATGTATCTTAGGTAATTCTTGAGATGACGTGCAGTCAGATAGACTGAGAGATGATTATAAATTGAAACGTAAATGACACTTCATACAACTCATTATCATAGAAATAAAGTTTCATGCACAAGTCTACATAAGAATTCTTTCTCGATATATCGTAAGTTGACGGTGCATGATGCCATTCCGAATTAAGATTTCTGTTCATTAAATTAGATTTCATATAAGTATTTAAATAATAAAGGTCACACACCTATTCAAAATAAAATTATATTATATTTGCTGGGATAGTTAGGCTACACGTGTTAGGCTACTATGTCACATGTTACAATTTCTAATGATTTTGTTGGGTTTTCTTACAAACGTATTTATTTTGCTATTTTATTGTTGGAGTCATGGTTACCGATAAGACCAATGTAAAAATATTTGCTGACGCTCAGCTATATCCCATGGAGTAACATGTACCTTCATCGTCGGTGTTTCTTGTATAGAAGTGAAGGTTCATGAACATATTCAAGTCTACATTTAATTTGTCAAACATAAAAATATTTGATACATGTTTTTCAAGATATCGTTCGCTGAGTCAGACCGACTGAAATCTAATTTTTGCATCCCGAGTAGTAAACTTCGCCAAAGCTCAGCCAATAACGTCAATCTAAAAATAGAAAGGAGTTAACGTTTAATTCAAAATTCTCCAAAATGATTATCAGATACACGATTCTTTAAATGCTACATACAACATATTTAAACACGTATACATGTGGCAATGGTGTTTTGCTTAAACAAGGTAGGAGTACGCCACACCTCCTGTCATGAAACACTCTTCGGATTCAATGCAAAATTTAAAATTTCTTTCATTATTGACAGAAATTTATAATGAAAAGATATTTTACATCTCTTGGCAAAGAAAAGAGAATTTGAGTCTATTTAATGAGTGATAGGCTACAAAGACTCTCCAAATTCCAAAGATGTATATGGAACATCGTAGAAATCAGTTTATTCTATGTTGAAAAATCAACTATAAAAACGTTGCAATAGTTACGCTAAATGGTTTTATACATGTTAAAATCTCTTATCAGTATACTGAGGTTGTTTAAAAATTTATTTATTCTGAAGTTTTCTCGTTACCATCATAGACAATTTTCGCTAACGGTCATAAAAATACCATAGGGTGACAAGCACCACAATCTAACTCAGTATTCCTCATATTGAAATTAATTTTCATGCACAAATTCAAGTTTACAGTTCAGTTAGTTTTAAATTTATCGTGAGGACACACAGAGAGATAGTCAGACAGAAATTAACGTTTTCGAGCCCCACTAATGATAGTCTTAGCTCAAGCTCAACTAATAAACTGAAAAATTTGTTACTTAACTCCTCTTTACAATATTTGGTATATACAGGGCATGTCAGAATATTTGTAATGTGTAGGACCAAGGAATGAAATTTTGCATAAAAATAATAATTAATAATTTTGACATAAATTTGAAGTTATGAGTTATTATGGGTAAAGAAGGAACAATTATACCAAAATCTCTTTCCATCTTCATATAGGAAGAAAAATATTAGTTAACCGGAAAAGAAATGGCTAGGAATGATGCAGAAATTACTGTTAAGATAAACCTACATTGTTTATATGACCTCATATGAAAGACTTATTTTAACACGTTATCGAAAATGAAAACTTGTATGTAAAGAATGTAAAAAATAATCATTATATATATATATATATATATATATATATATATATATATATATTCTATATATACCGGGTGAGTTTTTTAAAGTGATCCAATAGCTAACTTTTTAATTACACGACTTAGCACCACACTTTAAATTTGGAACTTGCTCAATTTTAAGTTTCACTCAGGGATACACTTTCAAATTTTTTGAAGATGGCCGCCATTTTCCAATATGGCGATCAACTTTAAAATCTTTTATAGAACACTCTGTATTTTATGTTGTTTTTAGATTCTACTCTACAAAATAAGAAATTGTTGCTTTTGAGAGTTTTTCAATATCTCTAATGGTTCAGGAGCTACGTGGACTGGAAGTTTTCATCATCAGTCCGAAAAATTCCGAAAATTTACAGTCCACGTAGCTCCTGAACCATTAGAGATATAGAAAAACTTTGAAAAGCAAAAATGTCTTATTTTGTAGAGTAGAATCTAAACACAACATAAAATACAGGGTGTTCCATAAAAGATTTTAAAGTTGGCCGCCATATTGGAAAAAAATTATGAAAACTTCCAACTTCCTTATGATTAAAGTATATATATGTATATATGTATATATATATATATATATATATATATATATATATATATATATATATATATATAAATTGATACTTTTTTGTTTATCCAACTCGTCGAATGAGTATTGTAAAAAAGTAACTGTCGATTAAAATATTTCCTCTTTCCTTTAAACCATATACATACATATTGTATGAGTTCATTAAAAAACGTAAAGTCTAATTAGTTTTCCTTCTGTCGGGTTGTCGTACAAAGGGATAGAGGGGGTTAATCAGCAGACAGTCGCTGGAGCAGAAAGAGTCGTACTACGTGAGCAGAAGTACAAGTACAGTGGAGTTCTGGAGAGTGTCCTACACAACTAGATTACATTCTCTTGTCTCTGAGCGTGAAGTTTAGTCTTTAGCTTGAAGAATATTAGTAATACTGACAGTACTGAAATACCTAGTAGAAGATGGCATTTAACGTTACTTTAAAATACGAAACGATATGTTTTAATTTATTAAAATCCTAATAATCGTGTGGTTTGAAAAAGTAAAATCCCTAATCTACACAAATTCATGTAAGTGCACTTTTTTGGGAGCAAGCCATCAATATTAGTTTGGACATAAGAGAGTGATAAGGGAGTAATCTTGGAAAATAAGATGTTTGACTTAGCAATCTAGAGCGGAAGCTAAAATATGTGAAGACCCTAACATATATATTATCATATATATTCACGTATAATGAAGCTCCCATGGTTTTATGTTCCCACATTTTAACTTTTGGAATACCTATATAGCTTGAATTATCATTATGAAAATAAAGCAAAGGACTCAAAATTGTCATTTCCGTTTCGTATCAAATACACGTAAGTATGGTACACCACACTGTATATTATTAAAATTAAGTAATTAAATTGGGACACCAATACGAACCTGAAAAGTATAAAATATAGTTTTTGTTTTATGTTTTGTATGACTAATAGTAATAAATTATAGAATTTTCATTATAAAACAATGTTGATTACTATATTGGAAAATGAATAGTTTTAAACGGGTTGAAATACTTTTATTTAAATATGCCCAGTTAAAAATTACTATATCGAATTTTACTGAGCTCAGAGAAGGTTTGGTTCGTTGTTTGTTCAAAATAAATTAAAAATTACACACAAAGTACATTCCCATCTAGATAAATTTTCCGTCTGCCTCTCTGTTTGCATTTTTTGGGACAAATATATTACGTTTTAACTGATTATTCTACGTAATACATTTTTTAAAACTGTTTAAAATAATATCGTATTAGGTTTCAATATGGTGGCCATAATCAAGGTTTGCATTTTAATAACTAAAAAATGCGACATTTTATGCTATATTTTATGTGTAATAGTAAAATCAATATGAACATATAATAACCAATTTGTATTACTGTGCTTAATAATAACAAAATAGGGACGGATTTTACTGAGCGCCATCTCTCATTTAAAATAACAAATCGTATTTTAAGTGCCGTGTAACTGCAGATTAATGAGCAGCTAATTATCGTTACTAAAAGCTACAATGACCTGCTCATTACTGTCATGGTTGAACAATTGTTGCTACATTTTCTCAAATGCATGCAACATATATTTTCGAGTTGATCTTAACATCTAATTTTATTTGTTTGTGTATGGAACTAAATACTAGTTATTAAGGATACAATGTTTGCTATTAAAATAATATATATTTTTTTACTTGAAATGAGTTGAATTACTACAGAACATGGATTAACTTAACTGGGCATTACTTACCTTTCCTCGTATACAGTAGTCGCTTCGCAAAAATAGTAAAAGTGCCAATTTTGAACATCTATCTCTAATGATGTCTGAAATAAAAATAACATATACAAATCAAACACATACGTCTGCACAAAATTTATGGCCAATGCTATATTTTGTTTCTTTACCTAAAAACCAAATTTCCGAATATAACAGGAGATTTTATAAAATGTCTTTACTTTTGTCTTAACTATTTCATAACACAAATTATAAAACAGAACTCATAAGAATCGATCCCTATTGCTCTAAATTTGTCCTTAATTATGAAAACAAAATAATACAAGGCATGAGTTCACCACACCGCACGTCGCATAACAGGCTTCACCGAGGTTGGATAAAAACTTGCAAATGTATGTATAGCTATAGCATTCTTCAGACGTTCTGCCGATATAAACATTAGAAAGACGGAAAACCACAAGAATGAGTCTATATCCGTTTTGGTAGACAAAAGAGAAACTGTATCAGCCTACTGAGTCATACCATTCAATAAAGCTCAGCCAAACTCCACACTTAGGCACAAACATCATAAAGCTCATACTTATGTATATGGAACCAAAATTTCACGCACAAGATTCTCGAGATATTTTACCACATAATGGATCATCCTTTTTAGTTATTTAATTAGGTATCATAGCGGTGTTTAAATAATAACAGTTTCGGTTAAGTAGGGAGGCTACTACAACGCAAGATTACGCTGATGTGAAATATTCTCACCAACATTCAACATGACTTTACATTAGACAACATTAGCTATGTTGTATATACAGGGTGAGTTTTTTAAAGTGATCCAATAGCTAACTTTTTAATTACATGACTTAGCACCACACTTTAAATTTGGAACTTGATCAATTTTAAGTTTTACTCAGGAATACACTTTCAAATTTTTTGAAGATGGCCGCCATTTTCCAATATGGTGGCCAACTTTAAAATCTTTTATGGAACACCCTGTATTTTATTTTGTTTTTAAATTCTACTCTACAAAATAAGACATTTTTGCTTCTGAAAGTTTTTCCATATCTCTAATGGTTCAGGAGCTACGTGGACTGAAAGTTTTCACCAATATCCAAAAAATCTTTTATGGAAAACTTCCAGTCTACGTAGACATTTTTGCTTCTGAAACAATTAGAGATACGTAGAAAAAACTTTCAGAAGCGAAAAAATGTCTTATTTTGTAGAGTAGAATTTAAAAACAACATAAAATACAGGGTGTTCCATAAAAGATTTTAAAGTTGGCCACCATATTGGAAAATGGCGGCCATCTTCAAAAAATTTGAAAGTGTATTCCTGAGTAAAACTTAAAATTGAGCAAGTTCCAAATTTAAAGTGTGGTGCTAAGTCATGTAATTAAAAAGTTAGCTATTGGATCACTTTAAAAAACATCCTGTATATAAAATGTTTATATAAAATGTTGCCATAAACTATATGAAATATTGATAATTTAGCGTAATTTCACAAGACTTGCTAGTAGCAGCAGATGTTCTTACGACACTCGCTCGTTAAATTTGTAATGACATTAGAGAGCGTGTAAACGTTGTGCCAGCTGTGAATACAAGCAGCTGAAGAGCAGCTGTTAACCGAACGTACAGATCCCCGTCTTTTTGTACCTGATTAAAGCACCATAAGACCCATTCAACCTCATTTCTTGAATTTATTCGTCACTAAAACTTTATAACTTACAAACCATCAGTAGGATAAGAATTATAATATTAAGAAATAATGTATAATTATTCGATTGTCGCAACATTTTTTGAGGGCACATTTCATGGGTTTAGTTATTATCACTATATTATTGAGGTTTAATATTGTCATATCGCTGCTATGTTCAATACAAAATTAATTCACCTGATTCTAAACCACAGTATAATGTGTCTATTGTATTAAAGGTGTTGTGCAACCAAAAAATCTCATTTTTTTTAGCTATTGTCAGTTATTGGACCATATGAAAGTAATTTTATCAATATGTACAAAAATTAAATAGCACAGTTGCCTACACGTATAGAATTTTTATTATTTAAATGCTCTAAGTAAAATATTAAATTAAAGTGTATTATTTATTTTTGAATCTTATAATTTCCTTTAATATTACGCTCAAATGGTGGTAAAAAAATGGAAACTTCCTGCTTTTATTAAGCCGTATGTGATAATTTAACTAAAACATACAAATATTTTTCCGTAGTGTAAATGATTACACGTTTAATTTCAATAGTTATAATATTAAAGTGTGTTTTATTTGAAATAGCCTGTGTTGTATTTAATTAACTGTAACGTACAATAAAGTTTAATAGACAAATATAACTAAGAGGAAAATCATTAATTTTAAAATAAACTGTGTTTATTATCTGTGCTTTTGCGAAGGCTCAAAACTCGTAGGGCTCAAAACATTTCACTTCTGTCCACAGGATATCTCGAAAAAGAACTGACATATAGACTCGAAATCGTGCATGTCGCTAAATTTTTATTTCAGGAATATAGTTCAATTAAGGTACATATTACTCTATGGGATTTGGCTCGGCATTATTGAATATCTTTACATCGGTGTATTCGTTCACTGCGATGGAAACGAGAAAAATATCAGAATAACTAAAATTGTAAATAAAGTACACTAATAATGCATTTTAAAAGAACTGTAGATTTTACATTTTCCATGAAAAACTTCATTTTTAATGAACAAGAATGTCCTGATAGTGCATCCAACGATGGATGGGTTTGGCTGACCGTCGTTGAAGTATATCACTCAGTAGGTTCATTTGGTTACTGTATTATTTAATTACTTACTTACTTACTCCTGTGGCCACTCGAAACCCAGATGGTTTTTGACCTCGCCAACAATGTCTCTCCAACTTCCTCTATCTTGAGCCACTTCCAGTGTAGCGCCAATCGTTCTTAAATCCTTCTCCACCTGATCTCTCCATCGCATCCTAGGTCTGCCCAATGGCCTCACTCCCTCTGGTTCCCCTCGCCACACCTTCTTTATCATTTTATCTTCTCCCCTACGGGCAACATGTCCCATCCATCTCATTCTTTTACTCCTGATCAGTGCAATCACATCGGGATCTTGGTATATTTCTCTTAATTCTCTGTTTCTTAATTCCTGATCCGCCATATGTCTCCTTCTTGAACCGCCATTATTTAATTAACTATTAAAAATTTAATTAATTTAAAACCATATATTGTCCTTATAATTGGCTGAGCATTCGCGCAGCCTAGCACTCGTGGGCCTAAGAAATTTCATATCTGTGTGTCTATCTACGATATTTTGAAAAATCCCTGACCTATAAAGTAAAGATTTTGCTTGAAGCTACATTTTTACATGAGAAACACTGAGTTTAATGATAATACGAGGGTAATTCGGAAATTAAGATCCGATTCGCGTTAACCAGACAAATGTTAAGCGAGCAGCGAAATGCTCATGCGCCCTGACTCCCAGCATGCATTGCGCGCAGAAATACGCCATTTGCAGTGAAATCGTTTTAGTCTGCTGTTGTCTGTGCCTTTTTAAAATGTTTAAAACTATTGAACGTCCCGCCGACTGTGAAATAAGGTCTGTGATACGGTTTTTTGACAGCAAGGAACGTTTGTAATCCTCGTACATTACACTCCAAAGGTTTAGCGAATATGTTTTACCTGATTGTTACTGGTAAGCATGATGACAACGAGGAATAGAAGAGTATTATCTCTTTCGCTTTCTTATACTGTCTTAATAGTAGCTTTGAAATGAATTATGAGGTATGAAAGGTGCGATTTGTTTTCTACTAATGTAACAATATTTTATTAGTTTAACCAAGTTATTGTGTTTTAAAACCAAAACTTTAGAATGTTATACCTTACATACTAATGCGTATATTAACATATCAATAAATAGTTAACCGAAAATGTTTGTAATAAGCGAAAACTGAACAGGTTACATTACTTTTATAATACCTCTAGTTTTTTTAGAATATATTATTCCCTTATACAGTTACAGTTAAGGATCCATATTCTATCATGGAGCTTGTTGTGTTTAAGTTTTAGCATTTTGTTTAGTTTGATTTATAAGCAAACAAATGGCGATTGCTAGAGTTGAATTAGAAAACTAAAAGGACACTGCAGAGTATACATAATTAAAGTTAGACAATTGAGGTAGAAATAATAAATCCTAATTTATCAGTAATTATAAGAGAGCTTTATTAAAGGTTTCTTGTTTAGAAAAGAAATAAAAGTTGATTTCGATATCTTATTATTTAAAATTTTTAGACTATACAACTGTTTGAACACTGTATGACATATTACAAAACAACAGCTTTACTTGTGTTCGAATAAAATACAATTTGATTGCAATTTTATTAAATCCAAACATATACCACTAAAAAAATTAATTGACACAATCAATAAATGTTTCATATTATCTGACCAAATTATATGTGCTATTGTACTATCAAGATATTGTGCCAGTTTATGAGTAATAATTTTTATGTTCTGATAAATTTTGTAAGTGTAAATCTTAAATACATAATAAGCTATAAAACGAAATATCTAAGCTGTTAAACGAGCTGGAGTCTCTAAGGACCGTCTCTAAACAGATCTAATTAGAGGGAAATTTAATCTTTTCAGCGCTCTTCTTTCGCCTGCTTCTTATCTGAGAACATGTACTAATCCTCAAACACTTGTACGTTCTTATTAATTCTTATAGAGTAATTGGGGTGGCTTATATTAAACATGTATTACTTATCCAAATTCTTTTGGTTTTTTATTGATAGTTAATAATTTTTACTTTTACGATTAAATAATAAGAAAGTGTACATTTTCCAATAAAAAAATGGGTTTGAGATGAGCATCAGTTTTATATTCAAACAGCCACTCCCATAATTCTGCGTTCGAAATAAGGGCACAAAAGTCCCTGAAGTTCAACACTGCTCTTATAGGATAAACTGAATCAATTCACTGCAGCTATCTCTTTAAATAACTATAAGTATGATGTATTATATTTTAAGAAGTGAAGTATCACGGTTTATAAAAATTTATTATAATTGGGTTCTTTTGGAACTGACTAGTTAAATTAAAGAAGTTACCCAAAGGTACTTTTTTTCAATATTGGAAACCGTAGCACGAAATATTTACATGAAAGATTTTGACATTATTTCGTGAACGATGTTTCATTTGTCCATCAGTTGTTGTTTAGTGTAAAATCATACAAACCATCATCAAATATGTACTTTAATTATCGTACAGCTCGTAAGGATACCAACTTTAAACTTCACGGATTGCGAACTAATTGAAAATTCCAGCCCGTCAAATGATAATGTTCAACCAAAAATCAGGTTATCCCATTAACTTTTGGATAACTACACTAATATTCGTTAAATAAGTATATGTGATTCAGTTTATTTTAGTTAAGTGTACACACTCAAAACTAATCACCTATTTAACTTATTATTGCAATATATTACTCATTTGAATTTTGAGTTTAGCTCCAGTTTAGACGACTACTTCACATATTTATAGGTGTTTCTGATGTAGATACGATGTAAATGTTATGTTTTGAGCTACTTCGTCATCGACTTGGTTTAGATCTCTTCAGATGAACATGACTCCAGATACCAGGAGTAAAGTTTGAGACATCGTCAGATACCAGACGCTGCAATAAAAGAAAGGTGAACTGGAGCAAAACTCAAAATTAAATTGCATCAACCAATCCTCCGTTTTACTACTCAAGTGGAACCACTGAAAATCAAAAAGCCATTCTTCTGTGGTGTATTTTACAAGTACGTGAGCAGTATAAAATAAACTACGATGCAATATTTCAACTTAATAGGTCACTGCGTTCGATAGATAACTGCTCAAACGAGTGAATGGAAACGTAATGTTAAAAATGTCTATACATCGTGTTTTGTAGCTAAAATAATTTCAATGTGGGGAACTTCATAAGCTTTTCGTATTTTTTGTGTTGTAGCAGTTTAAAGTATGAACTGATATTTAAAACCAAATAATTTCCTATATGTAATAAGATATTCTGAAGGGGGTTTGAGTTAAACAATTTGTATTATTCTTAAGCAAAGCTATTTAAACAGATTTAATATTTTTGTGTTTTGAGTTCATCATAACTAATTGCGATTGAAATTCGAGTATGGAGCGTTAAATACGCAAACAGAAAATTTTAGTTTTTTCAATTTGATATATAATATAAAGTGTTTTATGGCATATAACCAAGTAAGCTTTATATATAATTTGTAGCATTTATTCTGTATATTAAGTTAGTTAAAAGTATGTCATATCTCAGAATATTATGTAGTCTGTGTGAAACGGCACATAGAAGTGCATTTGGGTCGGAAATAATAACTTCTTTTCGTTTTAAACCATGTAGTAATTTGAATGTTGCTGCATCTCCAGAATATTTTTCACCAATAACCATGTTTGCGTATTTTAAAGTTAAGTAAACTAACTCGATAGAATTTAAAATCACAAATTAACGCCAGTTAAATTATCAAGTTGAACTTCTCAATTGAAGACTTAGAGTCATTTCAATCGTTGCATTTTTTCGCATCTTCACACCGCATATTTCGTGATTGATCATTAATCATGAGTAATATGCTGAAGATGGCTTGGTGGTTCTTCATATGCTAAAAATTGTCATATATACCTATCTTTTAAAGCTATGGAAATAGCAAACATTTTTAATATCACATGGCTTCTCCTGGTAAGCAAGGAGAGGGATAAGAAATTTCGATATAAATTCGTTCTTTGAATAGGTCTGGACATTAATTTTCTTTATCTTAATCTTTAAACCATAATATTTTTATATTGAAAATTTATCATATTTATAGAATTAAGTTTTGGGACGAAATTTAAAATAAATTATCTCAAAGCAGATTTTTTGTGCTAGAATTGTTTATACGCAATTGATGCTACATATAAATTGTATTAAAACCCAAACGGTTTGTAATACAAATAATAAATGATAAAGACATAATAAGTTGAATAATAATAACCCGTTATTGCATGGTCGTTTGAAGGGAAATGTTATTCTATTAGTTGGATAATTTGTAAAACCTAACTGATCCCCTTATATTTGTACTGAACGTATTTTTGGTATCAGCTGTTACAAAAAACTCCTTACATGTTTTAATAAATGGGAATTTTTATTCCAATAATTGTAGGGTAGGTAAAATTTTTACAAATCCTTTACTATCACCCGTTGAACTATGCACAAATATGTACAGATATCAAGTGATCAATCAGGTTTACCAACTATCCGACTAATAGAATAAAATTTCTATTGAAACAACCGTACAAAAAACAGGGTTATATTATTTATTAGATGAAAACCACAAAAAAATTATAACATATATAGTATTTCTGAAATCCTTAAAAAGGTGCTTTCTTTTAATTAAGTAAAACATGAGTCAATGCATAAAAAAATAATACCTAGACCCTAAACCCCGTGCTTGGTGGTCTTAAAAATGCCATTATAATATTTAAAAACTGCAAGAGATTTCGTGAGAGAATTGCGACAGTTTGAATATTTTTACCAAAACCAGTTTTATTGACCACAACGAGTGAAAAACACCACAAATAACGAACTTAACTTCACGTAACTTAGGGATTTGTTGGTTTTGTTATAACGCATAGCTTTGTCCATTTAATCTTTGTCGTATCACATATGGTTTCAAAGATCCCTTTAGTGTCTGAACTTCATTTTTTTGTCTAGGTGAATCTGATGTCGAAACTATGCAAAAATCACGATATCTTCAGACGGACGCTGAATTCAGATTGCAGTAGTCAAGCCTGTAACAACGTCATATTCACAATGAATCAAACCTTTCCACGTTACCTACCATATTATAATTATTCTTCAAATTACATGCAATTCTACGTATAGTCCTAGTTGTAAAAGCCTTCATTTTAAGCATTATGTGCATCACCAACTAAAAGGCGTTTGTGATCTATATTAAATTAGGAGGAATAACACCTACCTAAATAATTAAAGGAAAACATAAATATATTGCATATTTTAAATGGGTGATGTAGATGGGAAACTCGTTTAAACTCTTCTTTTGTGAAAAGCTAATAAAAGCTATAATACAACTCGTATATGGAGGGGCGCATACTTCATAAACGATAGAGATATTGCTTCCTCATATTGATAGTCTCTACCCATAGGTATATGAACTATAACTGGTGCTATTTATAAATAATGTTTTGCATATACTTAGAACATTAAGTGCATACTATTATGCAATGACTTCAGTACATTATTACAGACATGTAATCACTATTTAGTACATGTTTATGTATTCATAACTATTCTCACATCGTAAAAATATAGTTCAAAGAAAATGAACACAGCCAATTAAAATACATAAGGGTATTTCAGGTTTTCAAAACTACAGTTTTTTATGGTCATTACCTCATAGAGTTGTTTTCACCTCTCTTTCGGTAAAAGCTTCTTTCGATACACAAGCATATTGTGCCATATGTGTGTGTGTGTGTGTGTGTGTGTGTGTGTGTGTGTGTGTGTGAAACTATGTTGTAAGATAAATATTTAATACATTTCTAAATAATATAGAATGTGAATAGAAATGCGACGAATCTCCTTGAGCGAAACAAACATTTGCTGTTTTTAACAAAAATTAAAACTGTAGCACTGCCATATTTATGAATCCTCAGTTACCATTTTCCAAACATCACTAAAATAAGAGTGACAGGTGACTCAAAGGTAAAATGTTTTTAGGAGGGATACTAAAATGAGGTGCTTGTTTGTATACAACATTGAAAAATAACATGATCCAATACTGATTAAAAGTACCAACTAAAACAACTGGCGTAATATTAGAAAGCATTTTAGATTTATTATTCAATAAAATTTAGTGATAAATTAATTTCGTTAGAGTTCTCTCTGCCGGGTCTGTCTGTAGAACAAAAAGGGGAGGGGGTTAATCAGCAGACAGTCGGCGCAGCAGAATCGCACTACGTGATTGGCAAACCAACTACAATCAGTAATACCTAGAACTCGGTCTTTGATAACAACAGAATTAGTTTTCATACTTCCATTTAAAGTGATAATTTTATACTTTGTACGAGTGTTGAATAATAACTATATGTTCCCTAGTTAAGATAAAATTCAACCAGTCATTTCTATTACCATATTTACTATAAAGTGGTGTCACCGAACATCATTGCCTGCATTGCTTGTTCAGTTACGTTTTTAAAATTTAATTCATATGCGTGAACCTAAAACTTATGTAATATTATGAAGCTTTGGAAGAACTAAGTGCACAAAAAATAATGCGTTAGCAGTGCCTAAAAAGTAGTTTTTGAGACTGATAGCGAGATATTTATGTACAGTATATTTAATAAAGTACTTTAAATAAATTACTAAATATATAAAAACTGATGTTCCATCATTAGGCTTCGTATAATATGTGCAGGTATGTTTTAATAGCTTAAAATTAAAAAAAATAGTAAGAATAATTTAGTTCATCTTTATGTGCACTATGGATCAAGACGAGGAATCAGGTAATTGCTACTCATTGGCAAATAAAATTGAATTTAACAGCACCTGATATCAAGTAATGGCCTTACCCAGTGGAATAACACCCTCTGTTAGTTGCAGTCGTTCTAAATGTTCGTGTAAGTCTGGATGCAGTCTGCCTCTCTTGCTTGTGGAATTCGTCTGTACGCTACTCGTCTCTCTCTCTCTCTCTCTCTCTCTTTCTCTCTCTCTCTCTGCATGATTTAAATACGATAATCGGGCATTACATCTTGATTTGACGCATCGATAACCCCTTAGACTTTGTGGAGATCTTTTGGTTCTAGACATAGGTCCTTTGATTACCACTTCCTTTGAAACACTTGTATCCCTCGCCCCCCAATGGCAGTACCTGTTATTGAGATTTATTTCTCTAATGTAACTTGTGATTTTACCTTCAATCCCGTGTACCTATGGACACTAAAGCCACCCCCCTCTCTCTCACTCTCTCTCTCTCTCTGTCTCTCTCTCTCTCTCTGTCTCTCTCTCTGTCTCTGTCAGTCTCTCTCTGTCTCTCTCTCTCTCTCTCTCTCTCTCTCTCTCTCTCTCTCTCTCTCTCTCTCTCTCCCCTCTCTCTCTCTCTCCATCTCTCTTTCTCTCTCTCTCTCTGCATGATTTAAATACGATAATCGGGCATTACATCTTGATTCGACGCATCGATAACCCCTTAGATTTTGTGGAGATCTTTTGGTTCTAGACATAGGTCCTTTGATTACCACTTCCATTGAAACACTTGTATCCCTCGCCCCCCAATGGCAGTACCTGTTATTGAGATTTGTTTCTCTAATGTAACTTGTGATTTTACCTTCAATCCCGTCTACCTATGGACACTAAAGCCACCCCCCTCTCTCTCTCTCTGTCTCTCTCTCTCTGTCTCTGTCAGTCTCTCTCTGTCTGTCTCTCTCTCTCTCTCTCTCTCTCTCTCTCTCTCTTTCTCTCTCTCTCTCTCTCCCCTCTCTCTCTCTCTCTCCCCATCTCTCTTTCTCTCTCTCTCTGCATGATTTAAATACGATAATCGGGCATTACATCTTGATTCGACGCATCGATAACCCCTTAGATTTTGTGGAGATCTTTTGGTTCTAGACATAGGTCCTTTGATTACCACTTCCTTTGTAAACACTTGTATCCCTCGCCCCCAACGGCAGTACCTGTTATTGAGATTTGTTTCTCTAATGTAACTTGTGATTTTACCTTCAATCCCGTCTACCTATGGACACTAAAGCCACCCAGTGGGAGATCATCGTTTCGCAGTGACTAGCGATGTTGCATGAGTTACAGTTATAACGTATATTGATAGACATTGTACCAGCTTCTTCTTATTGGAATATATGACTTAATGTAAAAACATGCACTCCAAATAATCATTAAATTGTATTTCTGTGAGGCCTTTCTTTTTCAAAGTTTCTCTGTACCACTTGTATTTCAGTTATGTGGATCTGATGATGTTTTCTTTGAAAACGAAAGGCCTCACAGGCATCATTTTATATGGTTATTGGTAAATATAGCTACCATATGGTAACATAGCTGAGATTTATACCCATTGCCACTCCTCAATGGATTTTGGCAGGAGGCTACCACCAAATTTACCCCAGCCTAAATGTTACTTCGAAGCAAATACACAGGTTTAAGGACTGAGAGAAATAAAGCGTTACTTTGACGCAACCCCTAAATAGTACGCTGTGTATGCAACCCCAGCGAATCCTGTTACAATACAGCGTACTCCTACCTTTTTTTCAGCAATAGTCTCGTTACCATTATGATTACCCATAAGATCAATGTAGAAATGGTTGATCATGCTCAGCCAAATCCCAGTGAGTGACATGCACCATCATTGAACTCGACGTTGCTTATGTAGAAATGCAAACTTTCAAGTGTATACGTTAGTCTAGAGATATCGTGTGAAACCCCATACAGAGAGGCAGTCATAAATGAAATTTTCAAGCCCCTTGAATAATAGGATTCACTAATGCTAAATCAACAAGACAAAAATTAATTTATACATAAAATTATTTGAAATTTCTTAAGTGTCTAGTAGTTAATTATTTGTATCTGAAGTGAATTAGATATAAAAATACTTTATTAGTGGATTAATATATTATAATTAGAAAATAATTAGACTATAGGACCTAATTTATATTTGAAAAACCTCAAAAGTTTTGGCAGTTAAAATTTTGTAGTATAGTAATTTCCAAATACTTGATTTATTTAAATTATTGAACAGTAAAATTTGGTTAATAGCGCAACAATTTTACAAATGGCTGTAAATGTTAGTAAAAAGAAGCAATCAAACATATTACTAGATGGAAGGTAGTTGTTTCAAATATGATAGTTAAAGATAAAATCTTTCTGTTCCATTGTCAGCACTAGAACTCATTGTGACTTAACAACACAACAGACGTCCTCATTTTTAACCTACAAGTGTGGTCCTTTCTACACATCAAATTCAGGTTAATTAAGAATTATTGCAGTAGTAGGTCATTTCGTAAGTTTTTTCCACATTGAAATATAAGTATGTAGTAAAAATCTGAAAACTATAACTTTAATTGCGATAATGTGCGTCATAGAGTTTTAAAATTATGAGGAGAATAAAAATATCGCTTTTAAGGTCCTATTTTCCTTCAGATAAAAAAAATGAATCTCTATAATGTAATGTAAATGTAAAACTTGTTAATTAATATATATTACTCTAAATATAAAATATTATTGATTACTACATCGTATTTGGTAATGGGCTATTTTAAAATACAGCTGATATCTAAGCAAGTCATCGTTTTTCTTGTAGCTAAATTTGCTGATTTTCTCTCTCCCAAACATTACTTTTCCGATGTAAAAATGTTTTCTCAATGTAAGCATTTCTTTCCGTTGTGAAACATATTTACTTAGCTACGAGCTTAAAAAGCACTTTCTCAGATCTTATCTTTATTGGAAGGTAGCTCATTACAATCCACAATAATGAAAAGTATCGATAAATTCTGTTACGGGCTTCGTAAACTTTTACCTCGCATTTTTGATAATCATTCAAATTAATATGGATATTTTAAACTGTTAGTTCTTTTTATTTTGTTGCAATACTATGACGTATTTTTACTATCATATTATTTTTAATTGCTATTAAAGTAACAAGCATAATAAAAATAATAATAATAATATACTTGCATAAAACTTATGAAATTATTACAACGTCAACTATTTTTGTGAGTAAATCTATACTACGAATTATTGAGAGAAAAATTAATTCAGATTCAAATTTACTTAAAATGTGTTCTTTTCCTCTCATTGTTTACTCTTCACATCAGGACGAAAGTTTTGTGCCAATTAGTTTTGAATTTATAAATCTTTTCTAGCGGCTTGCCTGAAACTGGTTAACCGAGTAATATTTTTGGCACATAAACAAACAGGCGATTGAAGCGAGCTCTTAATTGTAATGAATTGTTGAATTTTTTTACGACACCTGAGAGAATATTGATCTATAATTGAATTTATTGAGTTTGACTCGAGCTTGTGATGGTTAAGCGGTAGTTTCTGTTAAATTCTGAAGTTGACCCTCCCTCTAGTCTCCTAATGTTGAATATTCCTGCCCTGAACACACTTTTATTTACAGTACAGAATCTCCTCAAAGAGATAGAGACAGGGAGAATTCAGCATTGCTACTCCCCTGAAAGTAATTTTAGACGACTCTCTAGGTTTCAATTTTAATATGATTCGAACAGCTCGTTTTGTAGTTTAAATACTCTTTTAAGATTGTATTTAGCGCAGCTGCCCAAAGTTTTATCCCTTAAGCCAAATGTGGGTAAATCAGGCTAATACAATTATACCATTCTCAAGACTTGCAAAGAACAATAATTTTCCAAGTTACGTAAGGCATAGGTGTATGAATATGAGAAACATCCTCTGTATTGCCGTGCTAAGTCGAACCATGTTCTATGTATATCTCCAGGAACTTTCTGGTATCTAAATCCTCCAGGAGGAATTCATCCACTATGATTGTAGGAGAATTTCGATTCAAATGCTGCCATAAACAAAAATAAATAAATAACATTAGACTTGGAATTATTTATTATTTCAGAAAACTGTTAAACGCATTAATTGAGAGCAATACATGATTTTACTTCCAAGTCTCATTAAGATAAATATTTTATGCAGAGAGTCGTATCATCCATATATTGAACCACCTTTTTCATCTGGGATTGATGAGTTTAACTTATTTTCGTAACAAAAGAAAATTATTGGACCCAAAATTGATCCCTGTGGGACTCTATGTATCTCTGAGAAAAAATTAGTTATATGCCTGTGGCAGGCCTCGATTGCCACAAACTTCTAACTGATACTGAAGTGTCTTATGCAAAACTCAGTCAGCAGCTTCGGAAATCTCTTGAAATATGCTAATCGCATTTTCTCTTCTTCCAAGCTTTAGAAATTTCTAATCGGTAATCAATTAGTTAGTTTCCGGTTTTGAATTTTGGAAATTGGACCCTTCGATGACTTGCATGGTATGAAGTATTTATCATGTTTCAGGCTGCTTTTTAAAATTTGTTGCAGAGTTTTAATGTTTACATTATGACGTTGCTTTGTGCCTCATAACTTTTTGTATATTATTTAATAATTTTGAAAAAATAAATTAACTCATTACAGTTTATCCGGCAAAAATCGAATGAAGAAACTGAAGCATTTCTCGTGATTTTAAAATATCAGAAGTAACCCCAGGTGTTTCATTGAACTATTTTATTCAATTGTTTAATTTAAAAAAATGAAATACAGGCTATGTCTAAATAATATAACGATTATGAGATTCCTGGAATGGTTTATCTGAAGAACAAAATGTATTAAAAATACTTCAAAATTCAAATTTGAGATGTCTGTTAAGAACCTTGATCTTCCTTGGGACATTTGTTATAGTTATATATTTTTATGCAATATTATAAACTCTGATTCTTTAAAAAGATAAACATATATTTCTGCATAATAAGTTCCATATAAAATCTAGTTATTTTACCATGTTATGATGAACTCTAAATTCAAGTGGAAAACTGAAAATTTTTTAAACATGTGTTACTATCAAAATACTTTTAAACATGATATGTATATTTTGTTTATTTAAAATTTGATAGAGGAGTGATTTTTAAAATATTTTAAATGTGACAATGACCTCAGTTAAGATTATTTATATACTAAGTCTGAGAAATAATAAGGCGAAAGTTCCAAACTCGGTTTTTAGAAAACTATTGTGCTTGTCAGTAATAACATATAACCCAAAACTATATTATAATTATAGAACGAAAATATACTTTAACAAAGGGCATAATGTAATGGTGCATTGTTTAGTGGTGTTTAACAATGTGTTGAGAGATTGAAGTGGGTGCAAAGAGAAGGTCTGTAATCCGCCAATATTATATTTAGTAGTCATTACTGGATTTTTACTCAGTTTCCTCTTGGGAAACTTATCAAACATCTCAAGTCAACATCGATATTGCTTTCTGGGTCAAATAGATCAAACTAATATTGAAGCAAGCTTATATACGTAATTACGTCTCAACGTTACCTAAATAAATTTATTAACAATCATTATGATTTTTGCATAATTTTCACACATTTAATTGTAAGACACTTTACACTTAAATTCATCCATTAAAGTGCGCAGTTGTGTACACCAGCAATATATTGAGAGGTGATCGAAAATAAGCCCAAAAGTGTAGAGTTTTAGTACAATTTTGAATATATTACGTATACTAAGTGACAGATATAGTGTATAACTAAACAATACATTACTTAAACTATTTTAATAAATCAATTCAAATAACCAATATATGACTTAAAAAAGAGAAATGTATACTAGTTGACCTACTCACAAGTCTCTTTTTACGACTTGCCAGTAATTATTTACAAGACGGCTGAGCCTACTTTGATGGAACTTTCTATCTAACTGATAAAAGATAGCTGCTTCCAAAATATCCCAAAAATGTTTTGAAGCATCGAACTGGTATATGATAGAAATTAATTGTATATTAATAATTCTCAAATATTATACTTTTATAAAAAGGAAATTGCAGTGACGGAATTCCTTTTATATGAGATTTATGCTCCTCTAGGAGGCATTTGAGTTTTAACATGAAACAACCAGACAAGAGTGTTGTAAAGATTTAGTGTTCTGCAAATAACCGTCACTTACTTCATAGACGTTAGGAAACGTATCGTTTTTCATTACAGTATTCCAAGTGTTGTCTCTGATGGAACTAATGTTAAATTCGTACCAGGGCAATAATTCACAACCGAGTGAGAAGAAGATTAGGGAGTGTATAATCCTAGTAACCAGGACAGTTTTCCCGTATCTAAGAGATCCCGTGGAAAACTTTCCTGTTTCAGTTTGAGTTCCATCTGGTGCTAAATTACCGTGCAGGTGCTGTGAGAGCATTCTCAGTGTAGATTAAGTTTCAGATGACGTTTCATTAGGAATGGGTTGAAAAATGTATACTGAATAGTTGGTATATATATATATATATATATATATATATATATATATATATATATATATATATAATTTATTTCAATAAACATTGAATCGCAAAAAGTACTTGCTCCACCGGGACTCGAACCCGGATCTTTCACTTGCCGGGTGAATGTGCTACCATTACACCACAGAGCCCTCACTTTTTACGATTCAATTATTTTGTATTTGGCCGTTTCTTTCACATATGTGTTTAAATATCCAAACTAACATATGATCGGAAGACCAAATACCTGTCAAATGACTTCTATTTACATTCATTAAATTTGTATAAATGGCAATAGCCGAATTTAATTTATTTCAATAAACATTGAATCGCAAAAAGTACTTGCTTCACCGGGACTCGAACCCGGATCTCTCACTTGCCGGGTGAATGTGCTACCATTACACCACAGAGCCCTCACTTTTTTACGATTCAATTATTTTGTATTTGGCCGTTTCTTTCACATATGTGTTTAAATATCCAAACTAACATATGATCGGAAGACCAAATACCTGTCAAATGACTTCTATTTACATTCATTAAATTTGTATAAATGGCAATAGCCGAATTTAATTTATTTCAATAAACATTGAATCGCAAAAAGTACTTGCTCCACCGGGACTCGAACCCGGATCTCTCACTTGCCGGGTGAATGTGCTACCATTACACCACAGAGCCCTCACTTTTTACGATTCAATTATTTTGTATTTGGCCGTTTCTTTCACATATGTGTTTAAATATCCAAACTAACATATGATCGGAAGACCAAATACCTGTCAAATGACTGTAGCACATTCACCCGGCAAGTGAGAGATCCGGGTTCGAGTCCCGGTGGAGCAAGTACTTTTTGCGATTCAATGTTTATTGAAATAAATTAAACTCGGCTATTGCCATTTATACAAATTTAATGAATATATATATATATATATATATATATATATATAAATTTTTTCCATTAACATCAATCCTCTAATGATTGTTCAATTACGTTTCGTTTTCCATGCCAATATGCAAATTGAGATGACTAATAGAAGAAATGTGAATCAATTCTTAATCAGTGAAAAAGGATATAATGCAGAAATTTCCAGATAAACACATACTACCTCATTCATGGTATCAGGTCATCCCGTTTATTTCAGATTTTAATTTAAATTTTACAGCGCAATTACATGCAATAGGTTCCTGAGATTAATGTTTTTTCTATTGACCTGATAAATAAATGGAGTCATTTTGCTACTTGTGCTAAAGTTATAAATATGTATGGATTGAAGGTGAAATCCTTTTTAGAGATTTGAAGCTGTTTAGAGTGCAGGTTTAATCTTTTTCCCAGCAAATATTTTGTATGCTTACTCCCTTTCCTGCTTTTAATACAAGTTTTTATGAAATTAGACCATAGGATTTAAGAAATTACAATCCACACATAATTGTGTTATTCAATCTCATCTAATGTAAATTTAGAATTACTAGTAATCAAACCTATGTCGCAATGGAAACGACTCCTCTCCTCTTGGTTTTGAGCCTAGCTCTGTGAAGTGGAATAAGTTAATGACATGCGAAGTTCGTTAATACTCGTTCCTGTGTTCAAGATGGTGCTACGGATTTCCAAATATATGTAAGGATGCATAATGACGCCACTTTAAATGGAAAATTACATTGTAAAAATATGGGCAATAATCAATTACAGAGAATACGTTATTTGACTAAGGTAATATATTTTAAATATACGTGTAATTTTAATAATTTCTTCAAATATATTTCAACATTACTGTAGCAGCGTTAAATGATCAGAGATAGTACCTTTGCTTAAAATTACAGAGCACACAAGAAGATACAAGATAACCTATAACACTAACGTTGGCGGGGTTTTCTGACACAAGCCAATTTGTGTGGCAAAGTTATGTTGTAATAATATCCTGCACCGACGTGCAATATCAAGCGTCTGTAATTTATATAACATCATGCTACATTTCCAGACCAGACACGGTTGAAATTGGAGCCTGGAGAAGTGTGTTATATTATCATAACTTTATGTATTTTATAATATTATTGTGCTTGAGAAGTTAATTTTGTACTCTGGATACATAAACTATACTGGGGTATATAGAGGTACTGCAAACAAACTATCCATTAATTGTAGCTTAAAATTGTATTTACATTCTCGTTTCTACTTGATTGCTAGTAATGTTCAATATTTTAGTACGTAAAGTATAGTAAACAAACTAGTTTTTAGTAGTCAGGGATGTAATTTTCTTCAGATCTAGGGATGGTAAGAGGCTCAGTCAGGTATACATTTTATTAAAGAAAAGGTCACCAACTGACAGTATTATTCAATGATATGTATCACTTGAAACTCGTATTATATGTTATTATGACATAATTTTGTATATTTATTTTTATATTACCACACTGACCACTCGCCCTAATTCAACTAGGCATGCATGATTGCTAATAAATTCAGTAGTTGGAATATTTAATCAAGGCACCCACTTAGAACTTAACATATACGTATGGCTTCCCTTACCGTGATTACACATACATTTTTATCAGTATGAAATAATTTTTTTTTGTTCTCTTAGGAAAAGAAGCTTATAAATTGCACCTAGTCCTGTAAGGACCTTTGCGCTGCTTCCGGAGTGATAGGATATTCAGGATGGGTAAGGTTATGGAGTAGGGGCCGCCTCCTATCGAGATCCATGAGGAAGAATTAGGGCACTACATCTCAAAGTCATCCCGGAAGAAGGGAGGCCAGCTGTGAACCAGCTATGAAATCATTGGATGAGATTTATTGATGTAATATCAAAAAATATGCTAAAAGTGAGTAGGAAAAGTTATACAATTTTAAACAGTGTTAATGCCTGAGTGTTTAGTGAAGTTCCGAATAAAGGAACTCCAAAACCTATCTCTTTCTAAGCTTGTTAAATATTTGAATGGTTCATACATAATGGGCTAAAATCATAAACATTATTCTTACTACCATTGCAGTTATAAATGGATTGGTCTATTATCTTTGGTATTGTATAAAGTACATATGTATCCAATAGGAGTCTTAGCTTCTGCTTGTGAAAAAATTAAAGACTCTAGTTACATTGTTCTCATACATAACCACGTTATAAACGAGAAAAATGGATTGAAAAATGAGTAAATATTATATTATGAAGGTTATTCATAGAAAATGTTTCAGTAGCTTATAAACAAATGTGATTAAGATACTTTGTTGGAGGGGTTGGATTTATATATAAAAGTGTTGTAAAGCTAGAATACGTTAGCCCTACCTGCTATGCCGTCTTCATTGCAAGCTAACCTGTAAAAGACGTTTTAACTGTGTTCAGTTGTCTTAGGTTATTGATTTAAAATTGTCGGGAGCATGGTAATCTTTTATGGTCTTTTCAATTTTTTTGTATATACTTTTTTCTCTGTTAAATTAAATATATTTTACTACCTAAAATTAAATAGTTATACGTCACTGGAAAATGCAGTCTTGATTTATGTACGAACATGATTTTGTGGACGGAAGTGGTTTAGGTTGGTGTCTGCTTTTGTATAGAAGGTAACAAGTACATGTTACTATAAATTTATTGATTATAATATCTCAGGTTATGGCTCCTCATATTGATATATTTAAAGTAAGAGACTATGTAGTAAACTCCACTTCTACCACCAAAATACTGAAATTGAAAAGTTAAACGTCGGTCAGTTGGGAGTTGCTTTCCTGAGCAGGATGTTGTTCGCTATGGAGCTAGCCCCTCCCCCAGATTGGATCGAACTCTGGCATGCATTTATCCTTGTACATATGTAACGCACGAAATAGACTTGCGTCACCATTGTTTTAACTTTAGATATATTATAAACTGCCGCAGTCCTAAGTTATATTCTGTTAAAAATACAGTTTATATTGCGTCAGTTTACATTGCATTTCAGACATAGAAAATAATTTGACAACATGAATCACGTTGCAGTTCCTAACGTTTGACAGAGTGGGAAATGGCAAGAGAGATATCTAAAATATGTCTTATTTCTTCGTGAGCAGAATTTTGACAGTGACTGAACTGACAGGTGAGATGTCACAAATTTATCGGGCGAGTCTTGGTGCAGAGTAGGATGGCCTCCGAACAAATATCAGTATATACTGCAGGCTCTTCAATTATATTTATTAAAACCATACATGCAGTCGATATGATTTTAAATTGTTTGGTTATCAAAAAATGCTTTATACTTATAGTAATAGTTAACGAATGGATTAACTAAATCAAACCAAAATAATATTCCTAAAATGATTTCATATGAAATAAAATAAAAACCTAATTTATTTATATAATTTAAAAATTATACATAATACACTTTTTATAACGACTTTAGTTCAAAAAATTATATATATTCTTGTGTTTTGTAATTTCAACAGATACAATTATCTGTAATTTATTTATTATTTTCCAAAATCACAATAATACTGTAATACATTAAGTGTAATTATATATTTTAGAACAATTTTAATAGTCCACTGTATTGATTGGATATATATTTGATATGTCCAATTAGCACGCTATACTTACTTCCAATTTTCATATATTTTAGAAGATATACAGTATAGCCTATTTATGCATAATAATGTAAATCCTAAAAGCTGAAAAAAGTTAAACATATAATTACATGTTTTTAACAAAACGTAATTGGTATTCGATTTTTTTAATGCTATGTGGAACATATTTTTAATGTGTATATTTTGTATTTGTGTGCAATGGATTCATTATTAAATAAACAAATTTGCAACTTAATTGCCTTGTTAAATTAATTGGTAAATATAGCTCATGGTAGATCACCTGTCCTGTGTAGGAAAAAATAATTGAACTTACAATTTTGCTCCAAATATGACTCTTGTTCGTCCATCCCTAATTATCAAATACAAATATCATGAAGGAAACATTATAAAGAAATTCCTCCAGCACAAGTGTTTGTAGAACAAAGATACCAAAATTTTACATTATCTGCATAACCAATAATGGTCGAATATCAACATAAAGGTAGAACAATTACAGCACAATCTCTTTGAATCTATTTGTTGGAAGAAAAATATTGGTATAGCGCAAACAAACAAGTAGATAATAATGTAAATATCTCTATTAGGTTAAACTCACATTGTTTTTCTGACCTCCTATGAAAGGATAACTCATAAATAGTATTGTTAAGAAAGTCATAGTACTATTTAAAGAAAATATTACCATGTAGAACATATTGAACATTGAATAAATATTATATATTTTGTCTACTAAAAAGGTGAGAGTCCCGTTAGCAAAGAATGTACTTAAAAAATTAACGATATCGATGGTTCAACAAGCGGATGCTTGCATCCATATTTAACAGTTACTTCGATGGACTGATTGGTTTAACTCTTTATTATGACACGTACATTTAGGACCATTAGGTCCTTTCTTACACTTTAACTGTGTCAATAAATACAAATAAAAATCTATTTTTAACTATAAAATAATCGACACTAAACAGAATAATTAAGAAAATATCATGGTAATTAATTTTTTTAAATGGAAAAAGTAAAATCTAAATTAAAAAAGATTACTCATAAAATACAACTTTAACATTTTATGTTTTACATAATAAAGTGAAATATGTTATGTGATCCCGCCTTAAATTGATGAAGAAACGCAAAGAATTACTTTGTATCTTCTGCAATATATTGATAAAAAAGACGGTCATGTCATTAAGGTCGGTACAGCAGTAGCGGAATTTTGCATAACAAGTGACACAAAAAGAACGAGCTTTATATGATTTTGCATAAACTTAAGCATTTTCTTAAGTGTATAGACTGACGCAAATACCTTTTAGAAGTACATATTTAGTCCAGTCCAGTGTGTTAGTAATGGTCAATCCCAAGCTCCTCACACTACTGCAGTTTTGTAAGATGGTATCATTCACTGATATTTATTCTACGTTCTTTGAGTTAATAGTATTAAAAACCTTGAATGCCCATTTATTATGAGGTTTTTTCTGTTTTAGGCTTTAGTCCGTGCATTCAATACGATGTACTATCTCTTGAATATCCAAGTTAACATTTCAAATTATGCAATTAATGTCATTTACGTTGCAGTGAGCGTATATCTGAAGATCGTGAGCATAAGCGATAAATTTGGGTTAGTCAGTACTGTACGTATACCACGGATGTACAGTTCAAACAGTAAAGGGCCAAGAATAAGCCCTTGAGTTACTCCACATATGACAGTTTTCTAGTGAGATTTGTTGTTATCAACCACAACACACTGCTGCCTCCCGATCAGGATAAGATCCCATACACGAAAAAATCTCAGCATAAAATCCCACGAATTTGGATTTTTAAATCAATAGAGTTATTGACAGAGTCAAAGGCCTTAGAGAATTCAAACAAGACTAGAACAGTGCATTGTCGCTGATCCATGGCAAGCCGGATGTCATCTAATGTTATTCGTAGTAACGCAGTTGCAGTATTGTGATACTATGCAAATTCAGATTGATGAGTGATGAGAATATCCTAACTAAAAAAATACGAAATATTTGGCAATGCACTATTTCTTTAAGACCCTACGACAATGCATGCAGGATTGTAAGGTGTCTGTAGTCTTGTGGAAAAGCAGGTGATGGAACCTTGTTTAAGAGACGGATTTAGGCAAGCTTCCATTGTTTTGGTAAAGTACCAGTTCATAAGGATCCATTAAAAAGTAATGTAACTGACATAATAATAGATAAAAAGAGATTTTTCATCAGCAGGATAGATATATTATCAAATCCAATTGCATTATTGATGATGCGACTAAGAGTCTGCAAGATATCCAAGCCCTGAATTGACACTGGAAATGTGCATGCTCCGTGAGGGACTGACTGTGAAGTTAATTTATGTAATTTTGCATAGTCATTACATTTTTGCTTAAGAACATTAGATAAAATAATTATAAACTACGTACACTTTAAAACACTAAAAAGAACTTGGGCAGAGACCGGAGAGTGCTCCTTACCAAAGTTAAACTTTTTCACATTACGCCGAAGAACAGCTTTCTTTCGGCAAATATTGTGTTGTTATCTCAATGTAGGACTTCTCTGTTTGACTCTGTTGCGGATCCGGCGATACTGATTTGTGGCCATTGCATCACTAGACCTTCGAGCCTAGTAAGTACATTGAGTGCTGTTGATTCATTAAATTAAAAATATCGTGAGTGAGGCAAAGCACTGAGTGCTGTTTATAATAATAATAATAATAATCTTTATTTTCATCAAAATTGCATGCAATACAATGCAATACAATATAATTCTTATACCATATGAATACAACATGCACACAATAGGGTAAAGCTGAGAAATAAAGATATAATCTCCCAGGCATGCCTGATTGGAGAATTTTACACACTTTCAATTAACTGGAAAAAATATAGCAGCAACTCAAGCAAATACAATAAACATTCACTATATTATACAAGTTTACAATCACCAATTGAAATCATAATTACTTTCCGCTTAGCTAGAAATACTATAAATAATTTCAGATAATTTATAAGAGCCTATATATACAATTACACGAGTCAAAAAATACAATTACAAAATTAATATAACTAAGGAGAGTAAGCATAAATAAATGTTTGTCTTTGCATAAATAAATACATTTTCCATAAAAATAGATGAGGAGGATAAACAAATAAAACTTTCATTACTTAACCATTTAAGTATCAAACTTAAATAATATTGGTTCAATATCTACAAATGATAGAAGCCATTTTTTAAGATGTTTTAAAAATACATTTAACGAATTTTCATTTCTGATTGTTTGTGGTAACAGATTGAACATTCTTGGTGCCATATAGAAAACTGTCTTTGTAAAAAAGGTATTAAAAGGTTTTGGTACTAATAAATCGTTTGCGTTATTTACTCCTATTGTTTCTATTGGCTTGTAATTGGCTACTAATTTGCTTGTAAAACACGGCCAGAATTAGTGCATTTAAAGAGATAACCATTTAATTAACGTCCTGCTGGATTTCTATTAAATGTCATGGCACCTGAATAACGCATTCTATAAGGGCTTTATCGCTCACCAACGTTAATATATATATATATAATATATATATATATATATATGTGTGTATTTTTATAACCTTTCAACAGGCTTGGGTATTTTGTTGGAGAGTGCAGAGAAGATAAGGTCGTGTTAGAAACTGCAGGAATCGGAAGTTGCCCTTTGTAAAATAAGGCTTTAGCTCTGTAACTGTAATGAGGTCTAAGAGAGTGTGAGATTCAGTAATATGATGTGTGGCGGAAGGGATTAAAAATAGTCATTTCAGCAGTTCAATATAGTGGTAAGTGTATTGTACTGATTGTTAGGTGTTTTCATTAGTAGGTCAGTTTTCATGTCACATATGATTACGACTGTAACCCGGTGTGTATATATATATATATATATATATATATATATATATATATATATAAATATATACCGGTATTTTTGGGTATTTGGTATATATATATATATATATATATATATATATATATATATGTACGAAAATTTGCATGAAGAAAAGGAACTGAAAAAGTATTTAATACACAAATATGTATATAGGAATATTAAGCACTTAGTATTTTGTTTGAAGTTTGTTTTTGACTTTAATGTTACTAATTAAAAAAAAAAATAAACGATAGGAAATGTCTGGAAAAAACTTTCAAGCTTTATTTCAAGCATAAATAATATATTTTATACTTTGGTGCCATTCAGTGAAATATAAAAAGTCCCCATTTTAGCTACTGTATCAGTTAAAGTTTACTTTACAATTGTTTTGTTTGCAAAACCCTTCAGTTCATATTGAAATATAAAAGAATAAACTTGCATCAAAGTAACAAGAAGTGAAAAGTTATAAATAACATTTCTTTTGTTCCGAATATTTATTTGTGAAGTAATTAACAACACGAGCGTAGTTGTAAACTAACAACAGTTCTGTATTTATTACAATTTTCTCCTCATTGGTATCACAAAAACTGTTTCTTATACACCATTATATACTTATACTTTAAGTTCATTAAAAACAAATGTTTTTTCTTCTTAGTCTTCCCAATTAGTTTTCCTTCTGTCGGGTTGTCGCACAAAGGGATAGAGGGGGTTAATCAGCAGACAGTCGCTGGAGCAGAAAGAGTCGTACTACGTGAGCAGAACCACAAGTACAGTGGAGTTCTGGCGAGTGTCCTACACAACTAGATTACATTCTCTTGTCTCTGAGCGTGAAGTTTAATCTTTAAGCTGAAGGTATATTAGTAGTTCTTCCATTATTGAAATACCAAGTACAACATGGCATTTATCGTAATTTGTTTTAACTGCGCGGTCTTAAAAACGTAAAACTTCGACTCACACTTTATAGAAATTCTTCTAAATGAAGTTTTCTATAAATAATGCCTTCAAACTGTCATAGGGTATAAGAGCATAAAATAATCACCGAAAATATGATGATAAACTTGAAAATTTGTGCGAAACTTAATTTATTTATTGCGACACTCATCTAATACGTGTGTATACTGAATCGCCTATGGCTTTAATATTTCCACATACGTTTTATAATGATCTAAGTAATGGAATACGTTTTTATATGGTAAGCAATTGCTGTTATGAAAGTAAAACAAAGTACTTAATTTTTATATTTGTTTCATGATTAATTATACGTGAGTATGGTACACCATACTATACAGAGCGTATTATATATATATATATATATATATATATATAATATTAACTCTACATTATAGGGTCATCTTTAAGTTAGAATAATGAAACGTGAACTAAAACCCCTTTTTGAAAATTATTTTATTTCAGACAAGTGTTTAAGTACAAACCATCTTCTCTGTAAACATTATATATATATATGGTTACAGTGAAGATGATACTGATATATTGCAAATTTACTGATTTATACATTAAAGTGTATAAATGGCAATAGCCTTATTTAATTTCAATAAACATTGAATCACAAAAAGTACTTGCTCCGCCAGGAGTGGAACCCGGATCTCTCACTTGCCGGGTGAATTACCCTTAATTACTTAATTACCCTTTAAAAAATATTTCAATATAAATATCTAACTTTTAAGAGTATCTTCCATTTATAATATTGCGGGGTTATTTGTCTTATGAAATATTCATTATATTATTATTACTTAAAAAACTTAAGTTTACGAATGTTATTTCCTTGACCCATTTATATATACGTTTAGGATATGTGTTAATGAGTTAAACAATATCCTATGTTTATATAATCATTTATCCTAAAGAACACAAGACGTTCAGACGTCCATTTGAAAACTATAAACTGCAACTTTAACATAGTACATTTGAAAATGTTGCTAGTGCTTGTGTATTAAAATCTTAACGTAATTTGTTTAAAACTTGTTTATCAGCTGGATCGGTGTATAGTAAAAAAAATAATTGGGCAGAGCGCTATTTTGTATCAATAAATAAACCTGAATTGTAAAATCATAATACTAACGAATAAAAGCATTCAAGTAGTTTTTAATACATATCTGTAAATATCTGGGAAAGAATTGAAAACTCAATAATTTAATTTGCAGTTAGGAAAATGTAATTGGGCGCCTATTTACAAAGGCGTGTTTTTTTAAATATTGGGCTCCATAGTTAATCTCTGATTTTGAGACAAAAGGCTTTAAATTAACTTTATATGATAAATAGTAGTAAAATAAAGGGTGTTATGAGAAAACAAAGTTGACTACTAAATTGGGAAATGAGTACAGTAGATTTTTAGACGTGTATTAATATGCACTTTAAAATCTTTCTAGAAAGTTAGGTTCTCTATTTATTGTTTGCTCTCAGGTTTATTGCTTCCAAGATGAACATGGTAACCCATTAAAGAAGAGCTATGTGTATAAAATAGAAAGTCGATAGTTAATAGAAAAACAGTTTATCTACAGTTATTTGTAACATCTATTATTTATAACATATATGTAAATGTATTGAGTATTACCGACATTCATATGTCTAATTGATGCTAAAAGCATAAAAATCTAAAGGGTTTACGTGTTTAGAGTCTTTAATAAATATTTTATTATTTATGAATTCATAAACAAATGTACATAATATTAAATTATGGATTTTTATTAACATTTTTAGTTATGGATATGTTATTCTTCATACAGAATGGATTAACATGACCATGTGTACAGGTTCACCTCGTTTGCAATAAAGATGCCGAAGGGTGGGAGGAAGAGGAAGCCGTGATGGATTTAGGGCCGGAACTTTGTCTCACTTCCGGCCTCCACTGTAAATTCTTGCTGCCATTTCCTAGCTGACGAGGTTAAGGGTCTCATTCAATTTATAAAAGGGAAGCAACCTAAACCTTATAATAGTAATATTTGGAGCGATTCCAAATTGTAATTAAGTCATGTTTCCGGTAAAAGAAAATGGTTTAAAAAATTTAATGCACTTTGAAGAATAAAATGGAAAATAGACAAACAAGTTCTTACAGAAAGACTGTAAAGGAATTGCAACGCAATAGTCATTACGTAATACATGATTTTTTATTTAAGTGTTTAGAAACTATGGAAATAAAATATATCATGAACAGTTTTATGCAAAATCAAAAGTTTTTCAAAACATAGATTTTTTTTTGAATCTCTAACACTCGAGAAGGTAATAAGGTAAGCAGGCAAATATTTAAACCACAATTTTGGACTTACGTGAATCTAAATTCGCAATTCAATAAATCGTAACTATGAATATGAAATTATAAATCTAATAAATTTGATCTTTATTCATACATTTAATGCGACTACTATGATATACGGTATATTTAATTTTATAAATATAGAAGTATAATGTTATCACTTGTCAGGAATGAAGTAATTAAATGTGTGAGTAGCGGACTCTTGAAGAGGTCTGCATGTAATGTGTTATTACATCATCGGCAGAGTTCTTTACGTTAATCTCAGCTGGGAGAGTCTCTTGTGGTGAGGACCCTTGGCCTGATGATGGCACTGAAGAACTTGTCAGAATGGGTTACTACACGGGCTTTGCAGCAAACTGCAAAAACTCCTTTAACGAGATGGCGTTGTTATGTCATGTCCATTCAGATATAACTACTGAGTAAAGAAGTTACTTTGTAATTAATTATTTTTTTAATTTTAGGAACCCAATACTTTATAATATAAAGTTCTATAGTAATTGAATGTTAATTTGCCTGAAGCAATAACTTTAATATGTTACGAAATAGCAAGGTAGACACTTTAAACGTAATGAATAGGCAGTATGTTGTAAAACCATAACTAAATTTAAGCTCATTTTTTAATTCTTCGATGTCTTTACTCATTCGGAGTTTTTTTTAAAGCATCCAATCAAAAACGGTGTCAGAATTGAATTATTAAATTGACACGAATAATCAATCGTGTCCTTAATCATTATTGAATCCCACTTATACATATAACTGTAAACTACTAAATGTGAAACTCTATTATCTTACATAAGAGAGATAAAAATAAAAGATTACTTGCGGTTCACAGAAATATCGACCTACGAAAAAGGTCATTAAAAAAATTAAAACTCAATAATAGAAATACAGATTGGACAATCTCTGCTAAATATATTTAGAATAATTTGAAATGCTAAAATTATTCAGCGAGAGTATTTAGAAGTATGAGTAATACTTTTTCTAATACAAGTAATTCAGTTATGACGTTCTCATATGTCTTCATGTGGAATACAAACAAAACTTTTGAGAATAGAAGCAAATTTACTACTTATTTCAGCGATTATGATTAAAAAAAAAAAAAAATAGTGAGTCCAATTATTACTAAATTAAATTAGTGAAGTACATAAAACATTCCTGTAAAGGCTGCAAGTTTAATTCTGTTCATGTTATGATAATATTTTTTAATAGTGGTAGATTAGATATATAACAATTGCAATGTGTTTGTAAAACATTTAAGAAATTGTACTGCCCGATTAAATTTCTTTTAGCTCAGTATATTTATGTAAATCTTGGTAGAATTCCTTTCGTCAAAACGTTGTCTCGGCTTTTGATGTGATACCGGTTAAAAAGGAACCCTAGATGTGGTTTTTTTTAAACGCAAACTAAGTTTTCTTCCATTTGATAAATACCTTAGTGAGAAATAGAGAATGTGTACGGGTTGTTCGGTGATCAAACAAATATTTTGTCTCTAAAACTTCACTCTGTATGTCCAAAGCGTGTTTAAAAACCCTAATTGTTATGAAACATGAACATAAACTATTCATAAAAATCCATGCCACAGTCCCTGGACTACTAAGACATTCCGATTCAGCTTAATGATTAGTCTGGTTTGAAATATTACTTATACAAATTTTTATGGTCTGTACTTATTGTGCGTACGTCTCTTGAGCCCGAACATCCATTAGTTATTGGGCAAGGTTAATAAAGACTCTGGATTCTTACTTATTCAACAGATCTCAAGTTTATGAATAGCGATGTATCACGTGAATGTTCCTTCGTTGCAAAAGTACTCACGATCTCAAAGCACGGTTGGCTTATGATCCGTAACACCTTTGAAATATTTATTTAAACTCCATGTCGTTACAAGGCGTATAACAAAACAAGAATTGCGGATTTTCTTTCACACATGCAAACTAAACTTTTAGAATAATACTTGACAACATAAGTATGTACGGTAAAATAGCAATCATTGTATTAACACCTAAAATAAACAAATTTGTCATCATTGTAGTATGAACAAAATACTATTGAACACAACATTATACGGAACAGAAAGAATCTTGAAATGGAGAAGAAGTAGAAAGTTTTATTACAATATTACGTATATCTAAGAGCGAAACCTAGACAAGAAAGATATTGTAAAGGTGGAAAGACGGGCACAGATGCTCCCTTGTTTGATTTCTATATTTTGAGTTTTCAGCACTTGAACTCGATCTTAATTGGCTGTTGTTTTTTGACAGCTATAATTCTTTCGGTTTCCTAATTTATTATTTATTCTGAAGGGCACGGCACCTCACTTTGATATTGACTTACGTGTTGATCTACAATTTATTTTGTTAGAGTAGCATAATTTAGGCCTCTTTGTTTCTATTGATTCTCCTAAAGGTCTCGTAAATTGGCCTAATAACATTATGCATGATAGTTTTCAGCCCTAAATCGTTAAGCAATTGTAAACATTACCAATTGTCTTTTCTTTTACTCTCTTTGGGTTCGTAATTTTTCTGTTTATTGATCCTATTGGTTTACGTCTTTACAGGACACATTTATTCTGTAAACACACTTTTAGAAGTTTGACCCATTTCTGGCATGATTTTAAAATAATAATAAATTAAAAATAATAGTTTAACTGTGTGTGGAATATGAGAGGTTCAATTACTCCACGAGATTAAACTTGCATTTTTATGAAAGAAAAAAAAACCAAATTTAATTAGTTCGACACGAAAGGGTAACCTTTAGAGAGTGAGGCACGGGATGTGGGCGTTTGCTGCAAGCCAGGAGGTAAATGTCGTTAATTTATGATCAGATGTGTTCAAGGGAGGAAGGCAGGTTGTTCCTTCTAATCGTGATTGGATTTTTTGCTCTCGCTTTTACTCTTACTTGGTCGAAACAGTGGAGAAAATACATTTGTTTTAGACCGCTTTTTCTGTATTAGAAAGCCTACAGTTTTTATTTCAATCGTTTGATTACCAAATACCGTGACAAGGCTTAAAAGACATATTGAGCCTTAACAGTTTATTTAATATACGTTTATAATGGATTTCGCAATGAACATTAAAATTTCACTTTATAAATCTAAATTTAACTTTATGTAATTTTTTTGCTTTTAGTTAATGGTCTGTTGCTTTTTTTCTAAATAGAACAATAGCCAGTTAGTCCTAGGGATATTTATCAGTTTTATTATACTATGCCACATTTTAATGAATAATAAATCACAAAATACTGTGATGAGGACTATAACGATTAATGTGTAACCAAACTATAACTATGCGGACTCTGATTAGACCTTAGACATATCAGGATAACAGTAAAACAAGCAAATATAAATAAATCACACATTATAATCCAACAATCCAACTTACATAGGTCATGTGTTCACGCTTTTTCATCGTTTAATGGTTTCTGCAGTTTTTAATACACAATTTTTGTGAATCCCAAAATGTTGTTATATTTAAACTACACAATATTATTCTTAAACGAAAAACACGATATATCCTAGAGCTGGTAATGTTTAAGTCTGACAAAAGCGTGTTAATGTACAGCGTGAGTGTATTTATTTCCTTTTCAAAACTAGTATGATGTGGGGTGATTTTGAAGAAGACCAGTCTATTTAATAAGGCAAGTGGTCGCCAAAAAGAATACATCCTCACGACAACATGAAAGATTCAATAAATAAAATAGAATGATTAAAATAAATCTGACTTATTTTTAATAAATAATGAACATAAGAGACAATAGTAAAGTTCTTCCTACGAAATATCTTTTGAGAAATTAAGCTTTAGATATTTTATTCACTTGTGTAATGCAATGTGAATAATTTAAATGTTTTTCTTCACTTGGTAAACTCATTATTTTAATTGTTGCCTAATTTTTCTGGACCATGATTATAAAGGTTTGTCAATTCCAGAATTATATAACAAAATTTTAAAGGTTGTCTGTAGTATAGTGGCTGGAATTGGATATGAGTAGATCCAGCCTCATTTTTTTTATAGCCTTTTCAAAAACCTAATATAGTTCCCTAGTGTTATAAAAAGTATCTTACTTCTCATGTAATAACCAATACTCTTATCATACAGTCTGTCTCCTTCCATTGCTGTCATCATTTAACTTTCAGGCTATTAGAAGACTCCAGATTTTTAGCTAGTACTAACATGTTGCTACTACTGAGGCCATTGTGTTCAAAAAGTGTTTGTAAATATGCTCCAGGCCCATAATACCATTATGAATCAAATATTTCTTATATTTTGAAGTTCCATGCCGTTACGTTGTCTGGCTTGACAAATCATCTAGATAAGTCACGTCCGTATGAAATCTCAATAAAATGTCGATCCACAAGTGTCTTGGGTGGACTATTTTTTAACAGTCATATATTTGATGAAAAATGGGTTTATGCGAATTGTATTTTGAGTTATATATGTACTTAAAACTGGTTCTTAAGCTTAAATGATGGCGTTTACTTCTACATAGCCCTTTTTTAAGGTATTTGTACCACCCTGTACAATAAAAAATACTCAAATGTAAATTTCTCTATTTCTGGTTGATATTTTATTTATTTTTGTTTAACTTTTATATTCATTCAGTTATTATCTGTCAGCCGATGAGCGAGGAGCTATTACCTCTAGTCTCCACACTTATCTAACTACGGGCTATAACGTGTCTGGTACAAATATAGATATGCTTTGTCTGTGAGGGTTTTATAGGTCGTAGTAAAATTATTTTTGGCTCTATTGTAAAGGATCACGCCAAAATTTTAATACAGTTTTTATCTTGAAGTGTCAGAGAGGAGCCTTCAGGAAGATCAACCTAAAGTCGACAGATATCGCACCTGCGTTACCGCATAGCAGAGTATACATCAATGAACACTTGACGGCTGAGAACAAAGCGCTACTGAGAAAGGGCAAGAGATTATATATTTTAATGATACATTAATTATGACTAAGTGTTAGTTGGATGATGGAGAGGAGGGGATGGCTTTGAAATTTACTTGACAGACAAGCCATGGAACCTGAACGACGAGTTGGTACTTTATGTAAAAAAGTGACTACCACTGTCACACAGATTACGTTGGGGGATTCTTTTGGAATTTGTATATTAGTGGGTATTTAGTACCAAATGGGCTTTCAAAGTAATTTGAACTAATGTAACTAGTAGTAGGGGTCAAAGCTGATAGAAATACTAAACTTACAATCCATTAACTAAACACTCAAAAATAATGTTTTTCTTTAGTTATGTACGCGTTTAAAAACTGAGAATATTTCATTGACTGGTAATTGTTAGAGATGTAGAAGTAAGCCGTTAACAATACTAAGCAGTGATTACTTCAAATAACCAAGGATCTGGTAAGCTAAACTTACTGCTATTTTTATCCGCACTCGGAGAATGTAATCAATTCAGCATTTCAAGAACAAACAAATTCTCTGAATAAAATAAATTTTCATGATGAGATTAGTGAGTGGCAGGTGGTGGATAATTTGTTAATGGGACCGTGTAACAGGAGCTCCAGTAAATTACATCGCTGTAATCTGTAATGTTATACTTGCACAAGCATTAAAGACAACAGCTTGTGCATGGAGGTTTAGATTACATCACAATAGTTGTACTATCATGAATACATGATAGTACTTTATCCTACCGTAATATATTCAGAGTTTTGTTGTTTTATGTACAATTTTAGTTTAAGTAGTTTTGAGTAGTATGATGTGAAGAGGAGTAAGATTTTGAAATAGAACACTGCTACGATGTCGGATCTAATTGACTAGTCCTTGGAGATGCGCATGTCCCTAAAGTTCTCTATTCGTTGATAATATGTATATGATGCTTCCTATATTGTTTAATAATTTATAGAAATATTTATATTTATAATAAGAAACTTGTAAAATTTTAATATAAATGAATTGTGATTCTTCCAGCAGTGCTGAATATCTTGTTGATTCGGGTTCGAGGAATGCCTAGAAGCTTCCTTTTGTCTCTAGGTATTGACCATAAGATACAGGTCTGGGTTGGATAGGTACCCTCTAGTTCAGACATTGTGTTTGGTCAATTTTGATTCACCAACTTTAGGTTGATTGGATGGTGGGAGGTACTTCGAGAGCCTTCCGGTTGATTCAAGTGGGTTTTCAGGAGAGTCTTTGCTGTGTGCTCAGAGAGAGAAGTTCGTGCTAGAAGTGATTAGCCTACTCTTGCCGTGTAGATCAAATGATCAGGGCTCCTACACTAAATGCCTGGTTATGTATTGAGGATTTCAATGCAGGCTTCTGCAGCCGTCGTCAACAACCTATCCCAGATGCACCGCAGTAGTTAGCACAGACTGCTCTGTCTTAACCCCTTCTCGGTTTTTGGCGTACCATTATGTTGATAGCGATGGCGTAAAGTGTGCTATTGACGTAATATTACGCATTTTTTATTGTCCCTGTGTTACTCTGTTCGTAATATTGAGTAAGATGCATTTGTGTGACGACACGTTTTGCGTCGCGCAAGTAGTTATGGTTTTTTCTACTAGATGTCAGCAGTACCTTAGCCCCCTGTCATTAGTATTTGTACCTTGGTGAGGTGACTGTGGTCGCACAGTGCAGAATGCTACTGCGCATGGTTCTTGCGGTGTTATGTCAAGAGTATTTTATATTTTTATATCTAGTGTTTATTGTACCATGGAATATACCAAGCACAAACAGCCAACCGTTGTTGTTAGCGAGATGATTACACCTACAGGAATAGTGAAAATTATTCAGTAGACGATATATAAAATATAACAAACTTTGTATAAAAGACATTAAAAGTAACTTTTTTACATATCAATGTATGAATCTAAACTTTAGAAACCTTTATCTGTAAAAAAAAGAAAAATAAGATAACTACATAATGCTTAATTATAAAAATTAAAACTCACGACTAAATGCCTACAGACGAACATACACGCAGCAGGGCTGACAAACATTCCTGATATATTCTTAGTTTTTAGTGAGAAACCACACATGCGTATTACAGTATAGGTGGTAGGCCTAGGCATTCATTGAGTATGGCAAGGGTTTATAAATCAGTAACCTAGAGGCTACCACAAATTTTCCCAAATAATGCTACTGGTATAAAACCCTACATGCTGTAACAGCCTTTAATATAAAGGTGGCAATCATACACTATTTGCAAGACTAACTGGAAATAAGCCTTTTACTAGATAACTATATAATCCAATTATAAATAAACATCAATGAGTATAAACTACAATACTGACAGGATTAGATAGCATAACCTCTTTTATACGGCTAAGGTGTAGCTTTTTTAGTACCTGCATTTCAATAAACAGCCTTATGCTAGCTAGAACTTCCTAAAAAACAAAATTAGAAAAACTTTAGTTATTAGTCTAAAATAAACGCTTTATGGTTATGAGTTAACGAGGCATAATACTCAGTAGGCTGACACAATTGTGTGTGCCGGAATATGTAAAAACATTTCTAGCTCGTGTTTTCCCTCTATGTGTCAATAACAAAAAGAGTGAAAGAGGAAATTTGAAATGAACCACAGCGAATATTCTTACACGACAAGAGATGCCGAAATTTGAACTAAATAACTGTACCTAGATAGAAACTTTTGTAATTACCTTGTAATGAACATGAAAATTGCCCAAGAACGTGTAACTTGTAGCTACGGGTGTAATTTAAAATAACTATATAAATATTTTGTGCTGGAAATAAACTAACAACTATAAAACTGCGAACCTGAAGAAATATTCCTCTCAATAAATTATCTATTTATTTCCTCCAGCTGTATTGGATTTCACCATGTGCCGAAAATTTCAACCACATTGCCATACCAACAAAACGCATTACTCTTCTCTCTATATGTTTATAGTTTTCACCAAATTCCGCAACATTAAACAACGTAGCCACTACGACGAAACTTCTCAACTGGCACCACTTATCGAAATTGGAGACATTTTCATTATTGAAATCTATCCTGCTTCGATTTTTAATTACGATAACCTTGGGAACTAAAAATTTAGCTGCATCGTAACCCCTCACGGTGAATAAATAGAAAAACTTTCTAGTTTTTGCACATTGAGAAAATAAAATAAGATGAAACTATTTCCAATGGATTTTCTGTATATGGTTTGGAAGTAATGCTTGTCAGTTTTAAAATTATAATAGTTCTCTCTTAGGTTTTGAATATATTTTTTCACTTACCCTGTAGAGTCGGCAGTATCTTGTACTTATCAACTAATTTACATAAATCCAGGAATTTTATATAAAATTCCGGTCATAAATGAATGGTTCGTACTGATAAGCTATTGATATTTAGTTTGGGTATAAAGTGGTTAGTGTTTTAACTACCCACCATTGGCTTTAATTATTAAAAAATATTTTATCAATATTTTGTATGATAACTGCAGTGGTAATAATAGTAAATATAATAAATGATTTTGAAATGATAACAATTACATTTGAAAGGGTGATTACGGTAAATCAGGTTAGTGCACTCTATCCGAACATGAGAGGAAAGGGTTAATCAGCAGACAGTCACTGGAACAGAAGCTGCTGCGCTACGTGAGTAGAAGTTTAACTACTTCACCGCATCCTGTAGAATGATGTCCTGGAAAGGTATAATTATGTACAACTCCCCCACTTACATACTGGCATTGGCCAATTTATTAGCCCCAGTTTGAAGGTTTTAATATATTACTATAGATTTATACATGAAAATATATTTTACTGTTCTATTTTAGTTACTTATTTAATACTTTCTAAATATTGATAGAGGCTAATACTTCCAACAAAGTTACTTGGACAAGTTTTAAGATTTGAAATGATAGTATGATTTCGGATTTTTGCTATTGTTATATGTTACGAAATGTCTTGAACAACGTTTCAAGGATTGAAATCTATCCTCTTCGTCTGGTGTAATTGTAATTAGTATAAGAATAAAGAAAGAAAAGAAATAAAATAATAAGATAAGGAAAAGGGATTAAATATACATTAAACCTGCTTTGATTCCAGATAGGTTAAAATGTTCCTACCCGTTGTCACTGCACAAGACGCAAGTCACGAGTTCAAGCACAAGTTACACAAGTATATACATGATGAGTCTCCATAAACAAAATAAAATATGATTTCGTCATCAACTGATAGGAGAGACTATGCTAAACGCACAACCAATACAACCTCAAGATGGCAATTTAAATATGCTATATTATGAATTCGTTTAAGAGAAAATCCTGAATTTTAGGTTTGGTAAGTTTATGTTTACATTCCCTTGTAAATAATCTGTGACGAAGCTGACCATGACGACTTAATCTTGTCTGCAAAACCATCTAAGTAAATAAAAAGATACTACTAAGAAATTAAAATAAAATATAATAAATATATATAATATAAAACAAGTAGTATTTAAACATTTAAAATATGTATACAAATGCTAATATGTCCCACAAATGTTTTTTGATTGAGTATCCAAATTCCATAATATGTACAAATATCCAAACCTACTTTTTCACTAACTTTTTAAATTATAATATGAATACAATTGTATCTTCAAGCAGACTATTTGATATATGAGTATTTACTTATATTAGAAAATCAGTAGTTAGTTCATAATGTATTCTCATATTTTATATATAATTCAACTGACTAAGAAAGAGTCAAGATTTTTATTTCCATAAAACACGGTTAAATGTTAGAAATGTTTCATTTAGTAATCATGGTAAATATTTGTGATGAGCACAGAAATAACTCAAATTTCTATACATTTATTCTAATGGTTGAAATGTCAATGAAGAATTCTAAGTGGGTATTGCATATGAATAAATCACCCTTTCTATAAGACTTTACTTTTCTAAAAGAAAAGCCTTAAACTTCTTTCAACAGCATAAAACGAAGCTACAACTCTCTCAGTGCTGCCTATTCACAAAGACTCGTAATGTACTTCTGAATAGAGAAAATATTTAAATGATGCTCAGAAATAAAGCTTCACTTGTACAGCACTTATCATGGGATTTGAAAACAGAGCCAATTATTGGTTCTATTACATATTTATTTATCTATTACCAAACTATCTGTAATGTGTTCAACGGAAATTTTGATTTCTTGCTGGTCAATATCTTCCAATTTAACATATACTAGGTGCACAAACACCGATGTGTACTTATATCTGGGCAACTCAGTGGATGTCCAGGAGCAAACTTCCGTAATGTTGAGATATTCTGCAATGGTAGATGAACACCAATGGGGGGATAACCGTTGGAATTGATTTTAATCTCATTGATATATTAAAGACAGTTGATAACATGAGCTTAAGGACGTGCCAACACAACGCGCTTTTTTTGGAGTAGCTAGTTCTCTCCTTTCTTAAAGGCGACATGCCTGAGTTTAGTGCCTAAAAGTCTTCCTCGTGAATCTCGACATGAGTCGGTCCTTACCCCTAATCTTACCTATCCAGAACATCCTATCACTCTCGTAGTAACGCATAGGTAATTTTAGGACTAAGTGTAATAAGAGGTTTCTCAGTTTCCTGATCTAAGAGAAAAACACCTGGCTAATAAATGTGTATCGGGTTGAATATGCATTAAGGTGTAGAGCGATTTTAAAGAGGGTTTGTTTACACTTAACGGTAAAATATGCAAATTTGAGACTCACTATGAGGATTACCCTCAGGCTTATTATGCATAACATAGAATGCAAATCTATAACCATAATATAAATGTACCTTTTAAAAAATCTTTTTTAATTGGTATCTGTTGAAAATAGCGAGAAATGGCTGACGCACGCTGTAAGACGTGAAATATCTGGAAGATTAGAGATAGCGCAAGTTGAAATTTAGGTAATTTTCATTAGAACCGGCTGATCTTCCTCTCAACTTGTTGACTTACTCACAAAGAGTCTTTAAATATGGAGAGTTAAACTCATTGGTAGTTAATAAAGAATCTCTTATTCAAGTACATACCGAGAATTTTCTAATTTTAATATGAAATAAATATCTAATTTTAGATATTTATTTATAATTTAGAAACATTCATACATTTTATGTTGGATATTAAAAATATGTTATTTAAGTATAAGTTTTTATTTGTGGTTAAAAAGAAACTATATACATAGAAATTAGAAGTAGAAATAATTTAATTTGGCTGATATTATTATTTATTAATACTTGTTAGGATGTTTCGTTGCCTTCCTGGAATTAGTAATATATTTTTTACCAAATGAAAATCCCATGGAATTGATATTGATAGCTTATTCTTAGCAGGTTAGTTCGTTATTGCAACCATTTTCGTTTCCAAATTGGTACTAGGAAAAGTGAACTTTTATTATATTTTTGTGCAATAATTGTTTTACCTAAATATCTTCGTTATGGCAGCCCTCTGAATTACCACTTATGGGTTATTCAATTCACAATTATTATATTTCATTAGAGTTTATACAGTTTCTATTTCATACAACTGTTGTTTCATTTATTATGTTTCTGTTGGTTGAACATAATCTAGTACATATGACTAAAATAAGAAATAATTAGGTCTTGTAAACAACTGAGCTTCCCTTTAACGCATATAATACCTAAACTTAAAATGAAAAAAATAATATCTTACATATTTTAATGGAACATGCACAGGAGAGGCTGACGGCATCACCATACGTTTTAGTTTTTGGATTTAAAATATTGTTGGAGTTTTTCATAGTTTTGTTTATTGTTTGGACACTTTAAATATTAAATGAATTTGTTTAGGTTTTTTGATATATTTAGATTTCAATCTATTTTTTGTGTGTGATACGTAGTTAATTGGTAAAAGCTTCAACAAATTGTTTTATCCCCTTCAACTTACTTTTAAAAGTGATAAGATGTTGAATGTTACATTTATTAAAATTAACCAAAATTCACTATGGAAACATGATTACTGTAAAATTGATGAAATCATCGTGAAATAGGGTAAATTTAGCTAGCTTCGTGTTAAATTCACTAAACATGCCTGATTAACCAGAAGATTGGCACGTTTAGCTACATCTCACTTGTACAGTTGGGGATGTATTATTGACACTTACAGTTCAACATCTGATAACTGCAATTTATTCTCTAAAAGTGATAATAAAGTTTTAAAGATATGAAATTTGTAAGTAACGTATAAGTACGGCCTGAACAGGAACACATAAATATGAATATATTTAATTCTCTTTGAGGGGGTTTCAAACAAAAGAATTACTCACAATGATTTATGTTGCAAAAATAATCCCAGTAAATTTATAAATTTCACAAGTTTCTAAAATTGATAAATGTTTCTTATGGAAATAAAAAACTTTAAATTGATGGAATAGTCCTGAAATAGTAGAATTATACTTGCTCAGCGACTAAGCTCACTGAAGGAGATTGGATGATCACAGAATCTTGGCTTGTATGACTTCGGTACCTAAATAATTTTAGTCAAGGTGAGACAAATTACTGATAATACCCTTTGCGGTCTAATCTCGGGGTGCTACATTTGTCTTGCCTTCAGTCTAGTGACGTAGATAAACTGAGGCTGAGTTATGTAATGCCGTGGTCCACCTTTACTTCTCATTTCCGGCCCGTTGATTTAATTTTTGACTAAGCCTTAAATTTTATATTTAATACCAAGTTTATTTTATATTTGTTTTGTTTTCAATCCTATTCTCTTAGCGTTGTTTGTATTTTTCAATAACGGATCTTATATTAACATTTATAGTAATATTAAATCATATTATATTAACTACAAATAGAGAGCTTTTAAATTTTACCGAAATAATAAAGTATTAAACGTTACAAAAGAAAGTTATTTTTAACAATGAAATATATCGAGCTATCAAAATATGAAACTTGATCATGGTTGGATTGGATGAATAGGCTAGGCAAAATAATAACTCTTTTATGAACCAAACAGGACCTTTATAAATTAATAAATCTCATCTTTGTAACATTGAGCTGTTTTAATTTAGTTCAATATATTACAATATTACAATATACTACTATTATTGTGTTCACAGTCTTATACTTAACTTGTCAATAAATTACACTTTGATAGATTTACCCCGTATAATGCACATCCTTGTCTGTTATAACCTGTAGAGGAGGGAGGGTAACAAGACTGTTACATAAATTACCCAGACGCTGACAGTGTCTAATATTACCGCCATTGGCGGATGTTATTACACCGCGCTGCCACTCTCCCGCTCAAGTTGAAGTTTGTAAGTGGAAGCAGCCAACTTGAGATTATTTCATTAAGTAAGGCTACAACGGTTTGTATAGAGCAGCCAATAATATATGACTGATATATTTGTCCTTAAACATATATTAATTTTCAGCCTGAAAAATAGCATATATTTGTTAATTTTCACCACTAACACTAATAGTATAGTGCTTCACCAAATTACATCACTCAGTAAGATCAGTACAGAATATGAATGAATGGCTGATTGTATTCGTTTAATTCGTAAACCCGTCTGGACAGGTGCATAAATACTGAACTCGATTTCAGCCAAACGTGGAAATCTCAGACATATGAGGCCAATCATTCATGTTATCACAACTCCCAACAGGTGTTAGTAGACTAGATTCCAAAAATTGTAAAATATAAAGTAAATAATTAATATTGAACATTACAAAGTATGTATTGCAAAGTAGCCTATTGATCCCTATGAAGTAAAATAATCTTTGTTAAAGTATTTTTTTTGCGTACTAGTTTAAAATGAATTTTCCATACACTGAGAGGCTTGTGTTCTCCTAATATTGTCGAACTCCCGCAGGCTCAATGCCTGTTAAGTTACGCCACTAGGGCTTTCTTCGTCGGGGGATCAGAGGATTAGGGTTATCGAGGTCGACATTTTTCGTCTAAAGTACAGACTGGACATAGTAATTCACACAGATCCAGAAGTCCTCTCCCTCGAGCATAGTTCTAACGATGTCCTCGGGAGTGACCGCGAAGCCGATCTCAGCCGGTACCGGAGCCAGTTACCAGGACTGTTACCTTTCCATGGTCAAGGATCCAGATTGCTTTACCAGAAGTATCCGAGAACCACTCCGGGGGGCAACGGTTCTGATATTGCTCACTGAGAAGCAGATCGTTTGCTGTTTTTCTCTTCAGCGTGTTCCATTTAAGTACTATTATTATTTATTCTGAAACCTGAGCTTCTGGAGCCCTTGTTTATGGGTCCTCGCAGTGGCTAGACCCAGCGAAATGTTTCACCAATTCTCCCTTCAAGCCGGCTTCCAAACATTGGATGCAGTACTCAGTGGCGGTGCATGTACTTCCCTTGTGGTCATGGCCCCCGCACTTGTAGCAGATACTGCCCCTGTCGGGACTTCTGCTGCTTTTGGCTACACGACCAAAACTCAGGTATTTAAAAACACCTGGATGCCATGAGCTATTCTTGTACGGGACACCTGATCCACCCAATCTTGATGTGGGTCTCGGCTAGAAGTTTTATTGCATCTCTGGCACCCAGAGTAAGAACTGCCCATCTATGAGGCTTCGACTTCTGGTGGATTTCACCAAGGCACATCGGAAAAGGATTCACCGTTCGACTGCCTGATCATTTTCTTGAAATAAATATATTATTATTAACAGTATTATGAAGCACCAGACGTGTCTTTGTCTCTTACGAGAACTTAAATCGTATGATGCATCAAATTAAATATCTCTGTAAGAGAAAGCAATGAGGCAAAATATTCCTCTGACAGTTCAAGCTCTACAAAAACGAAGTCTACAAACTTGAAATTGTTGAAAGTTAAGTTTGTACCGTAAATTAGTTAATTAAATTTCATACAATGTAAATTTCGCAACCTAATCAGCCAGTATAATATAATATTATTTTACATCCAATGTTCCGGAACTAAATTATTGGGCGGAGTAACTACCTAATTGGCACGCGTATGAATTTTTTCTTCTAACCCTTTGTGGCAGCCCAACTACGTACCCGATCAGACCTCGCGCGCTTTGTCCGTAAATAAAATTTATCTTTTCGTATTACTAAATTAGCCCTTTGATGCCAAACGTATAAAATGAATGTAACGTATAGTTAAGATGTGAATAGTAAAGTAACTTACCCTTAAAGATCTTTTATTTGCTTGATGGAGATAGATAAAGGTTGTGGCGTCGTCCTTATGACGACGAGCACGTTGTTATAAATAGTAATTTGTATCATTAAATGGCTAATACCGTCGCGAATTTGTTTTAGGCGAGTTTACGTAGCTGATGTATCTCACGTGTTGTTTGAATAGATGGCTACCACTTCCCAACTTCTACTCCTCTTCTAGAAATAACCGTTCTTAGACTACAGCTTCAATGTCTCGTGCCAAGACGCCGACACCCGGGTTGTGAGTCTACCTATTGCGAAGGGAAGTGAAATATATTGTTTTGTAAAGTAAAACGTCGTACGCATAATTCAATAGAACATTGGATATTTTAGGCCCACCTAGAAGATATACTTTTTAGTTATTATATTCTAATTGGCAGCAACGTGGCATTACATAACTTTTCCTTTACCATCCAAAAGTGGTGCTTTTAAGTTTTCGTAATTAAACTTAACTTATAAGTTAACTTTGTATTTCTAGTATTTATTACTACGACCTTTAGAAGTCACCACCCCCATGTGTTATCGTCATACGGTATAAGTTTATAAAAACAATAATCCGAATACTTGTATTATTTAGTTATAATAAACTCTCAACAATCACTTAATATAATTAACATAGCCAATGTGGATTGTCTACCATTCAGTTTGTTTGGCTGTCCGTCTCTGAATAGCTCTTTGTTCTAGAGACTTGATACTTTGTACATACGTTCCTCAAGGTTTATCTAGCCAATAACTGTTTCGATACTTTTTTCGTGTGCTTCGTTAACCCGAATAGAATTGTACGGGTAATCTGGTAATTTGTATAGGTGTATGTTGCAAAGACTAAAATATATATTTCTCTACTTCATTTAGAATACTGTGGAAACGGTAACATTTTATGATTCCATTATATCTGATATGCTGAAATAAGGCATTTTAACATATCTTAAGTGTACATGTAGCAAAGTGATATTATTTTGCTCACATCTAAAGTAGACAATACTATACTCTAGTAACTTACTTATTATTAATAGTGTTGTAATGATTTGTTCTGTATCTATTTATGGTCATGTTCAAATTATTGCTTCAATTATTGCTTATTTTTGGTGGAATCACAAATTATCATTCTCGTTTTAAATATTTTACCTCTTTACGAGTGTATACAACAATTTAAATGATTATTAATTTATTAATACTCTACTAATAATAAATATAATTTTAGCTAGTTCTGAGATATTTAACTATCTAGGTAAATTCCTGTTAACTAATGGAGGAGTACAATATGACTGTGATTGCTCAAATTATTTAAACGACTCTCCTGTGCCACATACATACCCTGGGCGGGAATGTTCCATATTGTATGCTTGTTACTATCATACACACAATGCACTCTGGCTTTTTGTGTTTAGTTCGATATTACAGCAATATTATGCTTCAAACCTGTCAGCCAAGCGCAATATTTATTGCGTATAAAAGATAAGCTTGATAGAGCAATTGTAATTGTAAGTAATGTAACAGTAACATACAACGAAGATATGTTTAAAATTAAATTTTCAGGATATTTATCTTTTTTACCTTTGATCTTCCTTTAGAAGATTGTGCTTATCTCGCGTTCCTACTTAAGTCCTCGTTACAGTACATCCTATGGAGGATGACTTTTAATATTTGCCATCTATCATAAATATAAAATGTGTTTTTTTTAGTATAGCATTAAAAATCCAGATAATATTTTGAAAGAATTGAAAAATTACAATCATATATATATAAAGCGTTACTTGAAAACATGTAAAATTCTGCATCTTTAACTCTAATTCACGTTGAACTTAAGCAAACAGCGTTTTGAAGCTCACAATTCTTACTATCATATTTCATTGCCAGAAAAATCATCTCTCTATTTCTATTTATTATAACATGGTTTAGTATTAATATAAATGTTAATGTATAATTGAAAAATATAAATAAAGCTGAGGTTGAAAATTAAAAAAAAAAAACAAAAGAAATTCCGACCTTTAGTCTTACTATGGTGAGGCATTTGTACTCTAAAACTGGTTGAACCAATATACATATCCGCTTATAAATGTGACTGGAGGAGGTGTAGCTATCACCTAAGTGCCTAATGCTTAGTGCCAATAACCAAATCTCTCCATTGTCTTTCACAGAATATATAACACAAGGTATAATATCCAAAAAGTTTAAAAAATTAATTATGAAGATTAAGTGTTAAAATATGTATCAGCGTGAACGATCGTTATCGTTATAATTTTAATTGATGATAACATTAAAGTTACAAAGTTACGTCAAAGTTAAGTACTTTATTTGACCTAGAAGGGAGGATTCACTTCTGGCTGGTTTTTACCACCCAGTTTATTCAACAGTCAATACAGCAAAATCAAATGCCTAAGTGTCACTTATATATGGGTAACTTTATGACGTCTAGCAAAAGGGACATCGAGATAGCTGCAAATGTCGAGATATTGGATGAATTGACAAGTCTAGTCTACTGCTCAGGATGACTGCTAAAGTAGGAAAAGTTATATTAGTGTTAATGGCTGTTGGTAGCCTGGGCTTGAGGGAGTGCTTTGACTGGAGAGGCTGTAACAGAACTAGCCTCCACTTTTTCCAAGATGACATAACTAAGATACAAAGTGCCCTCTATCCTTCCTCATGATTTCGACAGGAGCCTGTCACTACCCGTAACCTTACTCGAACTGAATATCCTGTCGCTCCAAAGGTCCGTATAAGACTAAGCGCATTGATAGGTTTTTTCAGCATTTTTTTTTCAGTGACAAAACCATTTTGATATCGATTTATCTGTTTATAATAGAAAAGCAGTAGCTTGTGCAATACATTTACCAAGTAAATTCTTGCTTCCAATCAAGATTGAAGTAGCTTTATAAAAATAATTCCACTGACAAGGAACAAAGGAATGTATTATACATATCTAAGTGGTACTAATTTTAGAAACAACCTAGGCCTATTATTCAGATGTGGTGGTAAATAGTTTCGATGAATAAATTATTTAATCTTTAAGAGTTGTGATAGGTTTTGATAATAAAGCCTATTCTCGGTTCTTTAACACATTTTATTTATATATTTCCTAGCTATGCGTACCGGGTTTAATGTAAATTGAAATAAAGAGTGTAATCAAACAGGGATTTTTATACGATTAGCGGCTCGGTATGTAAATTTGAGACTTACCTCAAGAATTATATTAAAGTTCATATTGCATAATATATCATGAACATCTATGACCATAATATTTCAATCCTAAAATCTTGTATAACTCTTTTCATACATACGTATTGAAACTTGAGGGAACTGACTAGCACACTTATTAAATCTTTGGAGGATCAAAGATTGCGTAGGTTGAAACTTTTCATTTAAACCGACTTTACCCCTTCCTCTACTTTGTAAATTCCACATGAAGAAATAATGCATTTCAACATGGTGATATTCTTTTCTTTAAAGATATCGCTGTAAAATTGCTCATTACAAGTTACAATGACATTTTGTACTGGCCTTACTCTACATATCAACATTATTAGTGCTTTTATTTGAAAGTAGTACTAACCACTGCTCCATACGTAATTTTAAAAATTGTAACGCATTATTGCTATCCTAAGTAAAAATATATATATATATATATATATATATATATATATATAATATATATATATATAATTTCAATAAACATTGAATCACAAAAAGTACTTGCTCCGCCGGGAGTCGAACCCGGATCTCTCACTTGCCGGATGAATGTGCTACCATTACACCACAGAGCGCTTACTTTTTCCGATTCAATAATTTTTTTGTATTTAGCCGTATCTGTCACATATGGGTTTAAATAAGCAAACTAACATATGATCGGAAGACCAAATACCTGCCAAACGACTTTTATTTACATTAAATTGTATAAATGGCAATAGCCTTATTTAATTTCAATAAACATTAAATCACAAAAAGTACTTTGTGATATTATATCATACATATAATATAAATATGTATAATATAAAGGAGTCCTATACTATTTTTAAACAGAAGCAAGCATACCATAAACACATTTTTTGACATTTAATTCTTAAAAGACTTATAAACGTTAAGCACAATTGTTACTGGCTCTTAAGTCAAGTATTTAGAGTCTAGGGGCATTTATGGTACTAATGTATCATTTGTCAAACACCATATTTGAAATTACCTTGTCGCCTAAATCAATAAATTATACTCATAAAGATGTAAGTTTCAGGAACTTACTTCAGTCAGTACGCATATACTTCTGGCGCTTTTAATCTATTTCCGATAAAAGAGTGAGAATGGAAAATCCTTACTATGTTCAAAAAAATCGATTACAATAAGGGATCGCTGATAGAAGTCTAAGTGTTCGGGCTTAAGCCTTGGAAAAATGCTTCCTATAAGCATTACCTAGTTTGCATTACTCTGTTTGACTAAAGCACACTGTACTGCTGGCTAAAACTTTTATTATTCATTATAATTTGTAAGTAATATTAGGAGTGAATCAGAAAAGATACATCTATTAAGTCAACAGTTCATTTTATCAACAGTTAACCAAAAGAAATGACAAAGCTTGACTACGCATAGAGCGTTTAAAATTCGTTTGAAACACTTTTTAGTGTGAAACGGGTACTTTAATGTAAATGAATGCATATTTATATTATAACTAGTTTATAATAGCTATACCCCTAGTTTATATTATAACTGTATATTACTAATAATATATTGTCATATAGAATAAATAAATAAATAAATATATATATATATATATATATATATATATATATTCATTAAGGATGTTTTTTATGTTTTCATTCTTTTATTTGTTAATATTTTATTTTATACATGCTTTTGATAATGTTACTGAAAAGTAACGAAATATTAAGCATTTCGAGTTGAAGAAACGTGTTTTGTTTTCTTTTATACATTACTAACTATAGTTTATAGTTATAACTAGGAGACACCATAGTCAAAACTTATTCAACATTATAGACTTATTCCCGATTATAGTTTGGAAAAATTGGCGATGAATGGAGCTGACCGAGTGTCAAAATGTGTATGTAAATGAGAGTTCGATGTGATATGTGTGTTCAAATTATTGGTATTTGCTATATATTGTTAAATCCGCAATAAATATTTGATTGTTGACTACATTCACAGTTACAAGTTTAAGCTTTAAAAGTTTTACCTTTACATATATGTTTCACTTTCACCAGGATAAAGACTCTAAATCTGAGGTCCCAAGAAAATCCAATATCCTGCTTGAAGTAGAAGAATGTTTTCCGAGAACAAACCGCAGGTGTTGATCCCGGCCAGATTTAATTTGATAAAGTGTGGAGAAATGTGCGATGTGCTCCAACCTCGACACTTGGATTATCCCTCTCTTTTGTCACTGTACATATAAACAAGGCCACTTTCACTAAATTAAAATATACGGACTTTTCACAAGACTCGTTTATACACTTTATTTTTACAACTAGATAATAGTGTTATTCAGTGGTATTCTGGTTAATCCATTGATAAACCAACAGTCCAAATATAGTTAACGGATAAATATTTACGTAGTTAGAAATATGATCTTTATGAGACCATGACATAAAAGCTTCATCTATATTACAAAGGGTGGTACTTGCTGAAGCAGACAGACCTACTTTTTAACCTAGGAGTTTATGATGTCGAAATGATGTTCGCTCGAGTACGTTGAACTTCTTCGTCATCGAAGTTTTTGAATTAATTCAGACGGACGTGAAATTTCGCTTTTGTTATACCTTAAAAAGGAATAATAAATTAAGCAAAGTCCTTAATTTGGTATAGAACGATTACTTGATAATTGCAAAACAGAGTTTAATATAAAAGTTGAAAATGAAAAGAGGTAGATATTTTAGTTTTGACAACCAAACGTTGAACTCATGATAAAAAAATTTGCTTATAAGATCTCAATTTGGCATATTAAGATCACTACGATCTAATAATGGAAACTCTTTTAAGATCATTTTTGTAATATTCATCATAAATAATAAAGACGCAGATATGAAATATACGTAATATGTTTATAGTAAATACATTTTTACAAAGAAATCAGGAATTCATTGAGTATTTAAAGTTTTATAAAAAAAGTACATTAATCTGGTAGCCTGAGGGACAGTCTCACAAAACCAAAGATACAAGTTATAACGTTAAAATGGGTCTGATAATGGGGCAGTAAGGGCATGCAGTAAGTCAAGTTGATACATGATCCCTGGGGGCGATCCGATAATAGGATTTGTCGCTGAGTAAAACTCCTTTCCAAACTAAGAGGAAATTCACAATACTTCTTTTATTTTTGGTTAGGTTTGGATTAATAAATAATATACTGTTGTTTAAATCATTGACATTGCAATATTGCTATTCTGATTACGAAATGGTTCTTATATAATGTTTATCTAATGTGTTTATCATAAACCTTTTTATTAAATTTTGCTGGTAACTGATGAAAACGGGAGCAAATAGGACATGTTTGTGTTATGCCTATGTCGTTTAGTTATTTATTTACAAAAAATATAATCATTATAATACAAGGAGTTACAAACAATTGAAATTCACAAAACAATGTGTCGATAATTATATATAACATACAGTAGGTGTCAAGAAGCCATATGCTCTTAATAAGAACATAACTTTTTTATAGATATTGATAATAGAGATATGTCTTTAAGAAACGAATAGATCGTCAGCAGCTCTAGTTTTGGTTGAGGTCGAAATGGGAGGCTATGAAAAGGGTTAAACATATAAAACTTCATTTTAAGGTCTGTACATGGTTAGCTAACTTGATTTAAAATTTAATTTATTTATTGTTCAGCTAGTTTAAATTGTGTAATGGTAAGATTAAATATTATCAGAGAAAAAAGTTAGTTATAAGATTTTACCCCTTTTCATACCCTCACATTTCTCAACATACCCTCACAAACTTCAACAACACTCACATTTAATTTGTTTCTTAGGTGATATTTATCCTCAAATTTCAATAGAACAAGGTTAAGAGCTCATATGCAATAAAAGTTAGCTCTTGGGTTATATAATGCGTTAATTGAATGCAGTGGGATTAAAAAGCAATGGACATGTTTTGTTCTCCAAATATGAATTTTATAATTTTATTTAGTTAACATAGCTCAAAATATATTTCACAAATGCAGACTGTCATCAAATAAAACATATGGTTTTATTTCTGAGCTTGAAAAAATCATTGTCATTAAGAACTTACAAAAGAAATATAATCCAAGTGTTCTGTAAAATACTCCAATGAACGGGTTAAAATATAATGCAGTCGACATATGTAGATATTCAATTTCAAATTTATCAGATTGTTATTTATTAAAACGAGTGAAATGTGATTCATGCTTAGCCAAAGAATTTACAAGGCACATTGAAATCAAGTTTGATGGTTGGGATTTCATGCGTACCAACATCAGTCAATAGTCAGCGAAGATGCTCAGTGAGAATTAGAAACAAATAGGAAACGATTACAATAACTTTTATATAAAATACAATACACGTTGTAAAATAAAAACGCGTTATGCATACAAACATGATCATATTCACCAAACAATATACCTCTACAATGTAGCTTCCAAAGGGTGTGAGAGGAAGGTAACATTGAAGGATTTAGGGCCGGAACATTCTGTCACTTCCGGCCTCCATCTGTAAATTGTTACCACCCTTTTCCATCTGATGAAGTTCAGCTTTCTCTCTATAAAGTTAGAGATATCAATTTTCATTTCAAACAGTTTTTTTTCTTATCATTACTGGTAAATTTGAATCCACTGAGGTTATTATCGCTGAAGTACTCGGATAATATTTTGAATATTACATATTAATTATTTCTTACATTCTTAATTATTACAGTACACCATATTTCTTAGGGTTAAATAGTGTGTATATAATGCAAATGTAAGTTAAATAAACTAAAAATTTGACGTAATCATGAATAACAAAATGTACGGAATTAACAAATGTATTAATGGTTTTACATGAAGAATATCAATCGTTTATATTTTTATACTAAAATTTGCAGTTAACGCAGCTTTGCACGCGATTTTTTAATGTTATTGAATAACAGGTACGCCGTAACTTTGTCTTTTTTAGTGGCCTAATACCTAAAATCAACAGGAGTGTAAGTTTTAAGAAACATTATTGGAGTTCTGCAGTGTGAGAGCCAAAATTATTATGAGTATTAATGAAATACTAAAATTTCTCTGAAAATTGAATATTTGAATGAATAGTCTGGAGAATCAGTACCAGTTAAATATATTAAGTACATAGAACTAAATTTGTCATAGTAATATTAGTGAAAGCACTTATTATGTAATATAATGAAGTCCTATTAATAAAATTTAATCGGAAATATAAATGTGTATGATTCATATCAATTCAGTAACAATTGTTAAAAGATTCAAAAGCTAAAGATGATTGCCACGAGTTCCTACTAGGTTTATAATGTGAGTAAGCATTTCTCAATAAAATAAATTATATTTCACAGACTATTGTACAATTTACTTTGTTTCCACGATTAAAAAAGTAGTACTTTGGTTTAAAGTATGTCTTTTTCAAAAAGTGATTACTTCAGGTAATTTAATTGTTACTTCGGGTCTATGATATTTTAATACGGTAATAGCGTTTTTATTGTTGTCCTGATCAAGTATATAGGTCATGAAAATATTCTTTGGTCAAAAATCGTATGCCTCTAGCAATTCTAATTAATTTCTCTGCTATAGAATCGTTTATACAAAAAAAAAACAATAATTATTAAAGTAGTTGGTTATCCTTCACTTCCAATTATGGCTCGACTACAAGGACTTCGGCCAAAACAATTAACGTAAGCATAGCAAATAAGAACTTTCTATTATAATAATTGATACCTGGAGTTTCCTTTACAGTTCATCTGTGCGAAATAATACCCTTATAATAATGTACATTTTGCGCAAACTTTGAGGAAACTTTGATATAATTTGATGCTCGATCAAGAAAATGTATAGAACGTTGGTCTGTAAAGCCTATTTGGATACATTTCTGGTCATTTTATTTTACTTCCACTCTAAGGTTGTTTTTCCAAATTAGCGTTTGCATTGTTGCTCTGAGCAAGGATATATATTTATTCTTTGGAAAAAGCGACTTCTTCCATTCACAGTAACCTGCTCTGGTAGAAAGTATTTCCGGTGCCAGTAGTCTGTTTAGGGCAATATAAGTATGTGTGCCAGGCTTAACATTTTTAGGACAGCTTGAAGTTGAAATTAAGAAAAAAAATGTTTCTAGAAGTAGCAACTATTTTTTAACTTATATGGATGGTTGATCTTCATGACAGTGCTTTTTATTTTAAATTTATGTAATTAGAATGTAATGTTATTATTGGAACGTTTGTGTGAAGTTTGACGTTCTATGTTACCAAAAAAATCGAATTAAGAAAAAAATAGTTTTTTTGTCGGTTTAAACTCCATTTCAACCCCGATGGATGGTTGATCTGTATGAAAACCCTTTTATTTTCCTACTGCGAGATACACGTCATGGTACGAGGAAATCGTGAAGTTTAAAAACACAAGATTTTCGAGGGTATTAATCTTATTTTTAACAATCATGGGCCGTTGAAATTCGTTAAAAACTTTTTTTAATTTATGTGAATTTGTGAAGTTTCTCTATCTTAGGTTATCGGGAAGTTGAAAATTAAAAATATAGTTTTTTTTTTAACGTTTCAAGTCCAGACAAAAACGGCCAGGCGCAGCGTAGTGGGTAAGGTGGGTATCTCGAGATAACCGTATCAAGCAACGTCAAACATTGGATGGGCGTTCACAGAGTGAACCTCTCCTTGCAAGCAACCTGCCTATTGGCGATGGTTCGGATGTCACCTTTAAGTCGTTGGTGCCCAGGTTAAGTGTTAGAAAGGGCTTCTTAGACCTAACTTCGCCTGGTAATAAAGACATTCCTTACTATACATTTCTGGAATACATCTTGAGGTACACCTGTGTCATCATCCTACGACATTGGGAAGTTGGAAAAACAAAATATAGTTTTTATAGTGATTGTAATCTTATTTAAACCCCTTTCGTTGGTTAATATTTTTAAAACTACATTAGTGTTTATATCTAACATGCGTAATGTATGTGCCAAATTTCAAATTACTTATTAATATACGGTATAATATCAATGTATTATTAGGTTAATTATGTTAGGAGAGCACACAATCTCAAGTCTAGTATATCGTGTAAGGGTGAGAAGGAAATAACGAGGCTCTACATAAATTACTCTCCGACATAATCTAATATTACCGCCACTGGTAAATGTTGTTGTACCCAGTCCCCTGAGCCAGTTGTAAGAATTCACAAGAACGGCAACTCTTTAGTATTCCTATACAGCTTATTTGCATTATTCAATTTAAATCATGTCTTAAATGGTTATTTTGATTGTAAAAGTGCTAATGCAGTCTGCATACACATCATTGAATTAAAATTGTCTAGTTTTGTTTCGATGTGGTATAAAATTCATCAATTAACATAAAGAAACTCATGTATATAGGATTACACTACATTTAAACAAAACAAACCTTAATATGTGTGATCAGACTCTTCCAATCGGTTTTCGTTTTGTGTGATGTTAGAATATTTCCAAAAGACAAATATGTATCTAGTATTCCGAAGCAAACTAATTAAGGAAGTTATTACAGGTCTTGGTATTGTACAGTAAGTAAAACTAATTGTTGAAACCCAATTCCAATATTTGAAGAAATGAACATTTTGATTAAATAAAAAGTTTGTACGGGTATTCAAAGGTTTTATTTTAAAAGTTGGGCCATGTTATATTATTAAAAGATAAGCCTACAACAGATATTGGAGCGCACATTAGGCTACGCTCATTTTAGAGACTTTAGGCATTATATCAATTATATCATGCTTGGATGTGGTCCATCCCTCTGCTTTGACCTAACAATCAGTAGAAGCACTAACTATTTGCTGAAGTGATTACAGGAAGACTGTTTCTCCATTGTCTCTAATCTCATGAAGAGATATGCTCTTAATAGTCGAGTTTTCTTACGTAGAATTAATTTTGTTTGATTGGTTAACTTTTGAAACTTGATAAAATCTTAATTTTTAATAAAATTTAAAAGCGTTGAACTGACGTTTTTATATATATATATGTATATGTATATATATATATATATATATATAAACGTATGGCTACTCAAGTGTTACTATGTCACACTTTGTTTACTATCTCAAATGCTTGAATGGCATAAGAGTGTACTCAGTTTATCTACACACTAATTTGTTCTTCAATTTTCGTTTTGCCTACATTTTTACCCATAAGACCAAACGATAATATCAAAATTAAAGATATACTTATCCGAGACCAAAAACATAGACACACATTTTTGGAAACTCCGAAAACAATGACAAATTTGAGCCTTTACAGAATTTTATATTTTATTATGAAATCATGTTCTTCATAGAAATATTTTTTGCTAATAAAAACTCAAATACTTTGAGTAATAAATAAACACAACATAATATGAAACGGGACGCTTTTTGACATTTTGCAAAAAATATTGCATAATGATTTCTGTTCTAATAAGTTATAAGTTCCACGAATAAATTTAAAAAGCATAAAATATTATCAAAATTATGAGAAAGAATTGAAAAATGCATTATAAAGTAACATTTCCCCTTTATAAATATTTTAAATGAATGTTTCATTTTTTTAGATATAGTCCTAAAGCCCTCAAATAAGTATGAACTTTCCTGTACAAATAAATAATTATTCAAAAATGAAAATTTCCACTGTCATTATTTAAAAAGTAGATAAATAAAACATATTTGTAGTATATTACCTAAAATATAACGTTGTACACACGTTTTAAGTAGGGTAGATCAGCAAATTGATATGACGCCAGTTTTTTTTAGAAAGAAATCTTCCTTTTATTGGCATTTCATCCAGGATTTTTAAGCACATGTGTCATATTTGTAGTATATTACCTAAAATATAACGTTGTACACACGTTTTAAGTAGGGTAGATCAGCAAATTGATATGACGCCAGTTTTAAAGTTTATAAAGTTTAGTTTTTAAAGTTTAAGTTTATTTTGTATACTTCCATAAAATTTAATTTTAGATATGTAAACACTGCAGAGGTGGCGATTGTTTTTTTTTTTTTTTTTTTTTTTTAAGTACATGCTAGACTCATTTTATTTTATATGTTTCTAAAATATTTTTCTTTCAAAACTGGTCACATAACTTGATACAGTGGCCAGTTAATTTCCAAACAATGTATATGTATTTTTATATTTGTTGTTACTAATTGGAAATAAATTCATTTATTCATTTATTCATTCATATGCATCACATACTGCCAAGTTTTCAATATCGTTTTAATAATGGTAAACACATTCCACAAGCATCTTACTGAGTTAATTCCATATTAAGCTGACTTGATTGAACGCTTTTGTTTTAGGATGTAAGAATAGGCATGCTTTCAACTAATGTGGTGAATAGATGATGCAATGTTGTAAATTTGTATTAAAATCATGAAGCTTTTACTTTGTTGTTTAAAGTAACTTTAAAAGTAAATAAATTAACCTAGCTTACTTTCATGAAAGAGCAAACAGATTTTAAAACGTAAATTGAATATATTGGGTAAAATAATATATTTTAAATATCATTTGTATACTTACTCAAGTGGCCTCTGTCTTATCATAATACTTATTTTCATCAATTTTACAGTTAGGAATTACTTTAGCATTACGAAATTTAGACAAAAAAGACAATATCACCAAGACAAATTTAATTGTCGCAAATGGATTAAAACATATTCTTACCCTTTCAGTTGCTATTAACTATCAATACTATTACTAGTTACTATCGTTTATTTCTTAGGAATATGTAATTTTGCATGTAAATATTGAATGGGGTTTACTTAATAAGGAGTATTAAAGAATACCAAGCGAATTCATTAAAGAAGAAGATAGAGGTGTACAGGTGACGTTCCTTTCTATTGATTGAGACAGTCACTTCCGGTTCATTGCAGTCAATACCCCCTTGTCTCACCCCATCACCTCATGGGTCTCGTTATACAGTTTGACCAGATGACCGAATAAGACATATGACAAAATTTGTTTTTCAAATTTAATAATGCAGTTCTTACTACTAGTTAGAGGACTGAATTTTTATAAAACGTTGTTATTGTTATTATAAATAAATTGTAGTTCTATTCCGTACACACTCAGTTATATGAGAGATTATTTTGAAAGAGTGAGGCTTGAGTGAGTGGTTGGATATGTGTTTAATAATTGTGTTTATTTCTTACGCAGCAAGACAAGGGTTTAACTAACAAAATCCTAAACTAGTTAATAACCTCAACGTTCTTACTATAGCTAATTTATGACAAAAATAAGGAATGCATTCTAAATCAGAAGAATAAAGCTTCATTCATGAATATTTTGTCAATATTATCGTTAGCTTAATGATTTTGTTCGAAAACTGTATCCTTAAACTGTTATACGTCTTTGTAACTATAGGCATCCGGTTTTTCAAAGCGATTAGACTGATACAGTAACATGTATACACACAGCTTTAAAAATTTTAGCGTACTTTCAGAAGCTTTGAGCAACTTTTCCTTTCGTACAAATTCATTGAACTATGAGAAAGTTCTCAAATTATCAATGTTCGTTTATCGACTGTAAATAATAATTTCCACATAACCTATCTATGGTGTTGTAGGTTAGTTAAAAATGATCATTACGAGATCAGATAAGCATCTTTGTAGGTGAATTTATATACAGTCTACTAACTACACTGCTATAAGTATTAATTTCTAGGACGAATGTTATATGAGTTTTTATATTACCAAAAATAACCAAGATAATAACATATATATCGTCCCTAGCCTTGCCCACTGTAGTGGTCCTTCACAATGGTTCCGGTAAGGCTTGAAATTGTTTAGAAAATTTTAATATAAGCAGACAGAACACATATCTCGTCCCTAGAGGTAAGGAAGACACACCAGTGGTTTACAATACAGTGTCGGTCTATTGTTGCAAGGCGCTGTTCTGCATTCCCTGTACTCTCATGCTAATGTCGACGTCCTCCTACACTGGTTCCGGTAAAACTTCAGTGTTTGCGTACAACAATGTAACATAAGCTTTGTGGTGAGTTCTATTTTATAATACATTCAGCTTTGTTTATTTCATTCTTTGTAGCTTTGGGGAAAATTGTCCCAGTTTTACACCCATAGAAATGAACAATATTAAAAATAAAGTACATGGTAGTTAAAAAATAAATATGCTTTTTAAAAACTACGAGTACAAAAAAACAATATTTTAGGTTTATGATTAACGTAGGTTGAATTACAATTACTGTATAATGAATACTTTCTTACATATTAATAAATATTCTGAAGTTGTTGAAAAGTATTTTGTTTTGTCTTACAAATATTTAGTTTTATATGTTTTTTTTAAATACGTCAAAACACATTTTGTTTGTCAAGTCCACAGTTTTATAGCTGTAATATTGAATTGCTATATTGTGTAACTTGAATAAAATTTTCTTTCAATATTTATGTATTGAAATTGAATATAAAATCATAGTAAGTATAAGTTAATAATTTAGTGATATATACATATATATTTAGTGGGAACCTGCTAATTATCCAATACTAGTGCAGTTTTTTCACATGAGGTAGAAAAAGTACATACAGTTCTTATTATGTAAAATTAATTATGTTTAATTAAAATACACATATTTATTTATTTTCAATAATTAGGAATTAGAATAAGTAATTACAAGATTTTTCTCAATTTCTCATTTTTAAATGTTTCTCTTATGGAAGTGTAACACGACATCACGTGATGACATATAATCGCAAATAGCTCAGTACAGGACTTTAATGTTTGATAACTATTTTCATGTAACAGATTGTAGGTTACGCGGAATGGCCTCAAACTATTGAGATACGTCCTCGTTTCTCAATTCGATTCCTCGTTTCAGGAAAATAACATTTTAAAAATATATATTTTAAGTGATTAGCTTAAGCACTTTTAGACTGAGATACTGTGGGGCTTCTCTAGCGGAGAAATAAATAGTTTTCTGTATAGGTGAGGTATGAGTAAATAATTCTTTGTGAAGTATACGTTTACAGTTTTCCAATTAATAATTCCAATATGTTGTGATAGTTGTATTAAAAATAGTATTTTGGCTGTTTGAGTTTTGTATCATATGTTTATTTAATAATATACTTATAAGCGTAATAACGCTTGATTGTCCATTTTCAGATGTACTCGTACAAAATTATGAGATTAATTCTCTGTAATGTTTAGTATGAAAACCTTTTCGTTCTTAAACTACTTTTCATATATTAGTGTTCAATTTCCTGCTTCATTTTTTAATTTTTATTTAGTCTGGACTATTATTCATTTTTGTTAAATGTTTTTGTATAGAGTAGCAGATGATTGAAATGTATTTTTGTTCTCTTAAAAATTGTAATAATTTGTAACTATTCATTGTCATATAAACATAGAATCGAAATATTGAGGTAAAATAATATCGAATAACATTAATTATGAAATCCATTATAAAGTCAAAAGCGAAAATTATCGTATTCTTATCATATTGAACCTTGGATTGCGTTTATATAAATTTCATATTTTCGTACTTTTGACTATTGATTAGGATTTTTCTTGCAATTATTAAATGTTTTCAATTAAACAACATGGATTCATCTTACAGTTTAATATTAAACTATCCATTAGGTAACCTTTTCAATTTAAGATTGTATTAGTTTAATTAATATAAAGAAACATATGTAACTCATCAAGGATATCTAAAATGTATCGCGGATTCATTTTATTTCTTTAATTAAAATTGAAAAAGAAATTTTAAACGCAATTATTTTATCCTGGGAGAAAAATACTTAATGTTTAAATTTGGCATCGTGATTATTAAAAATATTTCATACTTATTATTGAAGAAAGAACGCAAATATAGAGTGAAAAGCCCTTGTTGAAAGTAATAACAAATTTTTAATCCCAGTAGCTTTGTGAATTCTTAAGCTCCCTGTCTTAAAATATTTAGGATGACGATACTGATATTTTTGAAATGAGACATCCCCCAAAATTCTACGATCAATATTAAGGGCATAAAACTGTATGAGGTTTATAAATTGTCCTTGAAATAACATCTCAGTCACTGTGCTACATCCGGCTGTTAGAATTGTCCACTTCCTTTATGGACACGGAATTTTCAACAAGCCACTACATAGAGTAGGAAAGAGTGACATCAGTATGCGCCGGTGCTGCTAACATAGCTAAAATTTTAATAAAAAGATCTTATATTCCTGTGTGGTGGATGGAGGTAAGTAACAACCACAGAAATTTTACTGTAGAGATAAATTTAACTGACAAATTTAATGACTGGTTTTACTCTATATGACTAGTAAACCAAAGCCTTATTCTCCAGAATGACCCAACGTGACAAATGGGTAGTGCAAATAAGAGGATCACCTGGAAAATGGTTACTACTAGTCCAGTGGATAGCGATAAAAAAGTAAATACGTAAAGCTTAATCTCTTTTAAAGCTCGAAATAAGCATTCATGGCTTGGAAGTTATACTAAGTTGAGGGGTGTTTTATAAAATCGACATATGTAAACCACGTATAAACTGACCCATTCATATTGTGGACTACAATGCTAGACTAAAAAGGATTATTTTTTTCCAATAGTCCAGCAAAACATTTCAAAATATAGTAACAAAACGTCATTTACACTATAGGAACCATGATATTCTCGGTTTTTAAAACATTGCTAGGTTAGTGGTATTCATGCATTCCTGTTGGTATTTTGTAACCAGGTGGTTCTTTAGCACAAGTTTGAATATAAGAAGCTTACATACTCTAATGGAAATCGATCTAATATTGTGGCCGGTCAGCCAAAGAATTTGTTTCTTATGTACGAGTCGTACATTAATGCCCATATACTCGTAAACATAAGTAGCTAAAATAATAATAGTAAATATCAGATTTATGTCATAAATAATATTCTACCAATGATCATTTATGTTACTGAAACAATATTTTGAATCGATTTCGCATTTGACACCAACATATATTAATATATAACAAACAATTAAAGTATTCTTGATTTTAAATAAAACATAAATATTTTTTTAAATTAATAAAGCCAATCACTCTCTTAATGGAATGTGTATTAAATCAAACTGAAAATTTCAGGCAATTGAGTTTAATATAAAAAGAAGTAGGAATTAATTCAATAGGTCCATAATTCCAATTAGAAGTCGTATAAAACTGTCAAGTTAAAACGAGTACTAAGACGCTTTCAAATAATTAATCTCGTTCCTTTTGCTGTGAAGTGACTTATTTTGTTCAAAGAGCTAATTTTAAGCATTGGCTGTAGATATTCATCGAATTTGGTGAATTAATATTATAATTCACTATAATATTCATTATAATAATTCATTATAATAATTAATAATTATTATATTAAACCCAGAACATGATATATTTCAGGTAGTCTAATTGATTGTCACATAAAAGTACAAGCATTGTCTACTCAATATACATAATTACAACTACATGTGATATATTTTTTAATTTTATATTTACTTTGTCTCGCAATAACATTTTTGTGGTCTTCATTTTTCTTTTTATTCCGATTTTTACCACGCACAATTTTAAGAAAACATGATATGTTTAAATTTTTCGGGATGTCCACGAGATGTTATAATTAAATAGTTTACTTATGAATTATATCACAAAATTTTATTCATAAGTACAATTATAGCTTTTGTAATGCTAATAGATTGTGCGTTTTTCAATTAAAAAAATTAATGACTAAACATTTAACAATTATAATACATTTGTTTGCACTATTAATTACGGAAAAATGTTGTGATTTAATATTTACTCTTCTAATAAGTAATGTCAATGATTTAAATTTTAACATTTTACATTGGAATGTGTCAACAAAACCTTACCGAATAATTAATTCCTTTTGATTTTAATAGTATCTTATTTTACATATAAAGTTAAGTGTTACCTATCCCTCAGGGCTCATTATCTTTATTAGTACGTGGGCGGCGATCACGGGATTACCCGAGCTGAGTATGTCATTACTTCCACTTTTTTATCTTTCTTTCCCATTTTTCTTAGTCTCGGTCGACCGCTCTAGGTGAGAGCTGATGTGAGCGGTGAGGCCTAAGTCATCTACTGGTTAAGTAGCCAGCCACTTCGGTCTCTGGTCAGGAAGTGTAGAGTAGACAGGGGTGTGGGGCTCCTTTTGCAGCGTAAAAGCCAAATTTTGTGCGAACGAAGAACAGCGGGTCTCAGGGAACTAAGGTAGGGCCGCCTCACAAGCTGCGGTTTGGGAGACGCCCAAGGGTATGTCTCGTTTCCGGTCAATCGGCCCGCCCTATTTAACACGACGCTAGAAAAAACCCCCTCATTAGGACAATAAAACAAAAGTGTAGTAATCCGGGATCAGAGTGGCATTGACAAGAATCGCTCTATGATTCAGATAGCGAATTAGATTCTAAAATTTCAGTTCAATCTCATGCCTGAATATCAATATCAAGGGGATAATAAGAACAGTAAAACAAATATGACTGAATTTATAACCTTTCGGAAATCTGATATATACTATATTGGCTATCCTCCGAAATAGGAGGGCTAAAAAATATACTTTTGAAATATTGAAATTTTTGTACATTCTTCTATTAATAGTTTTTTACTAGGCCAATAAAATATGTAATATTGATTATAATTATATGTTTGTTTGTTTATTTCCAAACGTTCCTAAGGAATTGCATGAAATAAAATACTGATAGGATTAACCAAACATTCTTATTACCTACATTATTCTTGTTGTAACCGATATGAGCTATTACAGAAAACTTGATCAATAATTCAATGCACTTTGAAGCCGTTTAAAATCGCATCTTTTACGTTCCTAGGAAGTCACTCAACATTTGAAAAATCTTGGAGAAACCTTGACAATCACCAATGTTCCCTTGTCTCACTGGAATAAAAACTGGCTCTCTTCCCAGCTATAATCATGCTTATTAGCCTGCGAGATGTTTTAATAGTATGATAGAAAAGTATCTTACCCTAACAACCCTTGCTTCGAGGTGTTGATATGTTGTATCCACGAGATCGGTTTCGATGGCGAAACACAATTTTAAGCCAGATTGCGGAAATAAATCAAACATTTAGTCTTCAAAGTCGTCAATGATTTTAAAATAGAGATAAAATTATACACAAAGCACGGAGAGCAAACTAAAAGCAAGGATTGGTAAGGTAATTAACATTTTTATTATATTCTCACCAGTACTTTCTATAAGTTTTTCATAATAATAGGGCCATGACCGTACACATAGTTGTACTTGGTTTTAAAATTACAAAGAGAAACTTAATATTATCATAAACACGTCTTAAATGGAGCATTAAACTAGGACCCTTTGTGATTTTTTAAATCATTTATTGCGATTCCTGAATGGATCGAATAAGGCTTTGGGTCTATTCTGCGACTTGTCCCGGGACTTCAATTGTGTTAGCCATACCTCACTGTTAAATAAACTTTCGCATTGTGAGGTAAGAGGAATTGCACTAGATTGCCTTCGATATTTTTCATCTGGAAGACAACAAATTCTATAGATAAATAACTCATCCGGCTCATTTTCGTCCAATTACAAATCAGAGGAACTCGGAGTTTCTCAGGGCTGCATAATATTTCCTTTATTATTCATATTGTACATTAACTACATTCATGTCATGAGTGAAAGTTATAATCTAAATATGTTCGCTGATAATGTATCAGTCTTGGTTTCTGGAAAAGACTGCAACGATCTTGAGGCTAAAGATAAAGGCATAGTTCTTATTGTCCACCTTCAAATGGTTTGAACATAATGGACTCCTGCTCAATATTGAAAAAAAAAAACAACTTATTTGCATTTTATAATAAACAGAGGCAATTCACATGACCCGAATATTTTAAACTTACCGTTTTCTGCCTCCATAAAGTTCTTGGGTATTTGGCTTGAACAATCTATTTCTTGGCGACTTCATATACCGAACCTTTTGTTTAGCACCAATTCACAAATTTTTTCTATAAGAATTTTAAACAGATAGGTTCTTCTTGATGTATACCGATAGTACTGTGAGAGCGTACTCCGTTATGGGGTCGCGATAAAGGGGTTCTCTAATATACTGGAAAAATTAGTCCAGTGCCAAAAAAGATTCTGAAGTCCAAAGTGATTTTTGTTTAGGTCCTAGACATTTTTGCAAGATAATTTTTCGGGAAATCAATATTCTTACCTTGTTTTTCATTTACCATCCAGGACTTTGTAGTATTGACATTCAAAAATACTTTAACATTGAATAAAACTGATAAGTTTTATGGCTTCAATAAGTATTGACAGGGATCCATGCTGAGTTTTCCTATACAGCGAACATGAACCTTTGAGAGAGTTTATTGTATGCTGGGTTACGTTTTTTCAATAGGTTCCCAACGGAAATTAGGGCGATTAACTCCCTGTCATCGTTTTAAACGCACCTTGACATCTTGGCTTTGCACGCAATCCCTTTATTATATCTCAAAGTTTTTAACTGGTTGAGATTCCCTTCATTTAATTTAACTGTTTGGATTCAATGTTGATCTATTAAATTTTTGTAACCGTATCTAATTAAACTTATTCTATTGTAAAATTTAATTCAAATTATTTTCCTTTCTTGTAACTATTTGTCGGGAAATAGTTTAGGTTAACTATTGGATACTTATATTCTTAGTTATTAGTAATAGATAAGAACCACAAAGTTTGTAACAAATGAAAATGTGAAAATAAAAAAGAAAGAAAGATATATCATACACCAAACAGAACGTATACTATTAACGTTGCTATATTTGTAAGTAATAGAAAATAATATACTTGTACGGAAATAAAACAACCATGTATAATTGCGATGCGCCAAACAATTGCGTATGGTTGAATAAATATACTCTCGCCTTTTCTCTCAATTGAAAATAGACCTATTTTGAAATAATATGGTTATCATCGATTTACCTGAAATTATAATGATTTTTTATGCAGATATATTCAATATGTAACGTATATAAATTAAAAATTATCTTTAATCAACTTTGCAGTTCCAAGATTATATAAAATATAATAGTCGTAGAGTTGTCAAGTTGGATGAAATCAATTGCAATAATATAATCCACTTTTAACATTACGAGCTGAGTAAAATTTGATATTAGGGACATTTTTCAAGGCACATCAAAATTAATAATACTCTAATAATACTTAATTAATATATAGTTTAGTTACAGTTTTTACTTTGAACCTGTGCGAACAGTATAATGAAGCGACATACGTGGTTCAAAAAAGTTGTTAGAAAAGTTTTAACTTAGTTTTATATATAGTTGCGTACAATAGAGAAACAGTATATTTTATTTTAATTTAATGTTTTAAGGAAGTTTAATTTTTAGTTACATTTTAATCTTGAATTAACAAGTTAACGTCAATTTCATTTATTTTATTTAAAACAAAACCCCTTTCTTAAGAATCTTTTAAAAAGTAGTCCTGTATGCTATTGTTCATTAAATATACCTGTTCATAACTATATAAAGATTATTTTATTGAGTGTCAATTTTAACTTTGAAGTTTTAAAGACCTGTTGATTAATAAAGTAGGTTTTAATTTGAAATTAAATCTAGATAGTACTCTCCTATATATCGTCATTAACAACCAAAAGTAATTCGCATTAAAACTGGCAACATAAGTGCAGATATACTAGTAAAAAAACTATAAAAAGACATTCTGTGGGTTTTGCGAATCTTTCTAAGTTATTGTCACGCCTCCTGCTCAGCTGGGGCGAAGGGGGTGTACTCAGGAACCAAACGCAGCTCAGATTACAGCAACTTTATTTAAACGAAAACACTCCCGAACCCATGGACACCACGCGTCACGACCATCACTAGGCTAGGCCCTACACTAGGTCGGCCCTCAGGGAGCTCGGACGTCCGCTCGCGCCGGAGTCCTCTCACGTACACACCGCCTCGGGCGCTCACCTTGCTGACCTCCCCCTCCAGTACTTCCAGACGGCGGGAACATGGGCCCCGACGTCACACACCCCCCAGCCAAATTAAGGGTGGTTGTTGGGGTGGATGCCCTCTAGGAGTTCGTCTTCTTCATTCTTCCAGGCCCTGGCAGCTGGTCCCTTGGTTGTGTTCAGCTGGGCGGCTGGGTCACGTGCACAAGTTACCATGGCGTCTACCCTCACGTTTCGCCGCGTATCGCTAACAGTGTGGCTAGCGGTCGGGGTTCTCCAACAGTCAATAGTTGTCTTTAGATGTGGAGGAAACACATGGGGAACAACGACACTGCGGCAGCCACTTCTCAGGGACAGTCATTTACACTGGCACCTAAAGTCTCTGGCGTTGGGACGGCTCGATCACACATAAAGTCTCTGGCGTTGGGACGGCCCGATCACACATAAAGTCTCTGAAGTTGGGACGGCCCGATCACACATAAAGTCTCTGGCGTTGGACGGCCACGATCACAACATAAAGTCTCTGGCGTTGGGACGGCTCGATCACACATAAAGTCTCTGGCGTTGGGACGGCCCGATCACGAGCCTCAGTCGTTCGCTCCCATCGGTACCGCTTCACTAATACATTTCCAGGGAAAGTTTATTAATTTTAATGTTATTCCAGCAACAGGCAATGAATCGTTCCTCACAAAGGTTTTGCCTTCTACAAAAACATGTTGTCCTACGGGAGCCTACCTACCTACTCTAGTTAGCAATGTTTGCTATTGGTGTAATCGCATTTATTTGATAGAAACATTAGTTCATAGAAACTTACTCTTAAATACCCTCGGTGGTGTCCATTCCCTTTATTATACATCTATCCTTACGTGTAGGTATATTCGACATTTATATTAAAAATACATTAATCAACTTTACATGTCTTTATAATTACTTGAAGCGAGAAATTATAATTGTATATGAATAAATGAGTTTCATGACACATTCCGGAACCATTCAGCTGTTCTGTGCGAGTCATACAAAACAAAATATATTAATCCTCTATATTGCCCTTTCTTATGATCTAGTACAATGACGATATTCCAATTCAAACATGAATAATATTATTATTAGAACTATTTACCAAATTACTAACTAGTAGGCTACATTAATCCTTATTATCTACCCATACTATAACTTAATATTGCAAAAACACTTTTTTTTTATAGATAATAAACCTTACAAAGTGGATATTATTATAGGACCCAAACTTAATAATTGTAATTATAAGTCCACGACAAGGCTATTCTAGATATTTGACATCTTCCTACTCATTAACATAGACAAGTGAAACAAACTATAGTATGACATTATAAGCGTAACCATATACTACAGGATACAGATATTTTACAGTGCAAGAGGTGGTACAAAGTTTTGTAACTGAAGTTGTGCACAGCTGCACAGCGGCAGTGTCTACGTGACAAAAGTAGCTGTGGTCAGCAGTAGCCGTCCGGCCTCTCTGGGTCACCTGACCTCTCGGGTCACCGGCCTGGCTCTGAGCTACTGGACTTCCCCCTGGTGCTCTAAGACTTAGCATGAAATGACTTCGTTTTTTCAACAAAGCTCTTATCTCTTAAATTTTATTCTTTACATACATCTAACTACCTTTTAACATAACTACCTCAACACCACACAAGAATATGTTAATAGCTGACTATACCCGAACATCTTATAAGTTACTTTGTATGCATTGACAAGCTAATACTTGATTATTTTTATTCCCAATTTACAAACAAATTACAAAAGCAATTACTTATTTCTTAACATTGGTTTAGCATAACCATATACAACATTTGGTTTCGTATACAGTGTTACAATCTTAGAAACTAACTTGTCAACGCTTAATTCATAATTACGTTAATGACAACTGAAGAACAACATAAATTATTATTAACTGTTTTACATCAGTGTTATAATACAATAGGCAATTATATTTTACTAACAAATTATTATGTCATTTCGACGTACCAATCCTCTTAAACATTAAGTCTTAACCTAATCTAGGAATTCTAAAACTATTTCAAGGGTCCCCTGTATTTACAGAATAATATGAGTTTACAATTTAATTATTATTAGTCAAAATCAACTTCTAACCATTCCACGCTGATATTGGCGTATGTATACGTACCGCTGAAAACAGAACATGTATTTCACCTAGTCAATCATAATAAACAGTTTTGAAATATAAACTCTTATATTAGCTAATACTCATATTCACTCACATTCACTCTGAGTGGCCACTCGTTTTTTTTTTCATTCAAACTTTCACACTCCCACATTTTCATTCACACACTGGACTTACATATTTACGAATTCATGATAACAATAATCTCCTGAAATAATATATTTAGACATTTTTATTAATCATACACTATAACGTTCACAGTTATACAGTTTACCTCGAAGTTTACCTATGGTTACAACGATTACCTGGTATCCTTTATACCTGATCACGAACTTGGTCCCACCATTCAAGAGTGATTCTCAGCTCCTTTCCATCGACCTCCGTGATAGGCAAGTTCTTTGGCAAGCCAATCGTCTCTGACGTCACGTTTGGCGGTCATCGCTATGTCGTCGCCTTTTCGTCTCGATACCTTGGATCTCCAGTTTACCCATAATCCCACGACGTACCGACAACCAATCAGAACCCAATATTATTATAATGCCACAAAATAAATCCACAATAAATTGTTCCTGATTCGGGGAGAATATTTCATTTTCTGCTCTCACAAATGCTCCTATACCTAAGCCTACTAGATGGGGATTTCTCACAACAATTATGGTTAGTAAACAAAAATAAATGGAGTGCAGCACGGCTGACAGTGATGTATACATGTCCCTCTCCACTGACAAAACCTTAAGCGTCGGGCTCTCTAACTTTCTATGTTTCTGAAAAAGATAAATTCCAGTGCGGCAGCTGACTAGGCCATTCGTTGTCTAAGCATTCGTCTAGTGTCTCGAAAGTGCTGGAAACATGATTAATTTTAGAGGTGATTTTCAAAGTTTTTTAATTTTGACCACGAAGCTGGAAGTATGTGTGCCACAGCTAACTTATCCGCTCCTGCCTACACAACGGATAGCTTTCTGAAACCAAAATGTGGGAGGCAGCGACTAAGCTACAATCACACGCACTCTCACGTGTAGTGCACCCAGGCTCTTACGCTCTGTTATCTTAACTGTAGTGTTCGAAGTGTATCTGCACACAAACTCTAAATGCTCAACAATATGGGTTAGTACATAGGTGAAGTCGTCTATCTGGGTGATAAGTGGCACGTCACCTGATACACTTGAAAATACACATAGTGAGCTCAGCCTCTTGTATGGTCGCACCCATAAATGTTTTTCTAGGGCAACGTGATCCGGACACAGCATCACCGGCGTATCTAGGGACATAGCATAGTGGATTAATATTCGGCTGACAGTGCTGCAAGGCTGCTCCCTGTATCACTACCATACTGTCTTCACTGTTAACAAAAAATGAACGTTTTCCTGCTTAATGGTACAAGTCTGGTTATTCCACGCAAAAGGTATTATTAAAGGGGTATACAATCTCCATTGGGACGTAAGTTTCTTGATTGGAATCTGCAAATTTATTAAGATTGAGTTACCAGAAATTAACACAATCAGCTATTTCTAACTTAAGGTATTTAGACACTTCCTCCACTGGTATCGCTAGGTCCATAGCTGTCCGCTTTTAATGCAACTGTTAATTTTGTTAAATCCTCTCTTAGCTTATCTACAGTTATTATAGAATTCGGGATCTTCCCCTCTCGACATTGACTCAATAATCTCTAGGCGTGTAACAAGTTGTAACAATTGTAACTGACGTACTGTATGGTGCGCGCTCACCTGTAACAAACTAAAACTCTTGTGATCATTTTCTCTGTTCGTTTGTGAATTCCTGCTTCTGAAATCGATCGATTAACTTGGTTATGTTAACGCCAACATCCACGACACGTGCGAAGGTCCTCTCTACTTCTGCACTGTAATTCTTCATACCTAAATTGACATTCTCTATTTCTGAAAAGGCTTCAGTTACTTTGCTCACTTAAGCTATTTTCAAATTTTGACATTAAATATTGATTATTGAATAAAGGTTTTAACTGTCGTTTAGTCGTTACTCCACAGCACCAATGGGCGAAATCTCCTATCACACTTAAACTCCTCTGGACTCTAGCAGACATACTATTAGACTTTACATATACATCGGATTTCCCACTGAGGCTCGAGTTCAGCCATTTCACTTGCTGTCCTATTCTTTTATCGGCCTGAAGAATCCATGCGAACAACATACATTGGGGATCATTTAATACTCTGTTACAAAAACCATTATTCTCTGGCAGTGACAAATGAGCCATATCGACCTCTGGCAACACTTCGCCTCTTTGTAGGCACTTTTTATCATCTGCCAGATTCATCACCAATACTTGGTTAGGTGGCTCGGCGTGAGTCAATCCGTAGGGCACTAGAACAGATTTTTCTCTAAATATTCCTTCCTTTGGTTCTATAACTCCTAAAGTGGGCAACAAACCTTCGTACTTAATTTTCAGAGTCTCTGACTTCTTGGAGGGAGTTCAGTAGAAATCATCACATATTACTCTCGCCTGTATCTGTTGTCTTTCTTCAAACTGTATGTGCTTCAACCACGAGGGGTCTGGAGGTGGAACGCAAATACTTGGCGTCTTTTCCGCGCTGAGGAAATCTACTGAGATTTTCTTCCGTTGGCGATTATAAATTGGGCTCTTCTCCTCGAGAAATCTATTGTTGTACCAAACTTCAGGTGGAAATCGTTACCCAGGATACAACAGTCACCCCACTCCTTTGGCCACAAACACTGGGAACAATATCACACAGTGGCTGATTTCTAAGATAATTTCTATTCTAACCCAAAATCTGTACCGGCTCATCGGTGGCTGTCTTAACATTCATTCCTTGTACTGCTTTAATCCTGTCTCTCACGTTGGCTACCAGATTCTCATCAACACAACTCACACAGGCCCCAGTATCTAATATTATTGGCATTGTCCTCTGATTTAATTTTTCCTTTTATTTCCAATATACTCCCACGGTCCTAACAGTTACACTGGCCTCGGGACGAGGGAATTCCTTGGGTATAGCGTTGGTAAAATCCCCACGGCGATACTCATGGCGTGGATTTCGGTTGTATCTCCTCCATGTGTCATGCCATTCTCGGCGCTCATGTTCTTGGCACAAGACGCTCATCCTCTGTTGTCGGGAGCTCATTCTAGCGGAACCACTCGCTCCCTGATTTAGTGGTTCCCCTCTGTCGTTTCCCTGATTTCCTGAGCGACAGGCAACAGCATAATGAACCGGTCTATTGCACTGGTAGCATATCACTCGACCGTCACTAGTTCTTCCACGATTCGAGGTGGAGTAGGCTCCTCTTGCTCTCCCTCGGTTCCACCTTCCATACTGTTCACACCATCTTGTGCTCTTTTTTCCCTCGGAACTTCGAACGGAATCCTTGGCTGTTGCTTATTGTTCTCAGTCATGCGGCCTCGTGTATCTCGATTCTTCTCCTGCTGTTCTAGAAGACGCATGCTTAACTTGGCAAATTCAGATGTTAAGTTTTCTAGTTTGCTTTCTAGCTCCTGTGTTCTTTCCGTCTTGGATGGCTGATTGGCGTTCCCCTGTAGTTGTCGCCTTTGATGAGACTTCCCCCAGTAGGTGGTCTACCCGCTGTCCAGCCATGAAACGTGCGGTCTGGATCTTCCTTACGTTAGCCAGTAGGCTTTTCTAGAGTGTCCATTGGTCATCACCATCACTTTCTCCAATAGAGATGGCCTTAATCCTCTTAAAACATGTTTGATCTTAGTTCTCTCGTTCATTCCGGTTTCCACTTTTGAACATAAATTTAACACAATCTTGTACATACGATTCTACGGGCTCCTCCTCCCCTTGCATCCGCATCCGCAGTCGGAACTCCATCTGTTCATCTCCCAAGCGATTGCTTGAAACGTATCCTTCATTCCATTCTTTACCCGCTCCCAGGTGATATTGGCTCCTAAAGATTGCTCTAGGTTCTCGTACCATTTCAGAGCTGCCCCTTCCAGGTAACAGGGGAGAATAACCAACATCTTATCCTCGTTCCAGCCATTGGCCTTTGCCACTCTCCCAAATTGGGCTGGATACTCCTCCACGTTGTCCTCCATTCCGCCCCTGAACTTTCCTGGAGTAATAACAGGCCCCCTGGCTTCAGCCATAGCTTCTACTTCCTCTTCACCGTCAGGACCACTACCAGGTAGGGGAATTAAATCGACTTCAGCTACGGTTTCTTACTTCCTCAAGATGTCTTTGGGGTTGTCCTGGGTCTTCGGGAACCTCACTAACTGATGTCAGCCTTGACTGACTTCTTGTTTTTTACACTAAAACTTGATGTTTGGGACGACATATACGATTGCTCCACCCTATCACGAATTAAGATTTAAATAAAAACCAAATCAGAACAAAATTAAATCAAAACAAAATCAAAATCACAATCACAATCCAAATCAAATCAACAATTTAAAATATACATATTCCCCTGAACACAAGGGTTATTCAAAACACCACAACATTTCAATGCCGCGACAGTCGTCGTACCAATTGGGTTTGACCTGGCCTACCCATGGACAAGCTCTCTTTTTTTTAACTACTTTATAAAAACAAAAACTATTTCTCAAAATTATTCTATTCACCAATAAAAAGAAACAGCTTTGTTTACAATCACGGGTAGGTTGCCTCCCTTACCGGTACCTTGGTTCGACGCACTGTGGCTGCTAAGTAGGCTACTCTTACAACAACTACAAAATATGTTCGGCTTACAAGCTGCGAGAAAACAAATAAAATTATTTACTCCAAATTACACTTTGCTTTCAAAAGGTAACTACAATTATTGGATCAAAAACTAACTTTCTCTCTTGTTCTTTCAATCTACATTTTTTTTCAACTTAATCAATTTACTTAAAAAAAACAATCCGAATTTTAAAAAGAAATATTCCACTATTATATTATATTACTATTAAATATTATATTACTAACCTGGGATCGTTAATCCCGTCTTTGGTTCTGGATCACCTCAGGATACCCCGGCTGCCTCCACCAAAATTGTCACGCCTCCTGCTCAGCTGGGCGAAGGGGGTGTACTCAGGAACCAAACGCAGCTCAGATTACAGCAACTTTATTTAAACGAAAACACTCCCGAACCCATGGACACCATGCGTCCACGACCATCACTAGGCTAAGCCCTACACTAGGTCGGCCCTCAGGGAGCTCGGACGTCCGCTCGCGCCGGAGTCCTCTCACGTACACACCGCCTCGGGCGCTCACCTTGCTGACCTCCCCCCTCCAGTACTTCCAGACGGCGGGAACATGGGCCCCCGACGTCATATTATAAATGAAAAGAAGAGGATACGCCTAAGTTTTGTACAATTTATAATGGTATTGTATGTTAAAAAAAATGTAATTTGGTATAAATTTCTTAAAACTTATTCCACCAGTACAACAATGAAAGTTCTTATACAGCATACTAATTACTTGTGAGAATTACAAAACCGACTATATGGAAATATTCCATCTCGTTAGATAACGTTCATACGTTCAAAACCACGTATTTTTTATGACAATATTGAAAAATGTGTCGGATTCCATAATTGCCTAACAGATCACGCAGTTGTATCTCGGTGAAACATAACCATATATTTTAAGGTTTCGGAAATTTTAATAAACTGTGCTTAGTTGTTGATAAATTTGCTTAAAAATTTACGAGTGATGTTATACCTTATTACGTTATTCTCAATATAAATATTACTTAGTTGTAACTTATTTATACGTAAGGAATTATTAGTTATATATTCCCAGTAACTAATATGTATACTGACACTTTAATGCCTTAAATTTTCAGGTGTTGTACAACCTGGTATTGTAATCGGCTTTCTTTGTTCATAAAAACTGATTTAATTAAGGCAAAGATGTTTCAGAATAACATTCTAACAAATGTTATAATCAAGATTACTTTTAATAATAATTTAATAACAGTTTGGCATTAACTTCAAGTTAATAGTAAAAACTATTTTGATTTTGTGCTGTATTTCGATTTATTATTATAGTTGTATAATATGAAACCCAGAATTTATCAAAAAAACTCCATGAGAGCTAACATAGAGGAAACTGTATTAATAGAAAGCAAGTGCAGTGTTACTCAACGTCCACTGAGGTGGAAAGAAATTTCCCGGTTGTCTACTTTGAAACAGGAGAGTTGGTAAACTTATTAAAATTATTACAGATCTGGTGCAACACAGTTGTTATAACATTTCTGCAGCTGCGTCTGTGGTTTGCAATTCTCCATTTCAGTAAACAGTTTAGCAAAGTTTTAATTTAAATTTTAGTCAACCCAGAGGGCAAAGTTAAAGTTACAAATTTGTTTTTAACTGAAACCTTAAAATCTCATTATGTTTAATACTGTAAATATGATACGTTTATACCAATGACTCTTTAGTGTTTAAGGTTTTAAGTAATTTAGCAACCAATACTGCTGATTAGTGGGAGAAACCAATTTTTATTGGTAAATAAGACAGGGTAGATTTGTTATTAACTTCATATAACCAACATTGATTTTGATGATGGTGTAGGCTATGTGGTTTGGCTGAGTTAAATTCATAATTTGTATATTGGTCTTATATGCACTCATTACAGCAACGATAAAATCGGTGAATAAATAAATTTCTAAACAAACCGAACACAATAAAATGTGTAATTAATTATATGGTAGAAAAGTAGATGTTTAGATTTTGTTAACATGTTTTATAATTTAATACATTATGGATTTATAAATATTGAAAACCATTTAAATTTCAGATTTTGATAATTAGTTAAAGTAATATTTTTATTTAAGAGCAAATACAAGGAGTTGGTGTTTGATACTAATTAATGTTAATAATAATTATAGTGTTAGTTAGACATATCAAACAATTTGTAACAAAGCGAAATACTGTTAAGTATTGATTCTTTTAAGATGCCTAAATATTACGGAAATATTTGTTTAAATAAATTTTACTGTGGTGTCTGATATACAATTCAAATTCAAATGTATTCTTAGCCCACTTATTGATAGGTACATGCAGTTGTTTCTCATACTAAAGTATCTAGATTATTAATTATTTATTAAATTACTTCTTAACTGTTTTAGCTATGTGGTTATTTATTCCATGCCACTAAATAATTGTAATAAGTAATTTCAAATGTATAGTTTACCTTATAATTATTTGCTGAGTAAGAACATGTGTAAGATATCTCAAACATGCACGTTAAGGAATGTTTACAGACACAAACTTTAGGACTTCAGCATAATACCACTATCCTTCAACAGCAGGTGAAATATTTGTAGAAACTATTCATCCAAATTCCATATAAACTTGCATATAATGTACTTCTTTGTTACTGGATATATTTTCAAAAAACATTTATTTTACTATCAACTTTTTGGATCTCTGCCTCAAAGATCCTCCTAAATTGTTACAAACTGTATAAATCCCAAAAATGTCAAACTATACACCATTATATTTAGAGGGAAGCCATAGATCAATATATAAGTATTATCACTATTATAATATATATAATTTATATATATATATATATATATATATAATTTAGTTTAGATTCGGATTTGTACTCCAAAATTACAAGAATATTCATACACCATTTCAAAACTGAGTGTTGGTTATATAAAAATGAATAAAAATTTCTACCTTATTTTATTTACCAATAAGAAGAAAAGAAATTACATTCACGTTCTATTAGGCACTGTAGCCTATGAAGTTAAAACAGTATTCTACTGAAATACTTTTGAAAACGTTTAATATTAATTTGCATGTCAAATGTCATACAAATTACAGAGAAACTGTGGTGGTATTCTTAAACCTAGATAGTAAATAAACGAGTTAGGCATATATGCAAGGATATCTTTCCGTTATAAAGAGCTATCTGAGAAAAATATTTAAATATTATTTATCCATTACACTTTAATAACACTGTAGGAAAATAATTAAACTATGTGTGTAGTTGATGAACATTAAACTGAATCAAGACTGAACAAATAAAGTAGGAGTTACTTTATAACGGTTTTTTGATTATTAAAATTTAAATTATCAGTTGCATTTTTCTACAATAAGTATATTATTGTTTCTTTGAACAGTTAAGAGTTGATTTCCAGCTGAAAAGGGCTTATAAATATAAAAGTACTCTTGTGGAAGATTTAAAATGAGGGCCTTTAACAAAGAGCTCACTTTTAACTTTGTTTCATTACTTCCCCAGAGCATTGTAAAGGGCAGAATTTGAAAAGCTAAAATACTTCGTTTAAGCAAAAGATTTCTGGTAAGAAGTGATTGGTTTTGTTTTGATAAAAATGCCCCAGTTGTTTCTAATGCATGAACTTTTGTCGAGAAGCTTATCGTTTTAGTTTTAGCAAAAAATATTGTTTTAACTTAAACACAAATTAATGATGGAATAAATTTTGTTACTAATCTGTATAGATTAGTAATAAAATATTATTCATTAAAAATATTTTATATACATAAAAAATTATAAATAACTTAATGGAGTAAAAATTAAAAATTTATATTCAACTAGTAGTTTATGAATAGGTTTGTTTAAAGAAGAAATATAATGATATCTAAAGGTTAAATTAAAGTTTGTCTATCTATCCCTATCCCAAAGCCCGTATAAGTGATAACTTTTTATATAAAGATCCTCAACTTGAAAGTTGATACCTGTATTTCTGTTGGTCTAGGAAAGGCCTCTTTTATTTTACAGTTAAAATATCAAAGGTCCATCCATCTGACCGTTTGTGCTAGGTTGAAAGTTCTTAGACACTTAAAATCCCGGCCATAGATTCCTTTTGGTACAAAAAAAACTCTATTTTGTACAAAAAACCGAAATCATAGTCCATACGTTTGTTTGACCAATATTCCATTATAAGTGTATTAGTCATCGAGACCATCGACTCCAATCCTGGTTATCACCAATTAAACAAAACTGTGGCGTTAAAAGATGAACGGCAACCGCTGTTATATATTACCACCGTCTAGCCATCCGAATCGAAAGACCAGTGCAAGACTACACCATAATATTAGTAACCATGCATCATCATTAACTCGTTATTTCTGTTAATGAAGTGAAGCTTCATGGTACATTTCGAGGTCATTATTTTCTTGGGGTATTGTGCTCGAAACATTAGATATATAGACAGGATAAACTTTTTGGTTCCTCAATTGATGGGTTTCGCTAATGCTCAACATATTAATTTTTTAAATTTTCAACCAGCCTATGTATAAATTAGTTTTTAATGTTGTTTCATGTATAACACTTTAAACCCGAAGTTTATAAATTTCGCATCCATCTATGCGAAAGTTAGTAAAGATACTTTAGGAATATATAAATTATAACCCACTCAACTTCACATATTTCGAAATATAATAAAAACTTGCATTACTTGTAATAAATTTGCTAAGGGAAGTTTGATATTATGATTATTTATTTTTTTAATTTAATGATTAATCGAAGAAGTTCATTTTGTTTTATTCGGAACGATGTAATTTTAATAAAGAGTACAATTAAAACAAAGTATTCCAATTTCTTTCTAAGAGCTTTTTAAGGCAGAAAAGACCACGTTGGATATCTATTTGAAAGTCTCTTAAAATCTAAATTTTCCTTGAAGTTTTGATTCTATGTATTCTTGGGTTGTTTCCAAATTTGAAATACCATGGTGAGAGGCTCTTTTTTAGCTTGTCAAAAATGAAAACTGTTTCTAAGTACGGATCCTGTAAAACTAATTGTTAATGAAGTTACCTGATGGAATTGGTTGGGTTTCATTTCAGATCGCAATTGCCGAGGCATATCGTTGTCGTGGCGAGGTTTCTCTAGAAGCTGTTAAGACCTGATGCTCAAATTCGCAACAATTTGTGCTTGTTTGTTTCGTGTAGATGCTGTTGGATTTGGCCTCTAACTTTTATAAGTAATATTCGAAATAAAATAAAATGTTTCCTCTACCCTCTAAGAGATTTTAAAACCACCCAAAATATTAAGAACATTAATAACAAAATAATAGGTTGAAAATAAACTATTAGGTTACAAATTTGTATTTAGGTTGTTAAAAAGTGTAGTAGTTTATGAAAATCTGGCAATGTGAACTATGATGTAAGAAAAATTAAGAATATTTCGATCTAAAATTAATCAGTGGTTCATGACTACATACGAGTATAAGTCATTTTTGAACCAATACTATTATTGTTGGTTTACAATATCATTTGTAAGCTAAGAATCTAAGCGTCTATTCTTCTTTTAAATGAGAGGCCGATCCCCTTTTAAGCCTTATTCTGTCCGTCCTCATGGGCCACTGGCCTGTGCGAGGATCTTATCAAACAGAACAAGGAGGAGAGTCGATACGGTACTGATAAACCGTACAACAACCGTGCAACGGCCACAGACAGGATTTGATCCTGCGCTATCTCTAACTCAGACTCAAATTCCAACGACTTGAGCTCGGCCATCGGCACTCCCCTTGTGAAATGTAAAAATTGACTAATTAACACTCCGAGACGAAGAAACAGTTAGTCTGGTAGTGATGTTATAGACAGTGAGGGCGAATTAAAAATCCCCCCTCACGCCCTCGTCTTATTAACGTTCTCCCACCATATTTGCCATTGAACGCTTTAATGATAACACCAAATTGACAACTTTCGCTTTCCCGCTATTGAAGTGAATCATGTTGTTGTTAATTTATGATAGGTTGGTAAAGAGTATTTTATTTTTATTTTGTCTGTTAAAGACCAATTAAATCAACCTTTTAACTATTATGTAATTGATTTAAACTTCATAAGAACAAACTACGTTTCGATATACGTTTATAGAAATATTGGGTCGATGTTATAATTCATATACAAATCTGCCGTTACATACCGGTATATACTAAACAACCGGGAAGAAAGTGTACTAGCAAAGTGATTAATTTAGTTAAATTCTTTGTACAAAGCTATTTCATCTATATTATAAAACCTTATTATAATCGGTTACTTTTAATAGAACTTGACCTTCTAAGCATTTCCATTTAAAGAATAAACGGCTCAGACAATAGGTACATATTTTATTTTAAAATATTTGATAACCCAAGATTATCTTAACTTCATTGTTAGAGAATAAACTATTGTGCCAATAATAAAGAATAACCTGAGAAAGAGACGGTGAGAACGAATGGTGCTTTGGAGATTATATCTGTACTTTAGATTAAACCTACCCAAAGCTGGTGCTGAAATTGCAAGCGCCGAGATTCACTAAATACTCTTCACAAATAATTTATGATGTAATAATGCTACCTAGCAATTCATTGAGATTTAAAACTTGATTTACGTATGAACAGCTGTGACATCATGGATATATTCTTTTTAATATGTATGTCATAACCTCCTATGATCTGTGATTTCCATCCTTTATGAGGGACTACAAAACATTTTAATGTCCTGATATTTTTTCAAATAAATTAATTTAACTATAAAGAAATATATTTTGAATCCCTGAGGACTGAGATGAAACCAGCTCTGTAAGTACCAATGAAATTAATTTGATTTCTCTGCAATATGTAGATAATAGTAGATGCAATGTAGTAGATGCAATTCTGATAATAGTAGATAGAATACCTACTAATGTTTTAAAGCGACTTGACATATTTAAGGCCAGTTGAGAGGAATAAGAAAGCCAAAATCTGTAGTCATTTTTGTAAAAGCACTTGATGTGGAGTCCTCCTGATTGTTTAAAAACGAAAATATGCAAGTGCCGATATAACTTATATAGTTTCAGCGTTTACCGGTAAGAGGGTTGACAAATAAATAAAATTGCGACAGATTTAGATTTCAGGTTTTGCACGTGTAGGAGCACTTCTGGTTCAAAAAAATACGCATAATTTGCCTTGTTAAAAAATGTGTATTTCTTAAGAAGACAGCTTTCTGTCAAGAAGCGCTAATTTCTGGTGCTTGCAATGTACTTCAGTAAAAGGGATATAGTTAGAAACCTAGCTTCCTTCCTGGTGTGTCTTTGTCTTCAATAACCCAAAATTTGTGATAAATATTTTTACTGCACGTTAAATGGTTCTGAAGGTAGTATGCGCGCACACACTCTCACGCAAAATAAATTGCAATTTACTTTTTTAACCGTGTTGCTGTAATAAACATATTTAAGATTATATTAATTCAATAAAACTAAATCCATACCTATTTTTTTGGCAATTCAGCTCTAAGTATTTGCTTGTACCATTGGTTAATACATTCTTTAAAGGTATAAATATTTGTAAACTAGTTGCATTACATCACCTTAGTTTCTTAGTTCAGTCTTGGAAAAATTATATACATTTTTTAAATGTGTTCTTTCATATATATTTATATTTAGTGCAAAACTGGACACATTGCCCCCGACATTAATTCTGTCATAGACGATTTTGCATCGTGATGCCGTTTGTAATGGTTACAGAGCAAAAGATTTATTGAGTCAGTCCGGCTCCTCCTTTTTGTTCCTTTAGCTACTGTAAATTTGTGATCAAAAAAACATATGTGATCAAAAGATATTAATTTTGAGTATCAATAATAAACTAAATGGTTTAATTTCGTCACGGCTGCCATCTATTGTAAAAGATAGATAGTACTATTGCCATAACTATTTGCAGAACACTACGAAGATGGCGTTTTTTTTTCATGGAAGTGCAAAAATCTGAAATAAATAGTTTTTAATGCAAATTATTTCAGAAAAGAATGTTAAGATGGCATGTTTATATTTAAGCAATAGCCATGCCACATTTAGTCTAAATTTGTGTTGTACATTTTGTGTGATCGAGTTTAAGCATTTAATCATTATGACATACAAATTTCGAAACTTTAAAATATCGTGTTTTAAACAAATTTTCTATTTATATTATTAATAGTACAACTCATCACAAGTCTTCAAAGTGACTAAGTCTTTTACAGGGCGAGATTGCATAAACACACAAGGAGAAGCCGAGCTTATAAATGTCTACCAATGCATGAAATAGGATTTTCAAGACGAGTATTGAATAATATTTTACATCAAAAATTTATCTTTTTAACATGGCATCCAAAATATCATAGTCTAATAATTATTATTTTATGAGGAAACACAACACTGCTTGATAAAACAATTTGGTGTTTAAATTTGCTATTTAAAATAAAAATGTGAAAACAAAAACGGAATTACACAGATTGTTTATGCACACAAAAAGATTTTTACACTTAAAAAGTTGTTTACATACTGAATAAAATGTTTGGGAGAGGGAAAATCGGCTGACTTAGCAATGAGGAAAACTGTGACTGTAGAAGATCTCAGCTGTATTACAAAGTAGCCTATTTTCATGCAGAGTGAATAAATAGGATTAACGCTGTGTACATAACAGTTTGTCGGATTTAAAGTTTTGAAACAGTTTGCTCTAATATCCCAGTAACAAAACATGTTAAGTATCTGGATGTGTGAACAGTACTGAGAGACTTTAATATTTACTAAGAGTAGGCCAATGTTATTGCTAATCATTATTGAAGGTGCTTTCATATTGCCTAGCTTCTAATTTCTGACTACATGACGTGCATTTAAGACGAACAATCGGATCTATTTCTTAGAACAATAAGTAAATTAAAACATGGACTATAATTTTAGTAAAATTAAATAAATTTTACGATTGCACTAATGCTAAAGACAGGAACTACGACGCACAGTTTGAGTACTGTTTAAAATGTCTTAATGATGATAGATAATTTGAAGGAATATCACTATTTTGGAAATTTGCTATCGTTATTTATCATAGAAAAGGAACCACGTTTCAAGGGTTATACTATCCTCTTCTTCAGCTATCATAACCTCTAATATATAAATAACTAAAATTTTCGGCAACATAAAATTTGCGGATATAAATGGTACCTGTGCAGCCAACATAAAGTTATAAATGCAGAGTGAACCCAAGCGATGACATTGGACAGGAGCCAAGAGTATGAACAACACGTCACACATGCACTAGCGTATGTGAAACTCTGACGATGAAATCAATGTCAGCATTTCCTGTGTTACCGTGGCGTGTTATTTAAAAGTAAGAAAAAAGGAAAGCTTTGATCCTGACGTTGTATGGTAATAGGCACAGTCGTTTGGCCTAATGTTTCTGTTTCTACATTTCGTTCGTCAATTCCATGCAAAGGTAGCTTTAAAACATTACTTTTCCTCCATCTTTCTTCCATGAGGTCGTTAGTTCACTACAATTAGACGGTGGACGGTTGTCAGTGATTGGTTGTTATGACTTTGTGTAATCTGTGGTCTTTTGTTCAGTTTGTAATAGTTTCCTTTTATTAAGAAGTATTGAATTGAAATAGTTTTATATATTATTTTACTAAACAAAATACTCAACTATATCAATTAATTTCACGAATAAAATTATATTATTTGTTTAGTTTGCTTTCAAATATTCATATTTAAATGGAGTCAATATTTATATTTTCTGTGTTTAAACCCAAACCAGTTAGCTGCCTAAGTATTTTAATTTATTGACTCGTACACTTATTTAAATAAGTGTACGAGTTCTTTACTGCTGTTAATAAAGATAATTAGTCATTTGAAACTCACTCATACTTTACTTCGTTCCACCATTTTCACTGATTCTGCATATCCGTCAAAAGTTTTTTTTTACTAGGTAATTTAGCTGCGAGCGAACCGGGAACAGCCCAGCACCGAATCCCGCCGGCTGCGCCGGCCGGGAAATGTGGTGTTCGGGAGGGCCCAACTAACCCGGTGTTCGGCGGCCAGTCCAAGTCCATCTTGAATGGGGCCACTGCCCGTAGAGGGTGCCAGGCCCGTAGGACGGTCGCCGGCGTCGGGTGGGTCTCTCCTTGTCGACTGCAAAGTTTCATAAACTTTTATCGAGCCGTTTTCGAGAAAATTCATGTTTTACCTTAACATGATAAAACGGACGAATTTCATAATTATGAGTGGGTGAAAGGTATCCTCTCTAAAGGATAATTCTTCACTTTTATCCATTACCAGAGTAAAGTGAGAATAATAGAGGCTCCGGCGGAGCACTGACTCGCCAACGCGCACACACTTGTGGAGAGCAAGTTGATTTAAATTTATGAAGGTTGGTTGTGTGCATTCGCTGTGAAAATCATAGCGTAGATTGGTCACACGATGGCAATAAATTGCAGGTTATCGATTGAACTTCAGGAAATTTCATTATATAAAGTTAAAATTAGGATGTCATTAACTAAAATCATCATATTATTGTAATGCTTTCCTCACGATATTCCAGTAAATACCAGGCGTTGAAATTATGATAAGTAACAACTTGGAAAATTTAAAATTCTTTAATAAAACATGTTATATATAATCGTTAATAGTGATGGTGGCCAATTATATTAAGAACTGCCTAAGCTATACAAAAATTAATTCTTCACAAAATCGTCCAAAATAACTTTAAAATAGGTTGAAAACGACTTTTTTTACATATTATGTTTGTTTCAACTTTTTGAAATCACTAATGCATTAGCAGTAGTTTATAGAAAACGTCTCAGATCAGGGACTTAATTGACTTTATCATTCCTGTGGCTTCCCCCTCACTTTGACTGTAAATAGGCCTTGATTTGAAATTATTTATAAACGTAAATATGAAAAATTCTTACATTTAGTTGGAAATGTTCCTTAAGCGTTCTTGAGTATTGGTTTCATTCTTTAACTACGATACTTGGCGCCCTGTAGTGTACATGAATACAGTATAAACACCGGTTTAAGTGATAAGTAATATCCATGAATAATCCACTTTCGATGTGGCAAATAAAAATAATCTCAAACGGTCAATAGACCCACCCACCACTAATTCTAGGTCTTTGTCTCATTTTGCCCTACTTTTGGCCTGAAGAAAATTAAATTTTTCAAACTGCTGGAAACAATGCTTCCTCTTACCTATTTCGTAAGAATCAAATTTTCTCTACTCAATTTCTTCAAGGTAGAATCAATCAATGCTGCCGATTTCACGATTCGAAGGTTATTTCGGCAATAGGTCTGTAAAATAATTGGAAATTGAAGGGGTAACATTTCACGTACTGTTCCTATGAGGATGAATAATAAAGGAATAAAAATATTAAAGATTAAAAAACATGTAAATCATAAATTTATGTTCATTTGAGTACGTAAAACTTTCTTTTGAGTATAAATTGTGTTTGTCATTATTAATTCATTGTAAAACAGTATTTTTTTGCAAAATATTAGAGAAATAGTTTACATAAAACTGGGTGTGTGTATAAGAAATGGGTTTTATCCACAGACTTCTGACTTGAAGATAAGGCAGGACTACGCAGAGATGAGCTTGTTGCTTTATGCAAAGTGACATGTGAGAGATGGCGGAGAGTTAATCAGCAGCTGTAGGGTTGGTTGGTTTTATTACATTAGAATTTAGAGGGATGATATTTCTCTTTCTTCACTTTAAACGCAAGTCACAAAAAGGTATCGTACATAATATCATAAATACCAAAAGGTTTTATATATATATATAAAGGAAAAATGGGTTTCAAAAATTAGAAAAATATTATCATATATAATTATAAATTATCTGAAAGTATACGTTATTTCAAACAGTAAAATAGCACAGTAATTCATTGTGTTTTGCTAGGTTTTCGTTGAGAAACATAAAGTAATACTTTTAATTATACCCAGAGGAGCATAAGGCTTCTTACAATAAAAATTTTTACACTAACACAGAATATCATAAAACTTCCAGGTAAACAACATTTTTCTGATCACTCCTCATATTCCAATGTTACCAGATTATCAAGGGAGCTGACAAGTGAACGGGTCACGTCCAATTTGGCCACTCAATCATAAAAGTGACTCTTGTCACTGTCAGGCTGATTGTGGGCTTTGTTATATATCGTGGTGAAATGTACTTTAAATAAGAAAAGACACTAATTTCAATTTAAAATTATATTCGAATGGAATCAGCGGGATTATAGCTGGAAAAAATGTTTCTCTCGGACCTCAGCCTGTGAAGAAGGTACATTCAATAAAGAATAATATCAACTTAGACAAATTAATGACTTCAAACAAAAATTTTCTTTTGGTATCCCAAATAAACTTAAAGTGAAAATCAACCCATTACGAAGCGTCTACTCCAGCTCTGCAACAGATTCTATAGCTTGATATTTATATTAGTTGCTATAGAAATGATTACTTATGATTGCCACCAAGTGATTTCGATGCAATAAAATTGCTTGTCCCGCACCAAAAACAACATTATGGTTCATCAATGACGTTCCTGAGTCAACTTAACGTTCAGTCGTGTTCCATCGCAAAGGTTTAGGTAAATCAGATTACGCAAACGATCATTGAAGTACTAACTTTAAAATTACTACTGATATGTGAAGCTTCAATTAGACTTAAAGCGTAAATTGTACAGGGTATTGAAATGCAACACCTTAGCTCCACAACAGTGTCCACAGATTATATTTCACTATCTAAGTAAGAAAATGGCCTAAAAAAGAATAGTCAATCTTAGATATTTCAAACATCATTATTCGAAGTTACGATTTAAGTGGTTATGGTTATATTTTTAAAAGCTACCAAATGTAGTTTTAGTGATTAGTGTTCAGATGTCAATAAACATTTTCATATTCCATCAAACATTCTATCCGTTGCAATGCCAACTCGATATTAGCATTTTAAATTATAAATAATATCGATATATCCCATCCAATAATATATTCCATACAAGGTAGTAAACCCAAATTTAACCTCTAAATATTATTGGATTGACAGGTAAAACTTAACTAACTATGAATGTTAAATTATTAAATTCACGGTGATTGTAAATGAAATTCATAAAAGGGTTTCATTACAACAATTTTTTTAATGCGCATAACTTCCAAACGAACACAAATAACATTTTTAAAGAGTCTTAAAAATGAAATTCGAGAAATTTCAGTAAAGAATTACAAACAAGGTAATCAATAACTATAACAACATACAATCCGATTTAAATAGGACATTTTTTCTCTAAATTAAATTTATGGAAATTAAATTATGGTAAAGTTACTTTAAACAAAGTATAATGACAGGCTTGGCAGAGATTGTGTTTCAAAAACTAAATAGTGCATTTAATTTAATTTCGTCAATACAATCATACAACAAAATTTACACATCATAGTATTATTCTTGTAGGATTAAAAATTCATGAAAAATTTAAAATCAATGAATAAAATTCTTTTTCGGTATATCTTGCAACACGAGAAAATTCATGGTATTATATCTTTCCTGAACCATGATATCATAGACCTTGCGAACAATGTTCTACAGTTGGCTTCGGTCTGCAACTACCACTTTTGGTGAAGAATCAATTGAAAAATAGGTCCCTCATAATAGTTCCCCCTTGGAGCAAGCTGTAGGATGGGTCCAAGGTTTACAGTGAGGTATTGCAGGAGAGATACGATACTTGCTGCGTGTGGACCTCTCGTCAACAGAGAACCGATCCATGTAACTAAACAATAGCTATAAGGACAAGTCAGTGGGGATTTGTAGTTGAGGAACAAAACGAGACTGGTACAGCTAGACTCAACGATCAGCTGACCAAGTGTATAGAAGAATGTGGCCCTCCAGGAGACAGTGAACCAAAGGGCTACTGTGCAGATTAATAATGTAATCCAGCCGAGTCAAGAGAAGATAACCAGTTTGACTGCTAAACATCAGGCTCTCCTTACAAAAACGAAGGTGCTGGAGACTGATGTGAGATACCTGCAAAGCGACGTAAGACGTACGGAATCCCGGGCAAGGTAGATTCGCAGATCCATTCATTCATTATTCATTCGTCAGCTCTTGCTACTGCTGTCCCGCAGAAGGTAATAGCATCTCAAAGGAGTTAAAAATATAATTGAAAGATACCAAACCTCATCAATTACCTTAAGTTTTTATTTGAAACCCTTTTACCGTGCTTCGTTGTTGTTTCGTTCTTGCTATTATGGAAGTTTACGCAGAATGGTTTTTTGCTTCTTCATACACGAAGCTCTTATACTTAAAGGGTTACGATACTTAAGCGAGCCACACTTATTCCGGGAGAACGTCTCCAAGTGTATCATCTGACAGAACCGTACTTCGGCTCCAAATTGTTCAATGAATTCTTGGCAGTTAAAAGTGTAGTTTCGTGTAAAAACTTTAATCGTAAATTGAGAGATATAGTCCCAACAAGTTACGCCTATAAAGTAAGTATAATTTAATTTGCGATATGCTCTTTCCTTATTATAATGCCGTAACCATTTCTTTATCTTTTATGTGGTTTGATTTTATGTATATGCATTTATTTGTAAATTAAAACACGCAGGCTAAATAAGGATATTTTTAGCTATTTATAAATTAAGATTTCTGCTCATTACTTTAGGTTATACATAATTAATTTAAATGAATATTTTACCTATGAAAAGGTATTGTATGTGTTGGATAATTTATCACTTTTAGTTTATCAAATGTTTTAATACCTTCTTGTTGTGTTAACTTTTTTACAAAATTCCTCTCATTTTCTTCCTGCCAACATGATTGACCGTAAAACCAATTTAAAACATTTACTAACGCTTAGCCGAATCGAGTTAATTGACACGCGCCATCTTCATATAGAAATAAATTCGTGCACAGTTTCAAGTCTATAGTTCTGTTTGTTTTCGAGATGTTGTGCGAACAGACGGACATATATGACAATTTTCTAGCCCCACAAATAATAGACTTTGCTAAAGTTTAGCCAATTAAAAATATTTAAATACAGTAATGCTCCATGCACAATGTAAAGTTCACATAATTCAAAGTAAATGGCACATAATTTCACGGTGGAGTACTTTGCTATCAGGAGAGCAATCACACTGACAGCATTAACTGAAACTCTTTCAAAAGTCGTTCACCCATAAAATTGGCACTTTACAATTAAATTTACGTAGTAAATATAACTTTCCTATGAGTAATATCATGTAAATTAGGTTAATATATTTAGTAACTTTATTATTGTATTAAAATGTAAAATATCGGTTGTAACAAATTATAAGGATAATAATGTTCAAATATAAGGAGATAGATGCCTTTTCTCTGGGTATCTACGCCAATGGTACAATGGGTCAAAGCTTATATCATGCCATATGTGTTGATAGAAAGGGTGTATCAGACTACTTTGGCTACTACTTGTATTGGCCAGGAGAATTATTTTTCAATATTTAATTTCAATTCTACCGCACATTTTTAACTCTAAAAACTGGGAAATTGTTGAAAAGATTGTAAAATCTCAAAAAATACATTCCGAATAGAATTTGGTTGCTTAAAATGTTGAAAATTACACTTAGGTCGACTTAAATGTCTCTGAATCTGAATATTTGGCACAAAACCCGTGAAGAATAAGGTTATGTAAAATATAATACTCGTATTTTGGAAGTACATGAATTCCAAAAACCAACAAATCCCAACAAAGATTTTGTATTTTTTGTTTTTTTACACAGTAGAGAAAACAAATTATTCTGTTATATTATGTACAAATTTAGCTTTATTTTATGTGATAAAATATAATATACAAGGATCAGCTAGTACAGTGTCCTTGCAAATGTAGTTTCTCAGATAACACTGATGCAATTTACAGGGGCTCTGTTACACGGCCTCCATTAACAAATTAATTCCACCTGCTCAACTCTATGATCATCACTTGGTAGGTTTACTCACACAAAATCATGTTTTTCACTTGAAAATAAGCTAGTGGGAAAAAGTTTTAAGAAAAATGAATATTCCAGTTTATTATCCCCTGGTTAATTCAAAGTAATTTTACGTTCACAACTAAGTTTTACGAACCTTTGAGAGCATGAAATCGATTACAAAGCATAACCCCCAAACGTTCATGATTGGCTGGACGATCCATTTATGTATTTAGTCCGCTATCACCCGCAATGACGGCCTCCATTAGTTCTAATGACTTTGGAAACCATTTGGCAACTCAAACACTTGATGACAACTTAACTATTCACTTACAACTCTCCACCTTACCTTAAGTAACTCTTATCTCACCAGTTAGAGTACTGTTATTACAACAATGATGTTAATAGCTTAGTCCTCCAGGGCCAACATTTTAAATGTATTTCGTAAAAAAGTAGTTTGTATATTGATTGGCATGCCTAATACGGCATTCTGTTTGCGCTTGGAATACTGAATTTAATTTTAGAGAGACAGTATACAGTTTTTAAAAGTTACTATTCATGCTTTTAAATAATATCAGGGCAATGATTCCTTGAATCCTTAGGAATTCGAGAATTAGAAAATTATTATAAAAACACATTTTGTAGAGAAATGCTCCGTAATACATACACCATTTATCAAACTATTAAAAATAAGCTTGAAGTTAAATGAAGACTTTATACTTATTCAACTTAAAAGTATCCATTAACATTTTATCTTGCGAGCAATATGAATAAAATGGCAAAATGGTTCAAAATATTATATTGGGAAAATATGAAAGAAAATAAGTAATAGAAGGTGTAAGCATTTGAAACTGCTGAACGCATCCATAATCCCCACATATTTCAAAATAATCAAATACCTATACATTTGTTTTTCGGATTTAAAATAATTCCGTAAACTTAATAAAACATAGGTTGTTGGAAAATAAGAATCTCTTCTTATGCTGTGTATATCTCAATACTGTTATATAATAATATTTACTTGAATCCAACGTATGAAAATTATTCTGCCACTTTGCAACATCTTATGTAAGTTACACTTTGATAGAATTACCCCCTATACTGGACAGCCTTATGGTTGCAAGATTGTCGTATAAATTACGAAGTCACAAACAGTATTTAATATTACCACTATTCTAAAAAGTTTAGTGGATATGATCTTCAAAACATTTTTTTAACATTACGTCGTTAATGTTGTATATTTAAAACAATTAAAAATGTATTTAAAATTTGGCTATCCATTGTTATAAAGGAACATAATTAAAATAATAATTTTTATAATACTATTACAAGGTATTTGAACACCATAACGAGAGTCATATAAGCTTTGCAGAGGTTATATGAAAATCTTCAGATCTGCAATTCGTTTTATTTTCAAGAAGTGCTCTGCACAGTTAGACAGACAGATATCATAAAAAAGTGTACATTTCTTTGGCAGTCAAAGATAAATTGTGTCCGTCTATTGAATGATAGATTCCAATGATCCTCATCTAAATTTCATGATTAGAGATATGCCTTTATAGAATCATTCTTGTAGAAATGAAGTTTCTAGAAACATTTTGAGTCTGCAGATGAAATTATCTAAGATATCATGCCACATGATATATTCGAAACATTTTTCTTTAAGATACTTTTTATGGAGTGTTAAAAGTTCCAGTGAGCAAGAGAGGCAACTATATCGTAAGAGTGGGACAAATACAGTATTTTCAAAAATTATTACAGTGACTTTCCACTCTATTATTTTTATTTATTCTGTATTAATATGCTACATTATTTACGATGTCACGTTAATCTTGTTTAAAAATGTATTTATTATATTACTTTTTAATTTCCATCATGGTTACCCATAATACCAGTGTACAAATATTAGCTAATACAGCCGAATCTCATGGATTGATGAGCTTGTAATCATTTTAACTTAGTGTTGCCTATATAGAAATGAAGCTTCATGCTAAGTTTAAATTGTATAAGTCAGTTCATTTTAAAGTTATCATAAGAAGAGACACACAGACAGACAAGATTAGCTATGTTTTCCTTTACTAAGGTTTCTACAAGTTTTATGGTTGTTATGTAGAATACATACATAATTGTTCATGTTACCTTTGCTACACGAAATCTTGAGTGACGTAATTTTGGTGACGCTGTTACATTTTTACAATTCAGATAAAACCGTGAAACCCTAGTCATCAATACTATACCTAAATTTAATTTTAGAGTAAATATCTTATTTATAATTGTATAATAGGTCTCCTCACAAGTAGCAAAGGATTTAAATAGGAAGTGGTTTGAATATGCGTTAGACACATTATTTGAGATTATACATTTCTCAATAAAAAAGTGAATGAAATTATCATTGTTAAGTAAAAAAATAATATCATGTCAAAAATGAGTAAAAACACATTATTGTAATTAATAAACTACCAACAAGTTTGAACAAAATAAATACTGAGAAAATAATAAACTCCATTATAATTAACAAACAAGTGACATCGTTTCGTGACGGCGTTACATATGATAAAAATTACAGATAAATCAGTAAAATTAAGTTATAAACAAACATCAAATGATAAATAATGCGCCTGTACCAGAGGGGCTGCCTCTACCACCAAATAGTAGTTGCAGTGATTTCCAAAATCTTTTTTCTATAACTTCAAATAAAAATTTAAAAAAAATGCAAATATATTTAAAAAAAGAATTTTTAATATCTTAAATATTATATAACTAAAGAAAAGACGGAAAAGAATACGGTCCCACTTAAAAAATTTATTTGATGAAATCTGGTTGCTTGAGTGCTGGACAATTATATAGGGTATATTCTAGTACTCGATATGAATATTACATTACAATTTTACTGTGTAAGCATGTATTGCCATTTTACCTATATTTACTACCACACGGTCTTTACATACCTAGCTATCTGATATGTGTATTGTGTGTAGTGGTAGGAGTACAATACGACTGTGCTGCTCACTATATACATGACTTTCCTGTTTCACGTACATACCTTGGACGGGAATGTCTTATATTGTATGATTACTACTATTGTACGTAAATTGTGTTCAGGCTTTCATTATGATTTAAACCGGTCAGTAAAGCGCAGAGTTAGTGTATATAAAATAGGAACTGTATAAGGCTATTATGCGTTAAATTAATAACTATAAATTAGGTTATATTAACACATTAATTTTCAAAATAAAACTTACATATTGAATTCATAAAAATTTCCTTGTTTTTTGTATTAAATTATATTAGTTATGAAGTTGGATGCAACATTGTTTAAATTATACAGTGCTTTAAGTAACTTTAAGCAAAACTATTGACTTTAAATAGTATTATCATTTATTATATTATTTTTCGCATTGGAAATGCCTTATGAATGTACTCTTTTTGTTTAAATAAGTATTAAATTGAATTGAGTTACGGAAGAAACATATATCGTTTATTGTGTTCCCTTACTTGATTGTAGTTGACATTGCGTATTCCTTTTGCTCCAACTTTGTGTCATATTAGAATCTTATGCCTTATCCTTGATAATATAACACATTCTACAAACAGATGATTTGGAATTTCTTTTCAATCCTGCAAACATCTACAGGAGATCTTATCTCCAGCCAGCCTTCCTTGGTTATTTTTATTTTAATTTGCAGTTTTGCAACTCGCATCCGATCATTGTTCCGCCTAGTTTTGTAGCTTGTCTCAAAAACGGAGAATTACTTTCTAATTCCCTTATTTTTAAGAAGCCATTAATGTTTATTGTTAGTTATTTTTTAACTTTTCGATACGTCAGCGAATTAACAGATACGCAATTGAAAATGCTGTCTAATTTTAAAAATAAAGTGCAAAACAGGGAGTTATTCCAATCCATGTATTTTAATTTATGAAGTCGACCTTGTTTATATGTACGGTAATAATAAAGAGGGATAATCCCAGTGTCGAGCTCGGAGCACATCGCATACGGTAATAATAAAGAGGGATAATCCAAATGTAGAGATTGGAGCACATCGAACATTTCTCCACACTTTATCAAATTAAATCTGGCCGCGATCAACACCTGTGATTTGTTCTCGGAAAACATTTCCCACTTCAACCCGGATATTGGATTTTCTCGACTCTCACATTGAGACTTTATTTCTCTGTAAAAGTGAAAAAATAAGTAAAGGGAAAGCTTCTAAGTATTAAATTTAAAAATGTGTTATAGTTTCTTTGTATTTGAGTATGTAGAATGACAGTTACGTTAAAACTACGTATTTCATAAAAAATTAATGCTAATAAAGAAATTTTAATACAGGATATTTCCATAACAGTTAATACGTTGAACCTAAATTATAAAATTTAACTTAAATATTCTCAAATATACAGAAATATGAATGAAATAAATGTTGCCTTATGGTATAAACGAGAAGGCCGACGACAATAATACGTAGGTTTTTTTGTTTAGTGTGTTGAAGGAAAGGTTAATGATACCAACACCGTACTGAATTCTAGTTTTTGGACAAGTAGATTTTGATATTCACATATGGCCTTTAGTAAATCGTCTGGTGACATAAACCCTGATAGTAAGTATATACGACAAAGAAAGCTAAAATACCTTTTAACAAATTCATAAAATAGCTCAAAATACTCTGTTGTTTTTTAATTTGGTTTTAAAATATATCGAAAGTAATTTATATGTTTTCTGTAATATTCAGTGGATTGGCAAAGGAATATGTTTAAAATATAAAAACATAGAATAATTCCTTCGTGATATAAACCTATTAATAACTACATAATTGCAATGTTTTCTGTTCTAAGTAATCTTCTCTCTAATTGCAGGCATTAGTTGTTGTTTAAAAACTTTCGGCTATTCACAGAACTTATTAAAACTGTGTATACATTATCTTTTTAAATTATAAGAATTGTAAAGACTGAAAAGTTCATTGTTTCACTCTCAGTAAACTTTCCCTATTTGGAAAAATTATGTTTTAAATCATATTTGTTTTCATGAGCTTTGATCGATTTAGAATGACTTTTTGAACTTTACGAAAGAATATTATTTAAAATTGAACATATTAACCTAAATACAAAAAAACTTAAAGAGAAAAAGAAGAATAGTTTTAAATTAATTGAGAAATGATAAATAAATAATAGTATTTTCATTAGATTTTGGTTTGGATCACAAAGTATCTTAAAATTAGTTACTTGAAATATAGTGTTTATTTTTTTAAATTTTGATTGTTGTGCGTCAAATTTGGGACTTATTGATAGAAATTTATATAAAAATATATACAAATTAATTATATGTAGTTCGACTCTGAAAATGTCCCAGGAATCTTAAATGGATATATTTACGTATATGCATTAGTACGTATTTCTATGAAATGTACCTAAAGCGCCCAAGATGTAGTATTAGAGTATTACTAATACTAATACGAACATACATAAAACTAAGCTGTGTTAGAACTATCCATGCAACATGATGTTATTTAATAATTCTACTTAGGTTACTTCATAAATGTTGCATCTGTTGGTATGAGTTCATGGTCGTTTTTTGCCATGAGCATGCTAGTGTGTCACCAGAGGGGAAAAAGTTGTCATGATTTTCAGAGCATAACCAGGACGTGATAATGTGAGTTGCTGTTGATTGGAAACAATTATTTTATCATAATTATTTTCTGAGATAATGAAATAAGTAATATTATTTAGTATACGGATTTAATTCACTACTATAACTGTATCTTTCGTATTATGATTTATATAATCAGCAAAAATAATTACGAAAGAAGAATGAATAACAACAAACAACCGATAACTTATAGTACTCGTAAATTGTAATAGATAGAAAGTACGGTCACATGTTCTCTCACAGTTATAAAAAAATAAACAAAATACTAAACTTAGAGTGACCGGTACTTTCAGGTAAGATGTATCTTGATCCATCAGCATACGTGAAGTGTATACATATAGAATTTTAGTTGTTTTACGTAAAAGTCTAGCCTAGAACCGTTTTTGCACATTAGATAAACTCTGAAAGGTACTCATTATCGTGCAAAAACGTTATTTCCCTCCGTCCCTGGGGAGAGGTGAGAGACTAATCACTCAGTTATTATATTATGGTGCATGCCAATAATGTTAATCATTATTTGGCTTAGCCAATATGTTAACATTGGTCTTTTGGATAACCACGATGGTAATAATACAATACAGATTAAATAATTTTTTTAAACAAGCTCAGTAAAAGCATATGAGTTGTTAACACGTGAAATGTTATATATCACAAGTAACTTATTCACACAGTAAAAATAAAAAATATAGTGACAATTCAAGATTGGTTTTTAGTTGACTAACGCGTTGTAGAAACCTCTAAATCTCAGGAAATTTTATTATTTAAACTTTGCTATAAAGCTTAACTCAATGATAAAAAATTTAATGTACCATGAGGATATATATCCTAAGAGTTATATATAATATCTTTATGTTTCTAATTATATCTGACACTTTATTTCTACAAAGAAAAGTAAGAGTTAGATTGCATATCTAACCATGGGATCAGGCTCACCGTCATTGAAGACTATCACTTAGTAGGCTGGCACCATTTCTATTTTGTGAGATGGGCGGATGTAGAATGTTTTACATCTCTGTCTGTCCTTAGGCCATCTAGAGAATTAAGGGAGAAATAGTTAAGAAATGTCGGATGCAGCCTCAGCGAACCCTGTTACGAGATACGTGGAGTGGCGTACTCTTAACTTGTTACTATACTGATCAAAAAGTTTAAAATGATGTTACACTTGTAATTCGTATAATAGTTGCAACGAACAGCCTAAGAGGGCTAATTATAAAATCTAAGAAACTAAAATAAAAAATAAATTACTTATTACACCACTTATATACACCTCGGTTAATAACAGATTGGAATATTTACAAGACCTGCAGTGATTAAATAAATGATTAACATCATTATTAAGAAAAAACAGGACTCGGGTCACATAACTTTTACTTAAAGTATGGAGGAGAGTTGTAAGTCAATAGTTAAGTTGTCACTAAGGATTTGAGCTGCCAAATGGTTTCCAAAGTCATTAAAACTAATGGTGGATGTCGTAGTGAGTTATAGCTGACTAAATACATAAATGGTTCGTCTAGCCATTCACGTACGTTTGAGGATAATACGTTATAATTGATTTTATGCCATCAAATTGGTTACACAACTTTGTTGTGAATGTATTACCAAATAATTATCAATAATATTGAGTTATCGATTACAGTGAACAAGTTAGGAGCTAATACACCGAAACTGATTGTTATTATTTCTTAAAATTGTTTCTTATTAAGTTATTTTATATTTTTTAAATGATAAAACTCCCATTTTTGTTTGAATAAAACTGCAAAGTGAGGATTTTAGTGTAGAGCAAGAGGCAATAATTTCTTAATGGAAGCCATCTAACCGAGCCCATTATATACTATTATATACTCCCATAAAAAGCTAGTAAAAGCAGTTTTCATTCAAAGTGGGTCGATAATTAATACACATGAACTGTATTAATTATCGAATGTAAAAACATCCACCGAATAAATATTATTTTAAATAAACTTATGGTTCACAATTATATACATTCATATAAAGCTAGTAAAAGCAGTGTTCATTCAATATGTATAGTATTTTCATATAGTGAGAAATACTGTAAAATTATAGAAATGATTATTTTATAAAATATAACTCATTGAACAAAGTGTCCTTATTTCTGGAAAGTACTTATCTTCCTCAAATCATTCTTTTATGTTTATTACGTTATAAATATTGTGTTTACTGGTGTAATTAAGAGATAAATCAGGTTCAGAGAACTTTAAATTAACGATATATTTTTATGTCATACAGTTTTATAAAACTCACTTAAATATTCAGATTAAGAACCATGTTACCTGACATTATTAAACTACTTTCTTATTTTTAGGGTTTGAAATAAATTCTATATAATTTACATGGCCGATAAACGTAGTGGCACAAATTGTCTGGTACACCCTGTATATGAACACATGATACAAGCTGACATGATCAATTATACTAATGTTTCTCCTTGCAGGTCACTTTGACGCATTAGAGTAGGTACTAGAACAGTAAATGTCTATGTAATTCTGGATATTAATAAATAGCTCTAATCATTCATTAATATAGATTGAACATTCCTTTAACAGTGTTAATTAAATTATGATACATTTATTGTCATGGTATAAATAGTTGGAAAACTATTTCTTCTCAATTAAATTGAGAAGTGCCAATTTTATGGTTGGAAGACATTTGAAAGAGTTTCATTTAATGCTGTTATTTTTACTCCTCTCCTGATAGCAAAATACTCCACCGTGAAATGATGTGCCATTTTTTTATAATTTAGCCAATGTGGGATTGCAAACTAAATTTATCATTACTGGATTGAAGGTAAATTTTCCGTCTTAAATTTAAAATGTGGAACGTTTTAAAATTATAAATAGAATAGTTTTTTATTTATAAATTACTCACTTTTCACCTTAACACATTGCATTGCTTGAAAAGCAATCGCTATTCTCCAACTCATTACAATAGTATGACTAACTACGGTCTGATTTTCCACAAAAAATTACACCAACCTCCATAAATTTAAATCAACTTGCTTTCCACACGTGTGTGCGCGTTGGCGAGTCAGTGCTCAACCGGAGCCTCCATTATTCTCACTTTATTCTAGTAATGGATATAAGTGAAAAATAATACTTTAGAGACAATAATTTCCATCCACTCTACTTCATAATTCTTATATTCATTCGTTTCCTCATTTTAAATTACTTTACTTTTTTCGTGTTTTTTCACAAATTACTAAATTTATTGTCAAAACATATAAATTTTAGGAAACATTTCTTTATAAGTATTTAAACGTTTTTATGTACAGTAAATATATAAAAAAGCGAAACTAAGTAAATACGACTGAGTTGAAACAAATTATCTTTATTATTGTCAGTAAAACAACAATATAGAAATATTCAAATAGGAATATGAGTATACAATTTGCTTCCTTTTGTTGCTTACTGGTGAAACGGTGATACATCTAAAATATAAATATTCATGCTATTAAAGTATTTGAAGAAAATAATTAAATTTAAATAGTGAAATAAAATTCATTTGTAATATTAAATTAATATTGTAAGAATGTGTTTTTGGTAAAAATAGGATCAAAAAGTAATTCAAAATTTCACTACATTATAAACGGAAACCATACTATACATATATGCACATATGTTGGATGCCTACTTCTGTCAAAAGACAACTAAATATGGGTTTTATACCAGTCTTCAAACATTATAAATGAAAAGGTTTTTTTTTTTTTTTTTTTTTTTTTTTTTTTTTTTTTTTTTTTTTTTTTTTTTTTTTTTTTTTTTTTTTTTTTTTTTTTTTTTTTTTTTTTTTTTTTTTTTTTTTTTTTTTTTTTTTTTTTTTTTTTTTTTTTTTTTTTTTTTTTTTTTTTTTTTTTTTTTTTTTTTTTTTTTTTTTTTTTTTTTTTTTTTTTTTTTTTTTTTTTTTTTTTTTTTTTTTTTTTTTTTTTTTTTTTTTTTTTTTTTTTTTTTTTTTTTTTTTTTTTTTTTTTTTTTTTTTTTTTTTTTTTTTTTTTTTTTTTTTTTTTTTTTTTTTTTTTTTTTTTTTTTTTTTTTTTTTTTTTTTTTTTTTTTTTTTTTTTTTTTTTTTTTTTTTTTTTTTTTTTTTTTTTTTTTTTTTTTTTTTTTTTTTTTTTTTTTTTTTTTTTTTTTTTTTTTTTTTTTTTTTTTTTTTTTTTTTTTTTTTTTTTTTTTTTTTTTTTTTTTTTTTTTTTTTTTTTTTTTTTTTTTTTTTTTTTTTTTTTTTTTTTTTTTTTTTTTTTTTTTTTTTTTTTTTTTTTTTTTTTTTTTTTTTTTTTTTTTTTTTTTTTTTTTTTTTTTTTTTTTTTTTTTTTTTTTTTTTTTTTTTTTTTTTTTTTTTTTTTTTTTTTTTTTTTTTTTTTTTTTTTTTTTTTTTTTTTTTTTTTTTTTTTTTTTTTTTTTTTTTTTTTTTTTTTTTTTTTTTTTTTTTTTTTTTTTTTTTTTTTTTTTTTTTTTTTTTTTTTTTTTTTTTTTTTTTTTTTTTTTTTTTTTTTTTTTTTTTTTTTTTTTTTTTTTTTTTTTTTTTTTTTTTTTTTTTTTTTTTTTTTTTTTTTTTTTTTTTTTTTTTTTTTTTTTTTTTTTTTTTTTTTTTTTTTTTTTTTTTTTTTTTTTTTTTTTTTTTTTTTTTTTTTTTTTTTTTTTTTTTTTTTTTTTTTTTTTTTTTTTTTTTTTTTTTTTTTTTTTTTTTTTTTTTTTTTTTTTTTTTTTTTTTTTTTTTTTTTTTTTTTTTTTTTTTTTTTTTTTTTTTTTTTTTTTTTTTTTTTTTTTTTTTTTTTTTTTTTTTTTTTTTTTTTTTTTTTTTTTTTTTTTTTTTTTTTTTTTTTTTTTTTTTTTTTTTTTTTTTTTTTTTTTTTTTTTTTTTTTTTTTTTTTTTTTTTTTTTTTTTTTTTTTTTTTTTTTTTTTTTTTTTTTTTTTTTTTTTTTTTTTTTTTTTTTTTTTTTTTTTTTTTTTTTTTTTTTTTTTTTTTTTTTTTTTTTTTTTTTTTTTTTTTTTTTTTTTTTTTTTTTTTTTTTTTTTTTTTTTTTTTTTTTTTTTTTTTTTTTTTTTTTTTTTTTTTTTTTTTTTTTTTTTTTTTTTTTTTTTTTTTTTTTTTTTTTTTTTTTTTTTTTTTTTTTTTTTTTTTTTTTTTTTTTTTTTTTTTTTTTTTTTTTTTTTTTTTTTTTTTTTTTTTTTTTTTTTTTTTTTTTTTTTTTTTTTTTTTTTTTTTTTTTTTTTTTTTTTTTTTTTTTTTTTTTTTTTTTTTTTTTTTTTTTTTTTTTTTTTTTTTTTTTTTTTTTTTTTTTTTTTTTTTTTTTTTTTTTTTTTTTTTTTTTTTTTTTTTTTTTTTTTTTTTTTTTTTTTTTTTTTTTTTTTTTTTTTTTTTTTTTTTTTTTTTTTTTTTTTTTTTTTTTTTTTTTTTTTTTTTTTTTTTTTTTTTTTTTTTTTTTTTTTTTTTTTTTTTTTTTTTTTTTTTTTTTTTTTTTTTTTTTTTTTTTTTTTTTTTTTTTTTTTTTTTTTTTTTTTTTTTTTTTTTTTTTTTTTTTTTTTTTTTTTTTTTTTTTTTTTTTTTTTTTTTTTTTTTTTTTTTTTTTTTTTTTTTTTTTTTTTTTTTTTTTTTTTTTTTTTTTTTTTTTTTTTTTTTTTTTTTTTTTTTTTTTTTTTTTTTTTTTTTTTTTTTTTTTTTTTTTTTTTTTTTTTTTTTTTTTTTTTTTTTTTTTTTTTTTTTTTTTTTTTTTTTTTTTTTTTTTTTTTTTTTTTTTTTTTTTTTTTTTTTTTTTTTTTTTTTTTTTTTTTTTTTTTTTTTTTTTTTTTTTTTTTTTTTTTTTTTTTTTTTTTTTTTTTTTTTTTTTTTTTTTTTTTTTTTTTTTTTTTTTTTTTTTTTTTTTTTTTTTTTTTTTTTTTTTTTTTTTTTTTTTTTTTTTTTTTTTTTTTTTTTTTTTTTTTTTTTTTTTTTTTTTTTTTTTTTTTTTTTTTTTTTTTTTTTTTTTTTTTTTTTTTTTTTTTTTTTTTTTTTTTTTTTTTTTTTTTTTTTTTTTTTTTTTTTTTTTTTTTTTTTTTTTTTTTTTTTTTTTTTTTTTTTTTTTTTTTTTTTTTTTTTTTTTTTTTTTTTTTTTTTTTTTTTTTTTTTTTTTTTTTTTTTTTTTTTTTTTTTTTTTTTTTTTTTTTTTTTTTTTTTTTTTTTTTTTTTTTTTTTTTTTTTTTTTTTTTTTTTTTTTTTTTTTTTTTTTTTTTTTTTTTTTTTTTTTTTTTTTTTTTTTTTTTTTTTTTTTTTTTTTTTTTTTTTTTTTTTTTTTTTTTTTTTTTTTTTTTTTTTTTTTTTTTTTTTTTTTTTTTTTTTTTTTTTTTTTTTTTTTTTTTTTTTTTTTTTTTTTTTTTTTTTTTTTTTTTTTTTTTTTTTTTTTTTTTTTTTTTTTTTTTTTTTTTTTTTTTTTTTTTTTTTTTTTTTTTTTTTTTTTTTTTTTTTTTTTTTTTTTTTTTTTTTTTTTTTTTTTTTTTTTTTTTTTTTTTTTTTTTTTTTTTTTTTTTTTTTTTTTTTTTTTTTTTTTTTTTTTTTTTTTTTTTTTTTTTTTTTTTTTTTTTTTTTTTTTTTTTTTTTTTTTTTTTTTTTTTTTTTTTTTTTTTTTTTTTTTTTTTTTTTTTTTTTTTTTTTTTTTTTTTTTTTTTTTTTTTTTTTTTTTTTTTTTTTTTTTTTTTTTTTTTTTTTTTTTTTTTTTTTTTTTTTTTTTTTTTTTTTTTTTTTTTTTTTTTTTTTTTTTTTTTTTTTTTTTTTTTTTTTTTTTTTTTTTTTTTTTTTTTTTTTTTTTTTTTTTTTTTTTTTTTTTTTTTTTTTTTTTTTTTTTTTTTTTTTTTTTTTTTTTTTTTTTTTTTTTTTTTTTTTTTTTTTTTTTTTTTTTTTTTTTTTTTTTTTTTTTTTTTTTTTTTTTTTTTTTTTTTTTTTTTTTTTTTTTTTTTTTTTTTTTTTTTTTTTTTTTTTTTTTTTTTTTTTTTTTTTTTTTTTTTTTTTTTTTTTTTTTTTTTTTTTTTTTTTTTTTTTTTTTTTTTTTTTTTTTTTTTTTTTTTTTTTTTTTTTTTTTTTTTTTTTTTTTTTTTTTTTTTTTTTTTTTTTTTTTTTTTTTTTTTTTTTTTTTTTTTTTTTTTTTTTTTTTTTTTTTTTTTTTTTTTTTTTTTTTTTTTTTTTTTTTTTTTTTTTTTTTTTTTTTTTTTTTTTTTTTTTTTTTTTTTTTTTTTTTTTTTTTTTTTTTTTTTTTTTTTTTTTTTTTTTTTTTTTTTTTTTTTTTTTTTTTTTTTTTTTTTTTTTTTTTTTTTTTTTTTTTTTTTTTTTTTTTTTTTTTTTTTTTTTTTTTTTTTTTTTTTTTTTTTTTTTTTTTTTTTTTTTTTTTTTTTTTTTTTTTTTTTTTTTTTTTTTTTTTTTTTTTTTTTTTTTTTTTTTTTTTTTTTTTTTTTTTTTTTTTTTTTTTTTTTTTTTTTTTTTTTTTTTTTTTTTTTTTTTTTTTTTTTTTTTTTTTTTTTTTTTTTTTTTTTTTTTTTTTTTTTTTTTTTTTTTTTTTTTTTTTTTTTTTTTTTTTTTTTTTTTTTTTTTTTTTTTTTTTTTTTTTTTTTTTTTTTTTTTTTTTTTTTTTTTTTTTTTTTTTTTTTTTTTTTTTTTTTTTTTTTTTTTTTTTTTTTTTTTTTTTTTTTTTTTTTTTTTTTTTTTTTTTTTTTTTTTTTTTTTTTTTTTTTTTTTTTTTTTTTTTTTTTTTTTTTTTTTTTTTTTTTTTTTTTTTTTTTTTTTTTTTTTTTTTTTTTTTTTTTTTTTTTTTTTTTTTTTTTTTTTTTTTTTTTTTTTTTTTTTTTTTTTTTTTTTTTTTTTTTTTTTTTTTTTTTTTTTTTTTTTTTTTTTTTTTTTTTTTTTTTTTTTTTTTTTTTTTTTTTTTTTTTTTTTTTTTTTTTTTTTTTTTTTTTTTTTTTTTTTTTTTTTTTTTTTTTTTTTTTTTTTTTTTTTTTTTTTTTTTTTTTTTTTTTTTTTTTTTTTTTTTTTTTTTTTTTTTTTTTTTTTTTTTTTTTTTTTTTTTTTTTTTTTTTTTTTTTTTTTTTTTTTTTTTTTTTTTTTTTTTTTTTTTTTTTTTTTTTTTTTTTTTTTTTTTTTTTTTTTTTTTTTTTTTTTTTTTTTTTTTTTTTTTTTTTTTTTTTTTTTTTTTTTTTTTTTTTTTTTTTTTTTTTTTTTTTTTTTTTTTTTTTTTTTTTTTTTTTTTTTTTTTTTTTTTTTTTTTTTTTTTTTTTTTTTTTTTTTTTTTTTTTTTTTTTTTTTTTTTTTTTTTTTTTTTTTTTTTTTTTTTTTTTTTTTTTTTTTTTTTTTTTTTTTTTTTTTTTTTTTTTTTTTTTTTTTTTTTTTTTTTTTTTTTTTTTTTTTTTTTTTTTTTTTTTTTTTTTTTTTTTTTTTTTTTTTTTTTTTTTTTTTTTTTTTTTTTTTTTTTTTTTTTTTTTTTTTTTTTTTTTTTTTTTTTAAAAAAAAAAAAAAAAAAAAAAAAAAAAAAAAAAAAAAAAAAAAAAAAAAAAAAAAAAAAAAAAAAAAAAAAAAAAAAAAAAAAAAAAAAAAAAAAAAAAAAAAAAAAAAAAAAAAAAAAAAAAAAAAAAAAAAAAAAAAAAAAAAAAAAAAAAAAAAAAAAAAAAAAAAAAAAAAAAAAAAAAAAAAAAAAAAAAAAAAAAAAAAAAAAAAAAAAAAAAAAAAAAAAAAAAAAAAAAAAAAAAAAAAAAAAAAAAAAAAAAAAAAAAAAAAAAAAAAAAAAAAAAAAAAAAAAAAAAAAAAAAAAAAAAAAAAAAAAAAAAAAAAAAAAAAAAAAAAAAAAAAAAAAAAAAAAAAAAAAAAAAAAAAAAAAAAAAAAAAAAAAAAAAAAAAAAAAAAAAAAAAAAAAAAAAAAAAAAAAAAAAAAAAAAAAAAAAAAAAAAAAAAAAAAAAAAAAAAAAAAAAAAAAAAAAAAAAAAAAAAAAAAAAAAAAAAAAAAAAAAAAAAAAAAAAAAAAAAAAAAAAAAAAAAAAAAAAAAAAAAAAAAAAAAAAAAAAAAAAAAAAAAAAAAAAAAAAAAAAAAAAAAAAAAAAAAAAAAAAAAAAAAAAAAAAAAAAAAAAAAAAAAAAAAAAAAAAAAAAAAAAAAAAAAAAAAAAAAAAAAAAAAAAAAAAAAAAAAAAAAAAAAAAAAAAAAAAAAAAAAAAAAAAAAAAAAAAAAAAAAAAAAAAAAAAAAAAAAAAAAAAAAAAAAAAAAAAAAAAAAAAAAAAAAAAAAAAAAAAAAAAAAAAAAAAAAAAAAAAAAAAAAAAAAAAAAAAAAAAAAAAAAAAAAAAAAAAAAAAAAAAAAAAAAAAAAAAAAAAAAAAAAAAAAAAAAAAAAAAAAAAAAAAAAAAAAAAAAAAAAAAAAAAAAAAAAAAAAAAAAAAAAAAAAAAAAAAAAAAAAAAAAAAAAAAAAAAAAAAAAAAAAAAAAAAAAAAAAAAAAAAAAAAAAAAAAAAAAAAAAAAAAAAAAAAAAAAAAAAAAAAAAAAAAAAAAAAAAAAAAAAAAAAAAAAAAAAAAAAAAAAAAAAAAAAAAAAAAAAAAAAAAAAAAAAAAAAAAAAAAAAAAAAAAAAAAAAAAAAAAAAAAAAAAAAAAAAAAAAAAAAAAAAAAAAAAAAAAAAAAAAAAAAAAAAAAAAAAAAAAAAAAAAAAAAAAAAAAAAAAAAAAAAAAAAAAAAAAAAAAAAAAAAAAAAAAAAAAAAAAAAAAAAAAAAAAAAAAAAAAAAAAAAAAAAAAAAAAAAAAAAAAAAAAAAAAAAAAAAAAAAAAAAAAAAAAAAAAAAAAAAAAAAAAAAAAAAAAAAAAAAAAAAAAAAAAAAAAAAAAAAAAAAAAAAAAAAAAAAAAAAAAAAAAAAAAAAAAAAAAAAAAAAAAAAAAAAAAAAAAAAAAAAAAAAAAAAAAAAAAAAAAAAAAAAAAAAAAAAAAAAAAAAAAAAAAAAAAAAAAAAAAAAAAAAAAAAAAAAAAAAAAAAAAAAAAAAAAAAAAAAAAAAAAAAAAAAAAAAAAAAAAAAAAAAAAAAAAAAAAAAAAAAAAAAAAAAAAAAAAAAAAAAAAAAAAAAAAAAAAAAAAAAAAAAAAAAAAAAAAAAAAAAAAAAAAAAAAAAAAAAAAAAAAAAAAAAAAAAAAAAAAAAAAAAAAAAAAAAAAAAAAAAAAAAAAAAAAAAAAAAAAAAAAAAAAAAAAAAAAAAAAAAAAAAAAAAAAAAAAAAAAAAAAAAAAAAAAAAAAAAAAAAAAAAAAAAAAAAAAAAAAAAAAAAAAAAAAAAAAAAAAAAAAAAAAAAAAAAAAAAAAAAAAAAAAAAAAAAAAAAAAAAAAAAAAAAAAAAAAAAAAAAAAAAAAAAAAAAAAAAAAAAAAAAAAAAAAAAAAAAAAAAAAAAAAAAAAAAAAAAAAAAAAAAAAAAAAAAAAAAAAAAAAAAAAAAAAAAAAAAAAAAAAAAAAAAAAAAAAAAAAAAAAAAAAAAAAAAAAAAAAAAAAAAAAAAAAAAAAAAAAAAAAAAAAAAAAAAAAAAAAAAAAAAAAAAAAAAAAAAAAAAAAAAAAAAAAAAAAAAAAAAAAAAAAAAAAAAAAAAAAAAAAAAAAAAAAAAAAAAAAAAAAAAAAAAAAAAAAAAAAAAAAAAAAAAAAAAAAAAAAAAAAAAAAAAAAAAAAAAAAAAAAAAAAAAAAAAAAAAAAAAAAAAAAAAAAAAAAAAAAAAAAAAAAAAAAAAAAAAAAAAAAAAAAAAAAAAAAAAAAAAAAAAAAAAAAAAAAAAAAAAAAAAAAAAAAAAAAAAAAAAAAAAAAAAAAAAAAAAAAAAAAAAAAAAAAAAAAAAAAAAAAAAAAAAAAAAAAAAAAAAAAAAAAAAAAAAAAAAAAAAAAAAAAAAAAAAAAAAAAAAAAAAAAAAAAAAAAAAAAAAAAAAAAAAAAAAAAAAAAAAAAAAAAAAAAAAAAAAAAAAAAAAAAAAAAAAAAAAAAAAAAAAAAAAAAAAAAAAAAAAAAAAAAAAAAAAAAAAAAAAAAAAAAAAAAAAAAAAAAAAAAAAAAAAAAAAAAAAAAAAAAAAAAAAAAAAAAAAAAAAAAAAAAAAAAAAAAAAAAAAAAAAAAAAAAAAAAAAAAAAAAAAAAAAAAAAAAAAAAAAAAAAAAAAAAAAAAAAAAAAAAAAAAAAAAAAAAAAAAAAAAAAAAAAAAAAAAAAAAAAAAAAAAAAAAAAAAAAAAAAAAAAAAAAAAAAAAAAAAAAAAAAAAAAAAAAAAAAAAAAAAAAAAAAAAAAAAAAAAAAAAAAAAAAAAAAAAAAAAAAAAAAAAAAAAAAAAAAAAAAAAAAAAAAAAAAAAAAAAAAAAAAAAAAAAAAAAAAAAAAAAAAAAAAAAAAAAAAAAAAAAAAAAAAAAAAAAAAAAAAAAAAAAAAAAAAAAAAAAAAAAAAAAAAAAAAAAAAAAAAAAAAAAAAAAAAAAAAAAAAAAAAAAAAAAAAAAAAAAAAAAAAAAAAAAAAAAAAAAAAAAAAAAAAAAAAAAAAAAAAAAAAAAAAAAAAAAAAAAAAAAAAAAAAAAAAAAAAAAAAAAAAAAAAAAAAAAAAAAAAAAAAAAAAAAAAAAAAAAAAAAAAAAAAAAAAAAAAAAAAAAAAAAAAAAAAAAAAAAAAAAAAAAAAAAAAAAAAAAAAAAAAAAAAAAAAAAAAAAAAAAAAAAAAAAAAAAAAAAAAAAAAAAAAAAAAAAAAAAAAAAAAAAAAAAAAAAAAAAAAAAAAAAAAAAAAAAAAAAAAAAAAAAAAAAAAAAAAAAAAAAAAAAAAAAAAAAAAAAAAAAAAAAAAAAAAAAAAAAAAAAAAAAAAAAAAAAAAAAAAAAAAAAAAAAAAAAAAAAAAAAAAAAAAAAAAAAAAAAAAAAAAAAAAAAAAAAAAAAAAAAAAAAAAAAAAAAAAAAAAAAAAAAAAAAAAAAAAAAAAAAAAAAAAAAAAAAAAAAAAAAAAAAAAAAAAAAAAAAAAAAAAAAAAAAAAAAAAAAAAAAAAAAAAAAAAAAAAAAAAAAAAAAAAAAAAAAAAAAAAAAAAAAAAAAAAAAAAAAAAAAAAAAAAAAAAAAAAAAAAAAAAAAAAAAAAAAAAAAAAAAAAAAAAAAAAAAAAAAAAAAAAAAAAAAAAAAAAAAAAAAAAAAAAAAAAAAAAAAAAAAAAAAAAAAAAAAAAAAAAAAAAAAAAAAAAAAAAAAAAAAAAAAAAAAAAAAAAAAAAAAAAAAAAAAAAAAAAAAAAAAAAAAAAAAAAAAAAAAAAAAAAAAAAAAAAAAAAAAAAAAAAAAAAAAAAAAAAAAAAAAAAAAAAAAAAAAAAAAAAAAAAAAAAAAAAAAAAAAAAAAAAAAAAAAAAAAAAAAAAAAAAAAAAAAAAAAAAAAAAAAAAAAAAAAAAAAAAAAAAAAAAAAAAAAAAAAAAAAAAAAAAAAAAAAAAAAAAAAAAAAAAAAAAAAAAAAAAAAAAAAAAAAAAAAAAAAAAAAAAAAAAAAAAAAAAAAAAAAAAAAAAAAAAAAAAAAAAAAAAAAAAAAAAAAAAAAAAAAAAAAAAAAAAAAAAAAAAAAAAAAAAAAAAAAAAAAAAAAAAAAAAAAAAAAAAAAAAAAAAAAAAAAAAAAAAAAAAAAAAAAAAAAAAAAAAAAAAAAAAAAAAAAAAAAAAAAAAAAAAAAAAAAAAAAAAAAAAAAAAAAAAAAAAAAAAAAAAAAAAAAAAAAAAAAAAAAAAAAAAAAAAAAAAAAAAAAAAAAAAAAAAAAAAAAAAAAAAAAAAAAAAAAAAAAAAAAAAAAAAAAAAAAAAAAAAAAAAAAAAAAAAAAAAAAAAAAAAAAAAAAAAAAAAAAAAAAAAAAAAAAAAAAAAAAAAAAAAAAAAAAAAAAAAAAAAAAAAAAAAAAAAAAAAAAAAAAAAAAAAAAAAAAAAAAAAAAAAAAAAAAAAAAAAAAAAAAAAAAAAAAAAAAAAAAAAAAAAAAAAAAAAAAAAAAAAAAAAAAAAAAAAAAAAAAAAAAAAAAAAAAAAAAAAAAAAAAAAAAAAAAAAAAAAAAAAAAAAAAAAAAAAAAAAAAAAAAAAAAAAAAAAAAAAAAAAAAAAAAAAAAAAAAAAAAAAAAAAAAAAAAAAAAAAAAAAAAAAAAAAAAAAAAAAAAAAAAAAAAAAAAAAAAAAAAAAAAAAAAAAAAAAAAAAAAAAAAAAAAAAAAAAAAAAAAAAAAAAAAAAAAAAAAAAAAAAAAAAAAAAAAAAAAAAAAAAAAAAAAAAAAAAAAAAAAAAAATTTTCTGTAGAATAAAGTGAAAAAATTATTTTTCGAATATAACACTTGTCATATGTCCTCCATTGAAATCTATGCACTGCTGCAGCCGGGCCTGGAAGTTTCTCATGACATTTTGCAGCATATTGAACTGGTATTCCATCGATTTCGTCCCGAATTCGTTTTTATAGGGCAGGGATAGTTCTAGGTGGATCGTTCTGAAAAACTGTTGTTTTTAAGCAACCCCATAGAAAAAATTCACAGGCTGTCAAATCTGGAGGGCAAGGGGGCCAAGGGATATCCCCGTTTCGGGGAAATGACGCCACCTGGAAACAAATCATTCACAGCATTCATAGCAACTCTTGCAGTGTGGCTTGTTGCCCCATCTTGTTTGGAACATTGTGTGTTCATTTACTGGAAAACGGGAGAGTTGTGGGGCGTAAGAAAGTTCTGGATCATTGCAACGTAAACGCACAGAGTTAACAGTCACACAGCACTTCCATTGCTATCCTCAAAGAAAAAATGGGCCTATGATTCCTCTTGCTGACATTGAGCACCAAACCGTCACTTTTTCAGCATGAAGAGGCGTTTCGTGAAGTGCGCCAGGGATTTCCTCAGACCAGTATCTGAAGTTTTGTTTTTTAACAAAACCAGAGAGGTGGATCCTCATCCACAAGTTGTTTACTTGGCCATTTCCTCACAAAACTGTAATCGTTTCTGAAGGTCAGTTGGTTTGAGAGATTGCACAATCTGTATTTTGTATGGGTGAAAATTTAAATCTTGATGAAGAATCCTTCTCACCCGAAGTGTTACTTATTCCAAGGCGTAGAGCATGTTGTTTGCCAGATCGGCCGTGGACTTCTGAGCATTTGCCTGATTGAGCAGTAGCGATATTTTGAGGGGTTCGAACTGTTTTTGCACTCCCACCCCGTTTTTTAAACGTTGATTCAGTTTGTTCAACGTTGTTTGTCCACGAACTAATTGCGTTATCCGAAGGAACAGGCCTGTTGTGCGGTATGTTGAAATGGCGTCGAAAAGCACCGTCGCGTTTTCACCAAACTCTCACCATTCGTATAATACGCTTTAACCGCGTAGCCGCGATATTCAAACCTTCCAACGATCCATCTTAAACTAAATGGCGGGACACGCAGGTAGAATTTAGCCTGTCACTATTTACCCCCACCACTCACATTCCAACTGTCAAGGCCATCCTCCAATCTTCCCGTTTCACTGGCTAACCCTACAAGTAAGGACTTACTTGTACATGTGGGTCCACATCTTGCAAAATCTTCGGTGCACAATTCTGTATATGTTTTAAATGACTAATTCCAAATTCATAAGATATAATGGAAAAACAAAAATTTTTTTGCAAACTTTTGCAGTTGTTTTAGCGTACTTAATATGCTTACCTAAATGTATAATATTAAAAATATTTTGTTTTTAATTTAAATACTAAAAATGCTATACTTGAAATCATAAATAATCGTTTTTTTCGGGTAAATTCCTACAAATTGTCAATCCATAGACACTGTTGCAGAGCAGGAGGAGACAATTTACTACTGTGTAGTGTTTCTCTGTGTATAAAAACCGATTTGAGATTCCAAAGTAATATTTTTATATTTCATGATCAAAACATTTTTCAGCGTTATTTCCAAAAAGTTTCAAGCTTTCCTGAAAAATGTATCGAATGAACCATGTTCACAGGCTGTGCTCCAAAAGTGACCATTTTTCATTCCTGGAATCCCATCAAACCTCCCTAATACTATTTTCAGTTTAAACAGGTGCAGTTTTCAATTAAAGTACAGTTCACTTTCAGTATTAGAAAGACGCAATTGAATGTTGAATGTGACCTGTTTCTATGTGAGACCCCCTGAGATTCTCGTGCATTGAAGTACGAGGAGTAAACATCTTCGCTTATGAAAGTGTTAACTTTTTGTCTACAAGTTCACTAGCTGAAGCTTAATTCTCCTTTCGGTCTAATAAAACTATTATTTTATCTCCGTCATTGTTACACAATTAATTTATGTACTATTATGGTGTAGTGAACTACGGGTTCTTTCAGATAGATGCATTTATATACATATAATATAATAAATGTTTTAAAAAAATATTTGCTATATATTGTTGTGTATGCAAAACATAGTAGATATATATATATATATATATATATATATATATATATATATATATATATATATATATATATATATAAGTTTCTGTAAAACACGCTGATGTAACTCAAGTTTAGAGAGAGGAAAAAGGAAACATTTCTCTCTAAATTATAATGTAATATAACCAACTAACCCGACAGCTGCTGATTAACTCTGCACCATCTCTCACATTTCACGTAGTATAAAGCAACAAGAGCTCATCTCTGTGTAGTTCTACCTTGCCTTCAATTCAGAAATCTTCATATGAGCGCAATAGTTCAAAATAACAATAAGTAAATGTGACCTATTTTTATTTACTAAAATACTGTCTGTAATATATTTTTGGAGATGGTTTAAAGAAGTGACTATAATGAAGAGCAAAATTTTGAGCAGAAAACGATGAAATGTTTGAAACGAAAATAAATTGGTTATTTAAACATAAATTGTTTTCAATATTTTTATTCATCCTTAAAAACAGAATGTATGTTATCCCTTCAAATTCCATTCATTTTACTCAAGTTATGATTGTTTAACTTATAGTGGTTTTCACTCCTTCCAAATCTTTGGATTACCGACAATGTTTAGTGGAAGAAGTGGAGGAGAAACCCAGTTTCTTAGTGAATATGTGTGATGAACATAGATTCTCCAGTTTAAAAATATATTTGCTTTCTATTAAGTACGCTCCAAAGAAGCAATGGATGTAGGATAAGGTGAGTGGATCATGACTGATTTTAGCATTTAGTTATTTAATGCATCATACCTGGTTTAGGCATTGGTTAAAGCTTATCTCTCAAACCAGTGTTCATACTAAATTAATCAGATTAATTATAAACTTCAAAGTGCCAAATATCATAGATAAAAGGATGAAATCAATCTTTAGGAACGATGACGGAAGTTCTGTGAGTTAATGTAATAATGGGTGATATTTATTTCAAGACCAAGGCCTAATTATAGTCCAACAACAGCCGATAAGGTCAAAGTCATGTACGAAAGTAGTGAAAATAAGGCATTGATCAAGACTAATCTAGGCATTTTGTCTCGAGAGGAACCTCATTAGAATTTAGTTTTCATATTATATTGCTTTTAAAGCCACTGCTTTAAATGTATTTCTGATATTGAAGACGCTTAAACACAAATATATAGACAAAAAATCTTTTTAAACCTGCTATTCCTTTATTAAACTTTATGTAACAATATTTATTAAACAGTTTAGGCAGGACGTCTTGCTATTACATGCAACAACCGCTATTATATATGATATGCTATATTAATGATAAGGATATTGTATAGAAATTAATTCAATGCAAATGTAAATGCAACCCGTGATAATTGAATGTAGAGGTTAAAATAATTCGACTTTTTAAAATGTTATAAACTCACTTTATTAGAATAATCATATTATTTACTAAAATATGTTGGATTGTATCTTTCCAAAGTTAGTTGATAGTCAATGGATGGTGCTAACAAGTTACATATCTTTGGTTTTAGCCATTCTGCAGTAATACAAAATAATCCATTGCACAATCATATCATACTGATAAACAGATGTCACAATTTTTGTCTTTCAAATAATTTTACCCTATAGTTAAATATATTTTCTATACTGTATAAGTTGTAAAAAAATTGGGAAGATTTTGTAATTTTGCAAGTTATTACTTTCAAAATTTGTCTTAGTTGCATTGATTTTATTTATTGGAAACAATTTGGAAAGTCCTACATTAACACAATAAAAGTTTTATGTGAATGACCATACTACTGTGTACTCTATATATTTAGATTGCCTGATAGGCAATCGCTATACTCCAACTCATTACGATAGCTTGACCAACGGAATCTTTGACTTTTACAAAAAGTACACAGGACTAACCATTATAAACCTCTCCACAAGTGTGTGCTCGTTTGCGAGTCAGTGCTCCGCCAGAGCCTCTATTATTCTCAATTTACTATTGTAATGGATGTAAGTGAAAAATTGTCCTTCAGAGAGAATACTTTACCCACCCCACTTCATAACTCTTAACTCCATTCGTTTTCCCTATTTTAATCACATTTAGAACTATACTCGTATTTGCTACTATGTACCAAATTACTAATGTCAAAATATTGATCAAACATTTTCAATCTGAGAACCTACTAACTGCCCTTCTTTGAGCTTTGCATGTACAAAACATCCATGGAAAATGTAGACAGAATTTGTTTAAAATAATATTATTTTTCTGAGAAGCGGTAAAGCATCAATTTAAGTATTTATAAAACGAACATAAGTATACAAAACGAGACCTACTCAGTCAGCTTACTGATTTTTCGATGGAACATATAAAATAATAAGTAGAAGAAGTAGATATATTTAAATTCTCGAAACGATATCTCATGATAACATTATAACGACAGTAAATGTTAAAAGTCCATTATCCTTTCAAAAGATCCATAATAAATATGATTTTTTTTTAATGAAAAAAGAAATTTACAGTCCTAATTCCGTCTGTAGTGTAATACAGTGCATTTGTACGATTTTTTTATTTTACCCTAATGTATAGTTCATGGTTTAGTTTAGTCAATGACCTGAGGAAGATATCCAATTAGAGATCTTGAAAAATAGTTTCCGATTTTGTTTCATGGAACAGTGTTCAACCACTACCCAATAACATATCACTGTTACTATCACAAGGAATTGTGTTATCTTTAATAAATCTACATATCATCTTATGATATTACATAGATTTTTAGTAAGAATTACGAGGCTTGGAAAACTAAAACAGACATAGCAATCTGTACTAATATGTAAGAATCTAATATAATCTCTCACCTACTTGAAGGAGCCTGTCGTCTTTTCGTTTGCTTTGTGCGAAATCTTAAACTATAAATATGTTTTTTGTTGTACTTATGAGTACGATATAAATGTACTGTACTAGATTAGTACATATATAAGTAAATGTATTGACATCTAAATAACATTGAACATAATACACTACACTGAGAAAAAAAAATACATTTAATATGAGTTGATATGAAATTATTAGAAAAACTTTAACAATTACTGAAATCTTGGGACCTAATCACGTATGTAAAATGATGGTTAAGCATGGCGCACACTGCAGACGCGCCGCGCCGCGCCGAACCGCGCCGCCTTTTGGAAAATTCCGCTGACCGTCGCACATACTGGGCGCGCTGGGCGCGCCGAACTCCTTCCCTCACCACAGCTGCAGTGCTATCAATTAGTGTGCAGTCGTATGGTTATGTTGTGTCGTTTTGTTTAATAATTTACACGATGAGCAGCTTCTGAAGATGAAGATCTGTTTTTATTTTGTCTTCTTCAATCAGAGGAGGAGAAGAGACAAAAAACAATGTGGGTTTCATCCTATAAATGAGAAAAGGAAAAAAATACGGGGAATTTCACCACAATTTCCCCGATTTATTAAAGGACAAACGTAAATTTTTCCAATATTTTAGAATGTCCCCCGAAAAGTTTTATGAGCTATTGAACATGCTTAGGCCTTTCATTGAAAAACAAGACACATATTTTAGACCAGTACAAACAAGACCAGTTTCACCTGAAGAAAGGCTTGCGGTTTGTTTAAGGTAAGTTATTAACTAAGTCTTTATTAAATACAAAAATATGGATAAACTTACAATAAAGTCCGTTTTTATTAAATATATGCAAATAATGTTTTGTAAATTTTAATATTTTCTGAAACCACAATTTACTCATTAATTTTTTTTCTTCTTCGGTTAGAAAACATAACATCAAAATGTGTTTTCAGCAATAAATTATTAATTAACAATGTATCGCTGGTCAGGGCTTTTTTAATAAGGAATATGCTATTTGTTTCAAAAATGTAATGTATTTTATCTGTAAGAAAGCATAGTTTCAAAAATAACACACAAATTATGCATACAGTACTTCCTACTTATTACAATAAGTTTTATCATGTGATGTTGTATCACTTTACCCTGCTGAGTTTGAGGTGTATGGACAGTTACTGGATCCATCAGGTGAAACAGCAAACCGTCCCTCTTGTGCCCCTGGGTATTGTCCCATCTGACCAATAGGAGTTGGTAGTTGCGGCATATATTGGGTAGTCTGAAAAGGAACTAGTGCTGTGGGTGTAGGATCTGAGCGTAGAAATGAATGAGCGGTGTTATATGACCCAGAAATGGCCTCTAGCTTTGCATCATGAATTATTCTGGAAATGTTAGATTTTTACGTCGACTGCTATACCTCACCGACGATGGCCGAGGTAGTACGAAGACACCCGAAGGTAACCGCGGCTAAGAAACGGTTCCGCTGCCTACGCACACTGTAGACGCGCCGCGACGCACCGCGCCGCCTCAGCGGAACAAATTCCGCTCGACTTCTCCCAAGAGTTCTGGCAGCGGAATTATTCCGCGGCGGACGCGGCTGCGCGGCGCGCTCTAGTGTGCGCACTCCCATTTGAACACATGCAAACTATTAAGCCGGAATTATTTCCAAAAGGCGCGCGGTTCGGCGCGGCGCGGCGCGTCTACAGTGTGCGCCATGCTTTACTCGGTTGTACTCGTAGTTTCATTTCAACTCTTGCCGTTGTCGGATATACTCTAATGACAGACCGAACGAAACGCCAAACACAATTATATCCGAATTATACATTATGTCTATTGGGAAGAACGGGCGCCCTTTGTCTAGCTCCATCCACCTGCTTGTCTGATTTGCATGTCATGCAAAGACATAACAAAATATATATCAGATGTCTGTCTAGATAATAATATAAGGCCTTATTTACGAAAACCTTACAGAAGAAAATGCTCTATAATCATTAGTAATTTATATAGTTTTCAATTTTTAATAGATCTTACAATGAGTTAGAATTTCGATCATTAACAGTATCTTAAACATCAGTTTTTAGATTTTGTATCAATAATATGCTTTTTTTTACAAAAAATATCTGTTTTATATTTGTTTGTGTTTATATGCTATGGCGTATTTATAAAGATATTGGCTCTGCACTTAAAGAAAAATATAAATCATAGATGTCTTGGTGTTAAAGAATGATTTTGGAAAATGTTTAATATTCGAGCTAATATTGTAATTTTCGTCTTTATTGAGGGGCTAAACCTAGGACAAAGCTTCTTATGGCTTACAAGACAACGCTGAGTATAGTATAAGTTAAAACTCACGACAAGCTGCCTGCTTATGTTAAAAGGTTGTATGCAAACCCTCAAATTTGACGAGGATAACTGTAGGACGTTTATATTAGCGTGAGAATACAGAGAATGCAGAACAACACCTTGTATAAATGTACCGCACTGTATTGTACACCGCAAGGGTGTCTTCCTAGTTTCTAGTGACGAGATATGTGTTCTGTCTGCTAGTGTTGTGTATAACACTCAAGATTTACCGGAGACAGTGTGAAGAATCACTGCAGTCTTCACAGAGAGGAACGAAACATATGTTCCTTTACTTGGTTTTCATTGGTAATTAAAAAAATAATTCAATATTGAATACTTTATACAAAACCCACTATGTACTGGAAATTCATCAAACCACCTGTATATAATCATCCAAGAAATACCTTTTATACTAATTAGACTTTGAACATTTGTAATAAATTTAATGTAAAATAAATTCATCTGAAAAGAAGCTTACGGTTAAATGAAAAGCCATTGCAAGGAAAGTTTATATTGTTTTGATATTCTACCTACTTTGTAAAAATATGATACATTCATGCTGAAGGGAAAATTGCCTAAGGCATCTGAACATACGGTATAGTAAAAATCTGCATGTAAGTTATGTATAATATGTTACCCTATCAGTCCATTTTATTTAAGAAACTCGCCGTGCATAATTACAAAGACATGTACAGGTTTCAAAGGTTTTTGAACAGCAATGTTTTTATTAAAATAATCGTGAATGAAATTTTATGTTTCAAATTAGAAATGTATTTCTTATTTAGTTTCTCGTCATTTTGCCTGGCAAAGAAAGAACTGAGTAAACTAACTAGTTAAGGTTCTTGACAGATAAACTTGTCTAACTGCGTAATAAATAAACACAGTTACTGAATAATATATGTCACTTATTCTTCATCCTCATTAAAAAACAAATTGTGTAATATGTAGTAGCTGGTCAGTTGGCCAAACTGTATAAAAACGTTAAGACCATGGGATGAGAGAGGAGGATATTGACAGTCAGTGAACCGGAAGTGACAGTCTCAGTCAATAGAAAAGGAACGTCACCTGAACACCTCTTTCTTCTCCTTTAATGACTTTTTTAGTATTCTTTAATACGAACTATTAATGAAATGGTAATACAAAATGATATGGTCTTTATTATTATTAAATAATATTAAATTGTTTATAGTGGAAATATTAGCCAATAGCAGTTATAATGGTAAGAATATGTTTGAAATCCTGCAAGAAAAAATACGCCTAGAAGGATGTTAAGCTTGATTTTGGTTCAATAACAAGTTCAATAATAATCTTCGGAGGATCAAAGATAACGTAGGTTGAAACTTTTTCATTTAAAACCGAACTTACCCCTTCCTCTACTTTGTAAATCCCACATGAAGAATAAATGCATTTCAACATGGTGATATTCTTTTCTTTAAAGATATCGCTGTAAAATTGCTCATTACAAGTTACAATGACATTTTGTACTGGCCTTCCTCTACATACCAACATTATTAGTGCTTTTATTTGAAAGCAGTAGTAACCACTGCTCCATACGTAATTTTAAAAATTGTAACGCATTGAATCCTTAGTAAAATTATATATATATATATATATATATATATATAATTTTACTAAGGATATATATATATATGTAATATAAATATGTATAATATAAAGGAGTCCTATACTATTTTTAAACAGAAGCAAGCATACCATAAACACATTTTTTGACATTTAATTCTTAAAAGACTTATAAACGTTAAGCACAATTTTAACTGGCTCTTAAGTCAAGTATTTAGAGTCTAGGGTCATTTATGGTGCTAATGTATCATTTGTCAAACACCATATTTGAAATTACCTTGTCGCCTAAATCAATAAATTATACTCATAAAGATGTAAGTTTCAGGAACTTACTTCAGTCAGTACGCATATACTTCTGGCGCTTTTAATCTATTTCCGATAAAAGAGTGAGAATGGAAAATCCTTACTATGTTTAAAAAAAAAATCGATTACAATAAGGGATCGCTGATAGAAGTCTAAGTGTTCGGGCTTAAGCCTTGGAAAAATGCTTCCTATAAGCATTACCTAGTTTGCATTACTCTGTTTGACTAAAGCACACTTTACTGCTGGCTAAAACTTTTATTATTCATTATAATTTGTAAGTAATATTAGGAGTGAACCAGAAAAGATACATCTATTAAGTCAACAGTTCATTTTATCAACAGTTAACCAAAAGAAATGACAAAGCTTGACTACGCATAGAGCGTTTAAAATTCGTTTGAAACACTTTTTAGTGTGAAACGGGTACTTTAATGTAAATGAATGCATATTTATATTATAACTAGTTTATAATAGCTATACCCCTAGTTTATATTTTAACTGTATATTACTAATAATATATTGTCATATAGAATAAATAAATAAATATATATATATTTTCATTAAGGATGTTTTTTATGTTTTCATTCTTTTATTTGTTAATATTTTATTTTATACATGCTTTTGATAATGTTACTGAAAAGTAACGAAATATTAAGCATTTCGAGTTGAAGAAACGTGTTTTGTTTTCTTTTATACATTACTAACTATAGTTTATAGTTATAACTAGGAGACACCATAGTCAAAACTTATTCAACATTATAGACTTATTCCCGATTATAGTTTGGAAAAATTGGCGATGAATGGAGCTGACCGAGTGTCAAAATGTGTATGTAAATGAGAGTTCGATGTGATATGTGTGTTCAAATTATTGGTATTTGCTATATATTGTTAAATCCGCAATAAATATTTGATTGTTGACTACATTCACAGTTACAAGTTTAAGCTTTAAAAGTTTTACCTTTACATATATGTTTCACTTTCACCAGGATAAAGACTCTAAATCTGAGGTCCCAAGAAAATCCAATATCCTGCTTGAAGTAGAAGAATGTTTTCCGAGAAACAAACCGCAGGTGTTGATCCCGGCCAGATTTAATTTGATAAAGTGTGGAGAAATGTGCGATGTGCTCCAACCTCGACACTTGGATTATCCCTCTCTTTTGTCACTGTACATCTAAACAAGGCCACTTTCACTAAATTAAAATATACGGACTTTTCACAAGACTCGTTTATACACTTTATTTTTACAACTAGATAATAGTGTTATTCAGTGGTATTCTGGTTAATCCATTAATAAACCAACAGTCCAAATATAGTTAACGGATTAATATTTACGTAGTTAGAAATATGATCTTTATGAGACCATGACATAAAAGCTTCATCTATATTACAAAGGGTGGTACTTGCTGAAGCAGACAGACCTACTTTTTAACCTAGGAGTTTATGATGTCGAAATGATGTTCGCTCGAGTACGTTGAACTTCTTCGTCATCGAAGTTTTTGAATTAATTCAGACGGACGTGAAATTTCGCTTTTGTTATACCTTAAAAAGGAATAATAAATTAAGCAAAGTCCTTAATTTGGTATAGAACGATTACTTGATAATTGCAAAACAGAGTTTAATATAAAAGTTGAAAATGAAAAGAGGTAGATATTTTAGTTTTGACAACCAAACGTTGAACTCATGATAAACAAATTTGCTTATAAGATCTCAATTTGAAATGTTAAGATCACTATGGTCTAACAATGGAAACTCTTATAAGACCATTTTAGTGAAATTCGTCATAAAATAAAGATTGCAGATAGGAACTATACGTAATATGTTTATAGTAAATACATTTTTACAAAGAAATCAGGAATTACATTGAGTATTTGATGTTTTACAAAAAAGTACTTTAGTCTGGTAGCCTGAGGGACAGTCTCACAGAACCAAAGATCCAAGTTACAACGTTAAAATGGGTCTGATAATGGGGCAGTAAGGGCATGCAGTAAGTCAAGTTGATACATGATCCCTGGGGGCGATCCGATAATAGGATTTGTCGCTGAGTAAAACTCCTTTCCAAACCAAGAGGAAATTCACAATACTTCTTTTATTTTTGGTTAGTTTTGGATTAATAAATAATATACTGTTGTTTAAATCATTGACATTGCAATATTGTTATTCTGGTTAAGAAATAGTTCTTATAATGTCTATCTACTGTTTATCATAAACCTTTTTATTAAATTTTGCTGGTAACTGATGAAAACGGGAGCAAATAGCATATGTTTGTGTTATGCCTATGTTGTTTAGTTATTTATTTCCAAAAGATATAATCATTATAATACAAGGAGTTACAAACAATTGAAATTGACAACAAAATGTGTCGATAATTATATATAACATATCAGTAGGTGAAGAAGCCATATACTCTTAATAAGTACATAACTTTTTTTATTGAAGTTAATAGAGATATGTCCTAAGAAACGAATGGATCGTCAGCAGCTCTAGTTTTGGTTGAGGTCGAAATAGAAAGCTATGAATAGGGTTAAATCATATAAAACTTAATTTTAAGGGTCTGTATTTGCTTAACTTGATCTGGTTTAAAATTTAATTTATTTATTGTTCAAGCTAGTTTAGTGTGTAATGGTAAGATTAAATATTATCAGAGAAAAAAGTTAGTTATAAGATTTTACCCCTTTTCATACCCTCACATTTCAACCTCCACAACACTCACATTTAATTTGTTTCTTAGGCGATATTTATCCTTCTATTTCAATAGAACAAGGTTAGCTCATACAATAAAAGTTAGCTCTTGGGTTATATAATGCGTTAATTGAATGCAGTGGGATTAAAAAAGCAATGGACATGTTTTGTTCTCCAAATATGAATTTTATAATTTTATTTAGTTAACATAGCTCAAAAAATATTTCAAAAATGCAGACTGTCATCAAATAAAATATAGAGTTTTATTTCTGAGCTGGAAAAAATCATTATCATTAAGAAATTACAAAAGAAATATAATCCAAGTGTTCCGTAAAATACTCCAATGAAACGGGTTAAAATGTAATGCAGCCGACATATGTAGATATTCAATTTCAAATTTATCAGATTGTTATTTATTAAAACGAGGAAAATGTGATTCATGCTTAGCCAAAGTATTTACAAGGCACATTGAAATCAAGTTTGATGGTTGGGATTTCATGCGTACCAACATCAGTCAATAGCCAGCGAAGATGCTCAGTGAGAATTAGAAATAAATAAGAAACGATTACAATAACTTTTATATAAAATAGGTACAATACAAGTTGTAAAATAAAAACGCGTTATGCATACAAACATGATCATATTCACCAAACAATATACCTCTACAATGTAGCTTCCAAAGGGTGTGAGAGGAAGGTAACATTGAAGGATTTAGGGCCGGAACATTCTGTCACTTCCGGCCTCCATCTGTAAATTGTTACCACCCTTTTCCATCTGATGAAGTTCAGCTTTCTCTCTATAAAGTTAGAGATATCAATTTTCATTTCAAACAGTTTTTTTTCTTATCATTACTGGTAAATTTGAATCCACTGAGGTTATTATCGCTGAAGTACTCGGATAATATTTTGAATATTACATATTAATTATTTCTTACATTCTTAATTATTACAGTACACCATATTTCTTAGGGTTAAATAGTGTGTATATAATGCAAATTTAAGTTAAATAAACTACAAATTTGACGTAATCATGAATAACAAAATGTACGTAATTAACAAATGTATTAATGGTTTTACATGAAGAATATCAATCGTTTATATTTGTATACTAAAATTTGCAGTTAACGCAGCTTTGCACGCGATTTTTTAATGTTATTGAATAACAGGTACGCCGTAACTTTGTCTTTTTTAGTGGCCTAATACCTAAAATCAACAGGAGTGTAAGTTTTAATAAACATTATTGGAGTTCTGCAGTGTGAGAGCCAAAATTATCATGAGTATTAATGAAATACTAAAATTTCTCTGCAAACTAAGTAGTACATAGAACGGTAAAACTAAATTTGTCATAGTGAAATATTAGTGAAAGCACTTATTATGTAATATAATGAAGTCCTATAATAATATTTAATCGGAAATATAAATGTGTATGATTCATATCAATTCAGTAACAATTTATAAAAGATTCAAAAGCTAAAGATGATTGCCACGAGTTCCTACTAGGTTTAGCAGGTGAGTAAGCATTTCTCAATAAAATAAATTATATTTCACAGACTATTGTACAATTTACTTTGTTTCCACGATTAAAAAATTAGTACTTTGGTTTAAAGTATGTCTTTTTCAAAAAGTGATTACTTCAGGTAATTTAATTGTTACTTCGGGTCTATGATATTTTAATACGGTAATAGCGTTTTTATTGTTGTCCTGATCAAGTATATAGGTCATGAAAATATTCTTTGGTCAAAAATCGTATGCCTCTAGCAATTCTAATTAATTTCTCTGCTATAGAATCGTTTATACAAAAAAAAAACAATAATTATTAAAGTAGTTGGTGACCCTTCACTTCCAATATTATGGCTCGACTACAAGGAGTTCGGCCAAAACAATTAACGTAAGCATAGCAAATAAGAACTTTCTATTATAATAATTGATACCTGGAGTTTCCTTTACAATTCATCTGTGCGAAATAATCCCCTTATAATAATGTACATTTTGCGCAACTTTGAGGAAACTTTGATATAATTTGATGCTCGATCAAGAAAAATGCATAGAACGTTGGTCTGTAAAGCCTATTTGGATACATTTCTGGTCATTTTATTTTACTTCCACTCTAAGGTTGTTTTTCCAAATTAGCGTTTGCATTGTTGCTCTGAGCAAGGATATATATTTATTCTTTGGAAAAAGCGACTTCTTCCATTCACAGTAACCTGCTCTGGTAGAAAGTATTTCCGGTGCCGGTAGTCTGTTTAGGGCATTATAAGTATGTGTGCCAGGCTTAACATTTTTAGGACAGCTTGAAGTTGAAATTAAGAAAAAAAAATGTTTCTAGAAGTAGCAACTATTTTTAAACTTATATGGATGGTTGATCTTCATGACAGTGCTTTTTATTTTAAATTTATGTGATTAGAATGTAATGTTATTATTGGAACGTGTGTGTGAAGTTTAAACTTCTATGTTACCAAAAAAATCGAAGAACGAAAATAAAGTATTTCTAGGGGTTTAAACTCCATTTCAACCCCGATGGATGGTTGATCTGTATGAAAACCCTTTTATTTTCCTACTGCGTGATACACGTCATGGTACGAGGAAATCGTGAAGTTGAAAAACACAAGATTTTCGAGGGTATTAATCTTATTTTTAACAATCATGGGCCGTTGAAATTCGTTAAAAACTTTTTTTAATTTATGTGAATTTGTGAAGTTTCTCTATCTTAGGTTATCGGGAAGTTGAAAATTAAAAATATAGTTTTTTTAAAACGTTTCAAGTCTAGACAAAAACGGCCAGGCGCAGCGTAGTGGGTAAGGTGGGTATCTTGAGATAACCGTATCAAGCAACGTCAAACATTGGATGGGCGTTCACAGAGTGAACCTCTCCTTGCAAGCAGCCTGCCTATTGGCGATGGTTCGGATGTCACCTTTAAGTCGTTGGTGCCCAGGTTAAGTGTTAGAAAGGGCTTCTTAGACCTAACTTCGCCTGGTAATAAAGACATTCCTTACTATACATTTCTGGAATACATCTTGAGGTACACCTGTGTCATCATCCTACGACATTGGGAAGTTGGAAAAACAAAATATAGTTTTTATAGTGATTGTAATCTTATTTAAACCCCTTTCGTTGGTTAATATTTTTAAAATTACATTAGTGTTTATATCATTACATGCGTAATGTATGTGCCAAATTTCAAATTACTTATTAATATACGGTATAATATCAATGTATTATTAGGTTAATTATGTTAGGAGAGCACACAATCTCAAGTCTAGTATATCGTGTAAGGGTGAGAAGGAAATAACGAGGCTCTACATAAATTACTCTCCGACATAATCTAATATTACCGCCACTGGTAAATGTTGTTGTACCCAGTCTCCTGAGCCAGTTGTAAGAATTCACAAGAACGGCAACTCTTTAGTATTCCTATACAGCTTATTTGCATTATTCAATTTAAATCATGTCTTAAATGGTTATTTTGATTGTAAAAGTGCTAATGCAGTCTGCATACACACCATTGAATTAAAATTGTCTAGTTTTGTTTCGATGTGGTATAAAATTCATCAATTAACATAAAGAAACTCATGTATATAGGATTACACTACATTTAAACAAAACAAACCTTAATATGTGTGATCAGACTCTTCCAATCGGTTTTCGTTTTGTGTGATGTTAGAATATTTCCAAAAGACAAATATGTATCTAGTATTCCGAAGCAAACTAATTAAGAAAGTTATTACAGGTCTTGGTATTGTACAGTAAGTAAAACTAATTGTTGAAACCCAATTCCAATATTTGAAGAAATGAACATTTTGATTTAATAAAAAGTTTGTACGGGTATTCAAAGGTTTTCTTTTAAAGTTGGGCCATGTTATATTATTAAAAGATAAGCCTACAACAGATATTGGAGCGCACATTAGGCTCCGCTCATTTTAGAGACTTTAGGCATTATATCAATTATATCATGCTTGGATGTGGTCCATCCCTCTGCTTTGACCTAACAATCAGTAGAAGCACTAACTATTTGCTGAAGTGATTACAGGAAGACTGTTTCTCCATTTGTCTAATCTCATGAAGATGTATGCTCTTAATAGTCGAGTTTTCTTACGTAGAATTAATTTTGTTTGAATGGTTAACTTTTGAAACTTGATAAAATCTTAATTTTTAATAAAATTTAAAAGCGTTGAACTGACGTTTTATATATATATATATATATATGTATATATATATATATATATATATATATATAAACGTATGGCTACTCAAGTGTTACTATGTCACACTTTGTTTACTATCTCAAATGCTTGAATGGCATAAGAGTGTACTCAGTTAATCTACACACTAATTTGTTCTTCAATTTTCGTTTTGCCTACATTGTTACCCATAAGACCAAACAATAATATCAAAATTAAAGATATACTTATCCGAGAAAAAAAACATAGACACACATTTTTGGAAACTCCGAAAACAATGACAAATTTGAGCCTTTACAGAATTTTATATTTTATTATGAAATCATGTTCTTCATAGAAATATTTTTTGCTAATAAAAACTCAAATACTTTGAGTAATAGATAAACACAACATAATATGAAACGGGACGCTTTTTGACATTTTGCAAAAAATATTGCATAATGATTTCTGTTCTAATAAGTTATAAGTTCCACGAATAATTTAAAAAGCATAAAATATTATCAAAATTATGAGAAAGAATGAAAAATGCATTATAAAGTAACATTTCCCCTTTATAAATATTTTAAATGAATGTTTCATTTTTTTAGATATAGTCCTAGAGCCCTCAAATAAGTATGAACTTTCCTGTACAAATAAATAATTATTCAAAAATGAAAAATGCCACTGTCATTATTTAAAAAGTAGATAAATAAAACATATTCGTAGTATATTACCTAAAATATAACGTTTTATACGTTTTAAGTAGGGTAGATCAGCAAATTGATACGACGCCAGTTTTTTGGAGAAAGAAATCTTCCTTTTCATTGGCATTTCATCCAGGATTTTTAAGCACATGTGTCATATGCATCACATACTGCTAAGTTTTCAATATCGTTTTTAATAATGGTAAACACATTCCACAAGCATCTTACTGAGTTAATTTCATATTAAGCTGACTTGATTGAACGCTTTTGTTTTAGGATGTAAGAATAGGCATGCTTTCAACTAATGTGGTGAATAGATGATGCAATGTTGTAAATTTGTATTAAAATCATGAAGCTTTTACTTTGTTGTTTAAAGTAACTTTAAAAGTAAATAAATTAACCTAGCTTACTTTCATGAAAGAGCAAACAGATTTTAAAACGTAAATTGAATATATTGGGTAAAATAATATATTTTAAATATCATTTGTATACTTACTCAAGTGGCCTCTGTCTTATCATAATACTTATTTTCATCAATTTTACAGTTAGGAATTACTTTAGCATTACGAAATTTAGACAAGAAAGACAATATCACCAAGACAAATTTAATTGTCGCAAATGGATCAAAACATATTCTTACCATTTCAGTTGCTATTAACTATCAATACTATTACTAGTTACTATCGTTTATTTCTTAGGAAGATGTAATTTTGCATGTAAATATTGAATGGGGTTTACTTAATAAGGAGTATTAAAGAATACCAAGCGAATTCATTAAAGAAGAAGATAGAGGTGTACAGGTGACGTTCCTTTCTATTGATTGAGACAGTCACTTCCGGTTCATTGCAGTCAATACCCCCTTGTCTCACCCCATCACCTCATGGGTCTTGCGTTCGTTATACAGTTTGACCAGATGACCGAATAAGACATATGACAAAATTTGTTTCAAATTTAATAATGCAGTTCTTACTACTAGTTAGAGACTGAATTTTTATAAAACGTTGTTGTTGTTGTTATTACAAATAAATTGTAGTTCTTTTCCGTAATGAGAGATTATTTTGAAAGAGTGAGGCTTGAGTGAGTGGTTGGATATGTGTTTAATAATTGTGTTTATTTCTTACGCAGCAAGACAAGGGTTTAACTAACAAAATCCTAAACTAGTTAATAACCTCAACGTTCTTACTATAGCTAATTTATGACAAAAATAAGGAATGCATTCTAAATCAGAAGAATAAAGCTTCATTCATGAATATTTTGTCAATATTATCGTTAGCTTAATAATTTTGTTCGAAAACTGTATCCTTAAACTGTTATACGTCTTTGTAACTATAGGCATCCGGTTTTTCAAAGCGATTAGACTGATACAGTAACATGTATACACACAGCTTTAAAAATTTTAGCGTACTTTCAGAAGCTTTGAGCAACTTGTCGTACAAATTCATTGAACTATGAGAAAGTTCTCAAATTATCAATGTTCGTTTATCGACTGTACATAATAATTTCCACATAACCTATCTATGGTGTTGTAGGTTAGTTAAAAATGATCATTACGAGATCAGATAAGCATCTTTGTAGGTGAATTTATATACAGTCTACTAACTACACTGCTATAAGTATTAATTTCTAGGACGAATGTTATATGAGTTTTTATATTACCAAAAATAACCAAGATAATAACATATATATCGTCCCTAGCCTTGCCCACTGTAGTGGTCCTTCACAATGGTTCCGGTAAGGCTTGAAATTGTTTAGAAAATTTTAATATAAGCAGACAGAACACATATCTCGTCCCAGAGGTAAGGAAGACACACCAGTGGTTTACAATACAGTGTCGGTCTATTGTTGCAAGGCGCTGTTCTGCATTCCCTGTACTCTCATGCTAATGTCGACGTCCTCCTACACTGGTTCCGGTAAAACTTCAGTGTTTGCGTACAACAATGTAACATAAGCTTTGTGGTGAGTTCTATTTTATAATACATTCAGCTTTGTTTATTTCATTCTTTGTAGCTTTGGGGGAAATTGTCCCAGTTTTACACCCATAGAAATGAACAATATTAAAAATAAAGTACATGGTAGTTAAAAAATAAATATGCTTTTAAAAAACTACGAGTACAAAAAAACAATATTTTAGGTTTATGATTAACGTAGGTTGAATTACAATATACTGTATAATGAATACTTTCTTACATATTAATAAATATTCTGAAGTTGTTGAAAAGTATTTTGTTTTGTCTTACAAATATTTAGTTTTATATGTTTTTTTTAAATACGTCAAAACACATTTTGTTTGTCAAGTCCACAGTTTTATAGCTGTAATATTGTATTGCTATATTGTGTAACTTGAATAAAAATTTCTTTCAATATTTATATATTGAAATTGAATATAAAATCATAGTAAGTATAAGTTAATAATTTAGTGATATATACATATATATATATATATATATATATATATATATATATATATATATATATATATATATATATATATATATATATATATTTAGTGGGAACCTGCTAATTATCCAATACTAGTGCAGTTTTTTCACATGAGGTAGAAAAAGTACATACAGTTCTTATTATGTAAAATTAATTATGTTTAATTAAAATACACATATTTATTATTATTTTCAATAATTAGGAATTAGAATAAGTAATTACAAGATATTCTTTCTCATTTTTAAATGTTTCTCTTATGGAAGTGTAACACGACATCACGTGATGACATATAATCGCAAATAGCTCAGTACAGGACTTTAATGTTTGATAACTATTTTCATGTAACATATTGTAGGTTACGCGGAATGGCCTCAAACTATTGAGATCAGTCCTCATTTCTCAATTCGATTCCTCGTTTCAGGAAAATAACATTTTAAAAATATATATTTTAAGTGATTAGCTTAAGCACTTTTAGACTGAGATACTGTGGGGCTTCTCTAGCGGAGAAATAAATAGTTTTGGGTATAGGTGAGTTATGAGTAAATAATTCTTTGTGAAGTATACGTTTACAGTTTTCCAATTAATAATTGCAATATGTTGTGATAGTTGTATTAAAAATAGTATTTTGGCTGTTTGAGTTTTGTATCATATGTTTATTTAATAATATATACTTATAAGCGTAATAACGCTTGATTGTCCATTTTCAGATGTACTCGTACAAAATTATGAGATTAATTCTCTGTAATGTTTAGTATGAAAACCTTTTCGTTCTTAAACTACTTTTCATATATTAGTGTTCAATTTCCTGCTTCATTTTTTAATTTTTATTTAGTCTGGACTATTATTCATTTTTGTTAAATTTTTTTGTATAGAGTAGCAGATGATTGAAATGTATTTTTGTTCTCTTAAAAATTTGTAATAATTTGTAACTATTCATTGTCATATAAACATAGAATCGAAATATTGAGGTAAAATAATATCGAATAACATTAATTATGAAATCCATTAAAAAGTCAAAAGCGAAAATTATCATATTCTTATCATATTGAACCTTGGATTGCGTTTATATAAATTTCCTATTTTCGTACTTTTGACTATTGATTAGGATTTTTCTTGCAATTATTAAATGTTTTCAATTAAACAACATGGATTCATCTTACAGTTTAATATTAAACTATCCATTAGGTAACCTTTTCAATTTAAGATTGTATTATTTTAATTAATATAAAGAAACATATGTAACACATCAAGGATATCTAAAATGTATCGTGGATTCATTTTATTTCTTTAATTAAAATTGAAAAAAGACATTTTTAAACGCAATTATTTTATCCTGGGAGAAAAATACCTAATGTTTAAATTTGGCATCGTGATTATTAAAAATATGTCATACTTATTATTGAAGAAAGAACGCAAATATAGAGTGAAAAGCCCTTGTTGAAAGTAATAACAAATTTTAAATCCCAGTAGCTTTGTGAATTCTTAAGCTCCCTGTCTTAAAATATTTAGGATGACGATACTGATATTTTTGAAATGAGACATCTCCCAAAATTCTACGATCAATATTAAGGGCATAAAACTGTATGAGGTTTATAAATTGTCCTTGAAATAACATCTCAGTCACTGTGCTACATCCGGCTGTTAGAATTGTCCACTTCCTTTATGGACACGGAATTTTCAACAAGCCACTACATAGAGTAGGAAAGAGTGACATCAGTATGCGCCGGTGCTGCTAACATAGCTAAAATTTTAATAAAAAGATCTTATATTCCTGTGTGGTGGATGGAGGTAAGTAACAACCACAGAAATTTTACTGTAGAGATAAATTTAACTGACAAATTTAATGACTGGTTTTACTCTATGTGACTAGTAAACCAAAGCCTTATTCTCCAGAATGACCCAACGTGAAAAATGGGTAGTGCAAATAAGAGGATCACCTGGAAAATGGTTACTTACTAGTCCAGTGGATAGCGATAAAAAAGTAAATCCGTAAAGCTTAATCTCTTTTAAAGCTCGAAATAAGCATTCATGGCTTGGAAGTTATACTAAGTTGAGGGGTGTTTTATAAAATCGACATATGTAAACCACGTATAAACTTACCCATTCATATTGTGGACTACAATGCTAGACTAAAAAGGATTATTTTTTCCAATAGTCCAGCAAAACATTTCAAAATATAGTAACAAAACGTCATTTACACTATAGGAACCATGATATTCTCGGTTTTTAAAACATTGCTAGGTTAGTGGTATTCATGCATTCCTGTTGATTGTTTTGTAACCAGGTGGTTCTTTAGCACAAGTTTGAATATAAGAAGCTTACATACTCTAATGGAAATCGATCTAATATTGTGGCCGGTCAGCCAATAGAATTTGTTTCTTATGTACGAGTCGTACATTAATGCCCATATACTCGTAAACATAAGTAGCTAAAATAATAATAGTAAATATCAGATTTATGTCATAAATAATATTCTACCAATGATCATTTATGTTACTGAAACAATATTTTGAATCGATTTCGCATTTGACACCAACATATATTAATATATAACAAACAATTAAAGTATTCTTGATTTTAAATAAAACATAAATATTTGTTTAAATTAATAAAGCCAATCACTCTCTTAATGGAATGTGTATTAAATCAAACTGAAAAATTTCAGGCAATTGAGTTTAATATAAAAAGAAGTAGGAATTAATTCAATAGGTCCATAATTCCAATTAGAAGTCGTATAAAACTGTCAAGTTAAAACGAGTACTAAGACGCTTTCAAATAATTAATCTCGTTCCTTTTGCTGTGAAGTGACTTATTTTGTTCAAAGAGCTAATTTTAAGCATTGGCTGTAGATATTCATCGAATTTGGTGAATTAATACCTTATATTAAACCCAGAACATAATATATTGCAGGTAGTCTAATTGATTGTCACATAAAAGTACAAGCATTGTCTACTCAATATACATAATTACAACTACATGTGATATACTTTTTAAATTTATATTTACTTTGTCTCGCAATAACATTTTTGTGGACTTCATTTTTCTTTTTATTCCGATTTTTACCACGCACAATTTTAAGAAAACATGATATGTTTAAATTTTTTCGTGATGTCCACGAAATGTTATAATTAAATAGTTTACTTATGAATTATATCACAAAAATTTTATTCATAAGTACAATTATAGCTTTTGTAATGCTAATAGATTGTGCGTTTTTCAATTAAAAAAATTAATGACTAAACATTTAACAATTATAATACATTTGTTTGCACTATTAATTACGGAAAAATGTTGTGATTTAATATTTACTCTTCTAATAAGTAATGTCAATGATTTAAATTTTAACATTTTACATTGGAATGTGTCAACAAAACCTTACCGAATAATTAATTCCTTTTGATTTTAATAGTATCTTATTTTACATATAAAGTTAAATGTTACCTCTCCCTCAGGGCTCATTATCTTTATTAGTACGTGGGCGGCGATCACGGGATTACCCGAGCTGAGTATGTCATTACTTCCACTTTTTTATCTTTCTTTCCCATTTTTCTTAGTCTCGGTCGACCGCTCTAGGTGAGAGCTGATGTGAGCGGTGAGGCCTAAGTCATCTACTGGTTAAGTACCCAGCCACTTCGGTCTCTGGTCAGGAAGTGTAGAGTAGACAGGGGTGTGGGGCTCCTTTTGCAGCGTAAAAGCCAAATTTTGTGCGAACGAAGAACAGCGGGTCTCAGGGAACTAAGGTAGGGCCGCCTCACAAGCTGCGGTTTGGGAGACGCCCAAGGGTATGTCTCGTTTCCGGTCAATCGGCCCGCCCTATTTAACACGACGCTAGAAAAAACCCCCCTCATTAGGACAATAAAACAAAAGTGTAGTAATCCGGGATCAGAGTGGCATTGACAAGAATCACTCTATGATTCAGATAGCGAATTAGATTCTAAAATTTCAGTTCAATCTCATGCCTGAATATCAATATCAAGGGGATAATAAGAACAGTAAAACAAATATGACTGAATTTATAACCTGTCGGAAATCTGATATATACTATATTGGCTATCCTCCGAAATAGGAGGGCTAAAAAATATACTCTTGAAATATTGAAATTTTTGTACATTCTTCTATTAATAGTTTTTTACTAGGCCAATAAAATATGTAATATTGATTATATTATATTGTTTGTTTATTTCCAAACGTTCCTAAGGAATTGCATGAAATAAAATACTGATAGGAATTAACCAAACATTCTTATTACCTACATTATTCTTGTTGTAACTGATATGAGCTATTACAGAAAACTTGATCAATAATTCAATGCACTTTGAAGCCGTTTAAAATCGCATCTTTTACGTTCCTAGGAAGTCACTCAACATTTGAAAAATCTTGGAGAAACCTTGACAATCACCAATGTTCCCTTGTCTCACTGGAATAAAAACTGGCTCTCTTCCCAGCTATAATCATGCTTACTAGCCTGCGAGATGTTTTAATAGTATGATAGAAAAGTATCTTACCCTAACAACCCTTGCTTCGAGGTGTTGATATGTTGTATCCACGAGATCGGTTTCGATGGCGAAACACAATTTTAAGCCAGATTGCGGAAATAAATCAAACATTTAGTCTTCAAAGTCGTCAATGATTTTAAAATAGAGATAAAATTATACACAAAGCACGGAGAGCAAACTAAAAGCAAGGATTGGTAAGGTAATTAACATTTTTATTATATTCTCACCAGTACTTTCTATAAGTTTTTCATAATAATAGGGGCATGACCGTACACATAGTTGTACTTGGTTTTAAAATTACAAAGAGAAACTTAATAGTATCATAAACATGTCTTAAATGGAGCATTAAACTAGGGCCCTTTGTGATTTTTCAAATCATTTATTGCGATTCCTGAATGGATCGAATAAGGCTTTGGGTCTATTCTGCGACTTGTCCCGGGACTTCAATTGTGTTAGCCATACCTCACTGTTAAATAAACTTTCGCATTATGAGGTAAGAGGAATTGCACTAGATTGCCTTCGATATTTTTCATCTGGAAGACAACAAATTCTATAGATAAATAACTCATCCGGCTCATTTTCGTCCAATTACAAATCAGAGGAACTCGGAGTTTCTCAGGGCTGCATAATCTTTCCTTTATTATTCATATTGTACATTAACTACATTCATGTCATGAGTGAAAGTTATAATCTAAATGTGTTCGCTGATAATGTATCAGTCTTGGTTTCTGGAAAAGACTGCAACGATCTTGAGGCTAAAGATAAAGGCATAGTTCCTATTGTCCACCTTCAAATGGTTTGAACATAATGGACTCCTGCTCAATATTGAAAAAAAACAACTTATTTGCATTTTATACTAAACAGAGGCAATTCACATGACCCGAATATTTTAAACTTACCGTTTTCTGCCTCCATAAAGTTCTTGGGTATTTGGCTTGAACGATCTATTTCTTGGCGACTTCATATACCGAACCTTTTGTTTAGCACCAATTCACAAATTTTTTCTATAAGAATTTTAAACAGATAGGTTCTTCTTGATGTATACCGATAGTACTGTGAGAGCGTACTCCGTTATGGGGTCGCGATAAAGGAGTTCTCTAATATACTGGAAAAATTAGTCAAGTACCAAAAAAGATTCTGAAGTCCAAAGTGATTTTTGTTTAGGTCCTAGACATTTTTGCAAGATAATTTTTCGGGAAATCAATATTCTTACCTTGTTTTTCATTTACCATCCAGGACGTTGTAGTATTGACATTCAAAAATACTTTAACATTGAATAAAACTGATAAGTTTTATGGCTTCAATAAGTATTGACAGGGATCCATGCTGAGTTTTCCTATACAGCGAACATGAACCTTTGAGAGAGTTTATTGTATGCTGGGTTACGTTTTTTCAATAGGTTCCCAACGGAAATTAGGGCGATTAACTCCCTGTCATCTTTTAAACGCACCTTGACATCTTGGCTTTGCACCCAAGCCCTTTATTATATCTCAAAGTTTTTAAATGGTTGAGATTCTCTTCATTTAATTTAACTGTTTGGATTCAATGTTGATCTATTAAATTTTTGTAACCGTATCTAATTAAACTTATTCTATTGTAAAATTTAATTCAAATTATTTTCCTTTCTTGTAACTATTTGTCGGGAAATAGTTTAGGTTAACTATTGGATACTTATATTCTTAGTTATTAGTAATAGATAAGAACCACAAAGTTTGTAACAAATGAAAATGTGAAAATAAAAAAGAAAGAAAGATATATCATACACCAAACAGAACGTATACTGTTAACGTTGCTATATTTGTAAGTAATAGAAAATAATATACTTGTACGGAAATAAAACAACCATGTATAATTGCGATGCGCCAAACAATTGCGTATGGTTGAATAAATATACACTCGCCTTTTCTCTCAATTGAAAATAGACCTATTTTGAAATAATATGGTTATCATCGATTTACCTGAAATTATGATGATTTTTTATGCAGATATATTCAATATAAAAATATGTAACGTTACGTATATAAATTAAAAATTATCTTTAATCAACTTTGCAGTTCCAAGATTATATAAAATATAATAGTCGTAGAGTTGTCAAGTTGGATGAAATCAATTGCAATAATATAATCCACTTTTAACATTACGAGCTGAGTAAAATTTGATATTAGGGACATTTTTCAAGGCACATCAAAATTAATAATACTCTAATAATACTTAATTAATATATAGTTTAGTTACAGTTTTTACTTTGAACCTGTGCGAACAGTATAATGAAGCGACATACGTGGTTCAAAAAAGTTGTTAGAAAAGTTTTAACTTAGTTTTATATATAGTTGCGTACAATAGAGAAACAGTATATTTTATTTTAATTTAATGTTTTAAGGAAGTTTAATTTTTAGTTACATTTTAATCTTGAATTAACAAGTTAACGTCAATTTCATTTATTTTATTTAAAACAAAACCCCTTTCTTAAGAATCTTTTAAAAACCTGTAGTCCTGTATGCTATTGTTCATTAAATATACCTGTTCATAACTACATAAAGATTATTTTATTGAGTGTCAATTTTAACTTTGAAGTTTTAAAGACCTGTTGATTAATAAAGTAGGTTTTAATTTGAAATTAAATCTAGATAGTACTCTCCTATATATCGTCATTAACAACCAAAAGTAATTAGCATTAAAACTGGCAACATAAGTGCAGATATACTAGTAAAAAAACTATAAAAAGACATTCTGTGGGTTTTGCGAATCTTTCTAAGTTATAAATGAAAAGAAGAGGATACGTCTAAGTTTTGTACAATTTATAATGATATTGTATGTTAAAAAAATGTAATTTGGTATAAATTTCTTAAAACTTATTCCACCAGTACAACAATGAAAGTTCTTATACAGCATACTAATTACTAGTGAAAATTACAAAACCAACTATATGGAAATATTCCATCTTGTTAGATTACGTTCATACGTTCAAAACCACGTAATTTTTTATGACAATATTGAAAAATGTGTCGGATTCCATAATTGCCTAACAGCTCACGCAGTTGTATCTCTGTGAAACATAACCATATATTTTAATGTTTCGGAAATTTTAATAAACTGTGCTTAGTTGTTGATAAATTTGCTTAAAAATTTACGAGTGATGTTATACCTTATTACGTTATTCTCAATATAAATATTACTTAGTTGTAACTTATTTATACGTAAGGAATTATTAGTTATATAATCCCAATAACTAATATGTATACTGACGCTTTAATGCCTTAAATTTTCAGGTGTTGTACAACCTGGTATTGTAATCGGCTTTCTTTGTTCATAAAAACTGATTTAATTTATGGCAAATTAACGTAAAAATTAACGAGTGATGTTATATACCTTATTACGTTATTCTCAATATAAATATTACTTAGTTGTAACTTATTTATACGTAAGGAATTATTAGTTATATAATCCCAATAACTAATATGTATACTGACGCTTTAATGCCTTAAATTTTCAGGTGTTGTACAACCTGGTATTGTAATGGGTTTTCTTTGTTCATCAAAACTGATTTAAATAAGGCAAAGATGTTTCAGAATAACATTCTAACAAATGTTATAATCAAGATTACTTTTAATAATAATTTAATAACAGTTTGGCATTAACTTCAAGTTAATAGTAAAAACTATTTTGATTTTGTGCTGTATTTCGATTTATTATTATAGTTGTATAATATGAAACCCAGAATTTATTAAAAAAAACTCCATGAGAGCTAACATAGAGGAAACTGTATTAATAGAAAGCAAGTGCAGTGTTACTCAACGTCCACTGAGGTGGAAAGAAATTTCCCGGTTGTCTACTTTGAAACAGGAGAGTTGGTAAACTTATTAAAATTATTACAGATCTGGTGCAACATAGTTGTTATAACATTTCTGCAGCTGCGTCTGTGGTTTGCAATTCTCCATTTCAGTAAACAGTTTAGCAAAGTTTTAATTTAAATTTTAGTCAACCCAGAGGGCAAAGTTAAAGTTACAAATTGTTTTTAACTGAAACCTTAAAATCTCATTATTTTTAATACTGTGAATATGATACATTTATACCAATGACTCTTTAGTGGTTAAGGTTTTAAGTAATTTAGCAACCAATACTGCTGATTTGTGGGAGAAACTAATTTTTATTGGTAAATAAGACAGGGTAGATTTGTTATTAACTTCATATAACCAACATTGATTTTGATGATGGTGTAGGCTATGTGGTTTGGCTGAGTTAAATTCATAATTTGTATATTGGTCTTATATGCACTCATTACAGCAACGATAAAATCGGTGAATAAATAAATTTCTAAACAAACCGAACACAATAAAATGTGTAATTAATTATATGGTAGAAAAGTAGATGTTTAGATTTTGTTAACATGTTTTATAATTTAATACATTATGGATTTATAAATATTGAAAACCATTTAAATTTCAGATTTTGATAATTAGTTAAAGTAATATTTTTATTTAAGAGCAAATACAAGGAGTTGGTGTTTGATACTAATTAATGTTAATAATAATTATAGTGTTAGTTAGACATATCAAACAATTTGTAACAAAGCGAAATACTGTTAAGTATTGATTCTTTTAAGATGCCTAAATATTACGGAAATATTTGTTTAAATAAATTTTACTGTGGTGTCTGATATACAATTCAAATTCAAATGTATTCTTAGCCCACTTATTGATAGGTACATGCAGTTGTTTCTCATACTAAAGTATCTAGATTATTAATTATTAATTAAATTACTTCTTAACTGTTTTAGCTATGTGGTTATTTATTCCATGCCACTAAATAATTGTAATAAGTAATTTCAAATGTATAGTTTACCTTATAATTATTTGCTGAGTAAGAACATGTGTAAGATATCTCAAACATGCACGTTAAGGAATGTTTACAGACACAAACTTTAGGACTTCAGCATAATACCACTATCCTTCAACAGCAGGTGAAATATTTGTAGAAACTATTCATCCAAATTCCATATAAACTTGCATATAATGTACTTCTTTGTTACTGGATATATTTTCAAGAAACATTTATTTTACTATCAACTTTTTGGATCTCTGCCTCAAAATCCTCCTAAATTGTTACAAACTGAATAAATCCCAAAAATGTCAAACTAAACACCTTTATATTTAGAGGGAAGCCATATATCAATATATAAGTATTATCACTGTTATAATATATATAATTTAGTTTAGATTCGGATTTGTACTCCAAAATTACAAGAATATTCATACACCATTTCAAAACTGAGTGTTGGTTATATAAAAATGAATAAAAATTCTACCTTATTTTATTTACCAATAAGAAGAAAAGAAATTACATTCACGTTCTATTAAGCACTGTAGCCTATGAAGTTAAAACAGTATTCTACTGAAATACTTTTGAAAACGTTTAATATTAATTTGCATGTCAAATGTCACACAAATTACAGAGAAACTGTGGTGGTATTCTTAAACCTAGATAGTAAATAAACGAGTTAGGCATATATGCAAGGATATCTTTCCGTTATAAAGAGCTATCTGAGAAAAATATTTAAATATTATTTATCCATTACACTTTAATAACACTGTAGGAAAATAATTAAACTATGCGTGTAGTTGATGAACATTAAACTGAATCAAGACTGAACAAATAAAGTAGGAGTTACTTTATAACGGTTTTTTGATTATTAAAATTTAAATTATCAGTTGCATTTTTCTACAATAAGTATATTATTGTTTCTTTGAACAGTTAAGAGTTGATTTCCAGCTGAAAAGGGCTTATAAATATAAAAGTACTCTTTGTGGAAGATTTAAAATGAGGGCCTTTAACAAAGAGCTCACTTTTAACTTTGTTTCATTACTTCCCCAGAGCATTGTAAAGGGCAGAATTTGAAAAGCTAAAATACTTCGTTTAAGCAAAAGATTTCTGGTAAGAAGTGATTGGTTTTGTTTTGATAAAAATGCCCCAGTTGTTTCTAATGCATGAACTTTTGTCGAGAAGCTTATCGTTTTAGTTTTAGCAAAAAATATTGTTTTAACTTAAACACAAATTAATGATGGAATAAATTTTGTTACTAATCTGTATAGATTAGTAATAAAATATTAGTCATTAAAAATTTTTTATATACATAAAAAATTATAAATAACTTTAATGGAGTAAAAATTAAAAATTTATATTCAACTAGTAGTTTATGAATACGTTTGTTTAAAGAAGAAATATAATGATACCTTTATCTAAAGGTTAAATTAAAGTTTGTCTATCTATCCCTATCCCAAAGCCCGTATAAGCGATAACTTTTTATATAAAGATCCTTAACTTGAAAGTTGATACCTGTATTTCTGTTGGTCTAGGAAAGGCCTCTTTTATTTTACAGTTAAAATATCAAAGGTCCATCCATCTGACCGTTTGTGCTAGGTTGAAAGTTCTTAGACACTTAAAATCTCGGCCATAGATTCCTTTTGGTACAAAAAAACTCTATTTTGTACAAAAAACCGAAAGCATAGTCCATATGTTTGTTTGACCAATATTCCATTATAACAGTGTATTAGTCATCGAGACCATCGACTCCAATCCTGGTTATCACCAATTAAACAAAACTGTGGCGTTAAAAGATGAACGGCAACCGCTGTTATATATTACCACCGTCTAGCCATCCGAATCGAAAGACCAGTGCAAGATTACAGTACACCATAATATTAGTAACCATGCATCATCATTAAACTCGTTATTTCTGTTATTGAAGTGAAGCTTCATGGTAACATATCGAGGTCATTATTTTCTTGGGTTATTGTGCTCAAAACATTAGATATATAGACAGGATAAACTTTTTGGTTCCTCAATTGATGGGTTTCGCTAATGCTCAACATATTAATTTTTTAAATTTTCAACCAGCCTATGTATAAATTAGTATTTAAAGTTGTTTCATGTATAACACTTTAAACCCGAAGTTTATAAATTTCGCATCCATCTATGCGAAAGTTAGTAAAGATACTTTAGGAATAAGCACATTATAACCCACTCAACTTCACATATTTCGTAATATAATAAAAACTTACATTACTTGTAATAAATTTGCTAAGGGAAGTTTGATATTATGATTATTTATTTTATTAATTTAATGATTAATCGAAGAAGTTCATTTGTTTTATTCGGAACGATGTAAGTTTAATAAAGAGAACAATTAAAACAAAGTAATCCAATTTCTTTCTAAGAGCTTTTTAAGGCAGAAAAGACCACGTTGGATATCTATTTGAAAGTCTCTTAAAATCTAAATTTTCCTTGAAGTTTTGATTCTATGTATTCTTGGGTTGTTTCCAAATTTGAAATACCATGATGAGAGGCTCTCTTTTAGCTTGTCAAAGAAGAAAATTGTTTCTAAGTACGGATCCTGTAGAACTAATTGTTAATGAAGTTACCTGATGGAATTGGTTGGGTTTCATTTCAGATCGCAATTGCCGAGGCATATCGTTGTCGTGGCGAGGTTTCTCTAGAAGCTGTTAAGACCTGATGCTCAACTTCGCAACAATTTGTGCTTGTTTGTTTCGTGTAGATGCTGTTGGATTTGGCCTCTAACTTTTATAAGGAATATTCGAAATAAAATAAAATGTTTCCTCTACCCTCTAAGAGATTTTAAAACCACCCAAAATATTAAGAACATTAATAACAAAATAATAGGTTGAAAATAAACTATTAGGTTACAAATTTGTATTTAGGTTGTTAAAAAGTGTAGTAGTTTATGAAAATATGGCAATGTGAACTATGATGTAAGAAAAATTAAGAATATTTCGATCTAAAATTAATCAGTGGTTCATGACTACATACGAGTATAAGTCATTTTTGAACCAATACTATTATTGTTGGTTTACAATATCATTGATAAGCTAAGAATCTAAGCGTCTATTCTTTTTTTAAATGAGAGGCCGATCCCCTTTTAAGCCTTATTCTGTCCGTCCTCATGGGCCACTGGCCTGTGCGAGGATCTTATCAAACAGAACAAGGGGGAGAGTCGATACGGTACTGATAAACAGTGCAACGGCCACAGACAGGATTTGATCCTGCGCTATCTCTAACTCAGACTCAAATTCCAACGACTTAGACCGCTCGGCCATCGGCACTCCCCTTGTGAAATGTAAAAATTGACTAATAAACACTCCGAGACGAAGGAACAGTTAGTCTGGTAGTGATGTTATAGACAGTGAGGGCGAATTACAAATCCCCCTCACGCCCTCGTCTTATTAACGTTCTCCCACCATATTTACCATTGAACGCTTTAATGATAACACCAAATTGACAACTTTCGCTTTCCCGCTATTGAGGGGAATCATGTTGTTGTTAATTTATTATAGGTTGGTAAAGAGTATTTTATTTTTATTTTGTCTGTTAACCAGCAAAATAAACCAGCATGAGCATTTAAATCAACCTTTTAACTATTATGTAATTGATTTAAACTTCATAAGAACAAACTACGTTTCTATATACGTTTATATAAATATTGGGTCGATGTTATAATTCATATACAAATCTGCCGTTACATACCGGTATATACTAAACAACCGGGAAGAAAGTGTACTAGCAAAGTGATTAATTTAGTTAAATTCTTTGTACAAAGCTATTTCATCTATATTATAAAACCTTATTATAATCGGTTACTTTTAATAGAACTTGATCTTCTAAGCATTTCCATTTAAAGAATAAACGGCTCAGACAATAGTTACATATTTTATTTTAAAATATTTGATAACCCAAGATTATCTTAACTTCATTGTTAGAGAATAAACTATTGTGCCAATAATAAAGAATAACCTGAGAAGGAGACGGTGAGAACGAATGGTGCTTTGGAGATTATATCTGTACTTTAGATTAAACCTACCCAAAGCTGGTGCTGAAATTGCAAGCGCCGAGATTCACTAAATACTCTTCACAAATAATTTATGATGTAATAATGCTACCTAGCAATTCGTTGAGATTTAAAACTTGATTTACGTATGAACAGCTGTGACATCATGGATATATTCTTTTTAATATGTATGTCATAACCTCCTATGATCTGTGATTTCCATCCTTTATGAGGGACTACAAAACATTTTAATGTCCTGATATTTTTTCAAATAAATTAATTTAACTATAAAGAAATATATTTTGAATCCCTGAGGACTGAGATGAAACCAGCTCTGTAAGTAGCAATGAAATTAATTTGATTTCTCTGCAATATGTAGATAATAGTAGATGCAATGTAGTAGATGCAATTCTGATAATAGTAGATAGAATACCTACTAATGTTTTAAAGCGACTTGACATATTTAAGGCCAGTTGAGAGGAATAAGAAAGCCAAAATCTGTAGTCATTTTTGTAAAAGCACTTGATGTGGAGTCCTCCTGATTGTTTAAAAACGAAAATATGCAAGTGCCGATATAACTTATATAGTTTCAGCGTTTACCGGTAAGAGGGTTGAAAAATAAATAAAATTGCGACAGATTTAGATTTCAGGTTTTGCACGTGTAGGAGCACTTCTGGTTCAAAAAAATGCGCACAATTTGCCTTTTTAAAAAATGTGTATTTCTTAAGAAGACAGCTTTCTGTCAAGAAGCGCTAATTTCTGGTGCTTGCAATGTACTTCAGTAAAAGGGATATAGTTAGAAACCTAGCTTCCTTCCTGGTGTGTCTTTGTCTTCAATAACCCAACATTTGTGATAAATATTTTTACTGCACGTTAAATGGTTCTGAAGGTAGTATGCGCGCACACACTCTCACGCAAATAAATTGCAATTTACTTTTTTAACCGTGTTGCTGTAATAAACATATTTAAGATTATATTAATTCAATAAAACTAAATCCATACCTATTTTTCTGGCAATTCAGCTCTAAGTATTTGCTTGTACCATTGGTTAATACATTCTTTAAAGGTATAAATATTTGTAAACTAGTTGCATTACATCACTTTAGTTTCTTAGTTCAGACTTGGAAAAATTATATAAATTTTTTTAAATGTGTTCTTTCATATATATTTATTATTTTATTTATATTTAATGCAAACTGGACACATTGTCCCCGACATTAATTCTGTCATAGACGATTTTGCGTCGTGATGCCGTTTGTAATGGTTACAGAGCAAAAGATTTATTGAGTCAGTCCGGCTCCTCCTTTTTGTTCCTTTAGCTACTGTAAATTTGTGATCAAAAAAACATATGTGATCAAAAGATATTAATTTTGAGTATCAATAATAAACTAAATGGTTTAATTTCGTCACGGCTGCCATCTATTGTAAAAGATAGATAGTACTATTGCCATAACTATTTGCAGAACACTACGAAGATGGCGTTTTTTTCATGGAAGTGCAAAAATCTGAAATAAATAGTTTTTAATGCAAAGTATTTCAGAAAAGAATGTTTAGATGGCATGTTTATATTTAAGCAATAGCCATGCCACATTTAGTCTAAATTTGTGTTGTACATTTTGTGTGATCGAGTTTAAGCATTTAATCATTATGACATACAAATTTCGAAACTTTAAAATATCGTGTTTTAACAAATTTTCTATTTATATTATTAATAGTACAACTCATCACAAGTCTTCAAAGTGACTAAGTCTTTTACAGGGCGAGATTGCATAAACACACAAGGAGAAGCCGAGCTTATAAATGTCTACCAATGCATGAAATAGGATTTTCAAGACGAGTATTGAATAATATTTTACATCAAAAATTTATCTTTTTACCATGGCATCCAAAATATCATAGTCTAATAATTATTATTTTATGAGGAAACACAACACTGCTTGATAAAACAATTTGGTGTTTAAATTTGCTATTTAAAATAAAAATGTGAAAACAAAAACGGAATTACACAGATTGTTTATGCACACAAAAAGATTTTTACACTTAAAAAGTTGTTTACATACTGAATAAAATGTTTGGGAGAGGGAAAATCGGCTGACTTAGCAATGAGGAAAACTGTGACTGTAGAAGATCTCAGCTGTATTACAAAGTAGCCCATTTTCATGCAGAGTGAATAAATAGGATTAACGCTGTGTACATAACAGTTTGTCGGATTTAAAGTTTTGAAACAGTTTGCTCTAATATCCCAGTAACAAAACATGTTAAGTATCTGGATGTGTGAACAGTACTGAGAGACTTTAATATTTACTAAGAGTAGGCCAATGTTATTGCTAATCATTATTGAAGGTGCTTTCATATTGCCTAGCTTCTAATTTCTGACTACATGACGTGCATTTAAGACGAACAATCGGATCTATTTCTTAGAACAATAAGTAAATTAAAACATGGACTATAATTTTAGTAAAATTAAATAAATTTTACGATTGCACTAATGCTAAAGACAGGAACTACGACGCACAGTTTGAGTACTGTTTAAAATGTCTTAATGATGATAGATAATTTGAAGGAATATCACTATTTTGGAAATTTGCTATCGTTATTTATCATAGAAAAGGAACCACGTTTCAAGGGTTATACTATCCTCTTCTTCAGCTATCATAACCTCTAATATATAAATAACTAAAATTTTCGGCAACATAAAATTTGCGGATATAAATGGTACCTGTGCAGCCAACATAAAGTTATAAATGCAGAGTGAACCCAAGCGATTACATTGGACAGGAGCCAAGAGTAAGACACTGAAGAGAAGCTAAGACGTCACACATGCACTAGCGTATGTGAAACTCTGACGATGAAAATCAATGTCAGCATTTCCTGTGTTACCGTGGCGTGTTATTTAAAAGTAAGAAAAAAGGAAAGCTTTGATCCTGACGTTGTATGGTAATAGGCACAGTCGTTTGGCCTAATGTTTCTGTTTCTACATTTCGTTCGTCAATTCCATGCAAAGGTAGCTTTAAAACATTACTTTTCCTCCATCTTTCTTCCATGAGGTCGTTAGTTCACTACAATTAGACGGTGGACGGTTGTCAGTGATTGGTTGTTATGACTTTGTGTAATCTGTGGTCTTTTGTTCAGTTTGTAATAGTTTCCTTTTATTAAGAAGTATTGAATTGAAATAGTTTTATATATTATTTTACTAAACAAAATACTCAACTATATCAATTAATTTCACGAATAAAATTATATTATTTGTTTAGTTTGCTTTCAAATATTAATATGTAAATGGAGTCAATATTTATATTTTCTGTGTTTAACCCAAACCAGTTAGCTGCCTAAGTATTTTAATTTATTGACTCGTACACTTATTTAAATAAGTGTACGAGTTCTTTACTGCTGTTAATAAAGATAATTAGTAATTTGAAACTCACTCATACTTTACTTCGTTCCACCATTTTCACTGATTCTGTATATCCGTTAAAAGTTTTTTTTACTAGGTAATTTAGCTGCGAGCGAACCGGGAACAGCCCAGCACCGAATCCCGCCGGCTGCGCCGGCCGGGAAATGTGGTGTTCGGGAGGGCCCAACTAACCCGGTGTTCGGCGGCCAGTCCAAGTCCATCTTGAATGGGGCCACTGCCCGTAGAGGGTGCCAGGCCCGTAGGACGGTCGCCGGCGTCGGGTGGGTCTCTCCTTGTCGACTGCAAAGTTTCATAAACTTTTATCGAGCCGTTTTCGAGAAAATTCATGTTTTACCTTAACATGATAAAACGGACGAATTTCATAATTATGAGTGGGTGAAAGGTATCCTCTCTAAAGGATAATTCTTCACTTTTATCCATTACCAGAGTAAAGTGAGAATAATAGAGGCTCCGGCGGAGCACTGACTCGCCAACGCGCACACACTTGTGGAGAGCAAGTTGATTTAAATTTATGAAGGTTGGTTGTGTGCATTCGCTGTGAAAATCATAGCGTAGATTGGTCACACGATGGCAATAAATTGCAGGTTATCGATTGAAATTCAGGAAATTTCATTATATAAAGTTAAAATTAGGATGTCATTAACTAAAATCATCATATTATTGTAATGCTTTCCTCACGATATTCCAGTAAATACCATGCGTTGAAATTATGATAAGTAACAACTTGGAAAATTTAAAATTCTTTAATAAAACATGTTATATATAATCGTTAATAGTGATGGTGGCCAATTATATTAAGAACTGCCTAAGCTATACAAAAATTAATTCTTCACAAAATCGTCCAAAATAACTTTAAAATAGGTTTAAAACGACTTTTTTTACATATTATGTTTGTGTTTCAACTTTTTGAAATCACTAATGCATTAGCAGTAGTTTAGAAAACGTCTCAGATCAGGGACTTAATTGACTTTATCATTCCTGTGGCTTCCCCCTCACCTTGACTGTAAATAGGCCTTGATTTGAAATTATTTATAAACGTAAATATGAAAAATGAAATGAAATAAAAATGAAATATGCCTTTATTTAAGAGGCGGAGTTAGGGCTATTTAGCCCTCTCTACCACTCAACCTCACATAATATACAGATATATGTACAGTGAAAGATCTTAACTAATAACAAATTTTAAATTAAAATAAATGCTTAAAAATTAACCAAAATATATACATACTATTTAATAATTAAAAATAAAATTTATCAGCTTAATATGTAGAAAAATTCAAACAAAGTTAAATTAAAACTTAAATTAACAGATTACTTTTTAAAGAATTTCTCGTTATTACTACATTCATTCTCTCAAACACACAGCCCGACCACAAGCACGCCACGAGCACCGCCACCCGTCACCCCTACAGACCGGCCAGCAACAAGTCCTTGACCTTTGCCCCAAAACGAGCTCGGCCCTCTATAATACGTATACCATCAGGAAGAGAGTTCCAGAGGCGACATGCCTGAACAGTGGAAAAACTCTTCCATTTAGTTGGAAATGTTCCTTAAGCGTTCTTGAGTATTGGTTTCATTCTTTAACTACGATACTTGGCGCCCTGTAGTGTACATTAATACAGTATAAACACCGGCTTAAGTGATAAGTAATTTCCATGAATAATCCACTTTCGATGTGGCAAATAAAAATAATCTCAAACGGTCAATAGACCCACCCACCACTAATTCTAGGTCTTTGTCTCATTTTGCCCTACTTTTGGCCTGAAGAAAATTACATTTTTCAAACTGCTGGAAACAATGCTTCCTCTTACCTATTTCGTAAGAATCAAATTTTCTCTACTCAATTTCTTCAAGGTAGAATCAATCAATGCTGCCGATTTCACGATTCGAAGGTTATTTCGGCAATAGGTCTGTAAAATAATTGGAAATTGAAGGGGTACATTTCACGTACTGTTCCTATGAGGATGAATAATAAAGGGATAAAATATTAAAGATTAAAAAACATGTAAATCATAAATTTACGTTCATTTGAGAACGTAAAACTTTCTTTTGAGTATAAATTGTGTTTTTCATTATTAATTCATTGTAAAACAGTATTTTGTTGCAAAATATTAGAGAAATAGGTTACATAAAACTGGGTGTGTGTATAAGAAATGGGTTTTATCCACAGACTTCTGACTTGAAGATAAGGCAGGACTACGCAGAGATGAGCTTGTTGCTTTATGCAAAGTGACATGTGAGAGATGGCGGAGAGTTAATCAGCAGCTGTAGGGTTGGTTGGTTTTATTACATTATAATTTAGAGGGATGATATTTCTCTTTCTTCACTTTAAACGCAAGTCACAAAAAGGTATCGTACATAATATCATAAATACCAAATGTTTTATATATATATAAAGGAAAAATGGGTTTCAAAAATTAGAAAAAATATTATCATACATAATTATAAGTTATCTGAAAGTATACGTTATTTCAAACAGTAAAATAGCACAGTAATAATTCATTGTGTTTTGCTAGGTTTTCGTTGAGAAACATAAAGTAATACTTTTAATTATACCCAGAGGAGCATAAGGCTTCTTACAATAAAATTTTTTACACTAACACAGAATATCATAAAACTTCCAGGTAAACAACATTTTTCTGATCACTCCTCATATTCCAATGTTACCAGATTATCAAGGGAGCTGACAAGTGAACGGGTCACGTCCAATTTGGCCACTCAATCATAAAAGTGACTCTTGTCACTGTCAGGCTGATTGTGGGCTTTGTTATATATCGTGGTGAAATGTACTTTAATAAGAAAAGACACTAATTTCAATTTAAAATTATATTCGAATGGAATCAGCGGGATTATAGCGGGAAAAAATGTTTCTCTCGGACCTCAGCCTGTGAAGAAGGTACATTCAATAAAGAATTATATCAACTTAGACAAATTAATGACTTCAAAAAAAAAATTTCTTTTGGTATCCCAAATAAACTTAAAGTGAAAATCAACCCATTACGAAGCGTCTACTCCAGCTCTGCAACAGATTCTATAGCTTGATATTTATATTAGTTGCCATAGAAATGATTACTTATGATTGCCACCAAGTGATTTCGATGCAATAAAATTGCTTGTCCCGCACCAAAAACAACATTATGGTTCATCAATGACGTTCCTGAGTCAACTTAACGTTCAGTCGTGTTCCATCGCAAAGGTTTAGGTAAATCAGATTACGCAAACGATCATTGAAGTACTAACTTTAAAATTACTACTGATATGTGAAGCTTCAATTAGACTTAAAGCGTAAATTGTACAGGGTATTGAAATGCAACACCTTAGCTCCACAACAGTGTCCACAGATTATATTTCACTATCTAAGTAAGAAAATTGCCTAAGAAAGAATAGTCAATCTTAGGTATTTCAAACATCATTATTCGAAGTTACGATTTAAGTGGTTATGGTTATATTTTTAAAAGCTACCAAATGTAGTTTTAGTGATTAGTGTTCAGATGTCAATAAACATTTTCATACTCCATCAAACATTCTATCCGTTGCAATGCCAACTCGATATTAGCATTTAAAAAATAATATCGATATATTCCATCCAATAATATATTCCATACAAGGTAGTAAACCCAAATTTAACCTCTAAATATTATTGGATTGACAGGTAAAACTTAACTAACTATGAACTAACTATGTTAAATTATTAAATTCACGGTGATTGTAAATGAAATAATTTCATTTTATGAATTATTCATAAAAGGGTTTCATTACAACAATTTTTAATGCGCATAACTTCCAAACGAACACAAATAACATTTTTAAAGAGTCTTAAAAATGAAATTCGAGAAATTTCAGTAAAGAATTACAAACAAGGTAATCAATAACTATAACAACATACAATCCGATTTAAATAGGACATTTTTTCTCTAAATTAAATTTATGGAAATTAAATTATGGTAAAGTTACTTTAAACAAAGTATAATGACAGGCTTGGCAGAGATTGTGTTTCAAAAATTAAATAGTGCATTTAATTTAATTTCGTCAATACAATCATACAACAAAATTTACACATCATAGTATTATTCTTGTAGGATTAAAAATTCATGAAAAATTTAAAATCAATGAATAAAATTCTTTTTCGGTATATCTTGCAACACGAGAAAATTCATGGTATTATATCTTTCCTGAACCATGATATCATAGACCTTGCAACAATGTTCTACAGTTGGCTTCGGTCTGCAAGTACCACTTTTGGTGAAGAATCAATTGAAAAATAGGTCCCTCATATTAGTTCCCCCTTGGAGCAAGCTGAAGGATGGGTCCAAGGTTTACAGTGAGGTATTGCAGGAAAGATACTTGCTGCGTGTGGACCTCTCGTCAACAGAGAACCGATCCATGTAACTAAACAATAGCTATAAGGACAAGTCAGTGGGGATTTGTAGTTGAGGAACAAAACGAGACTGGTACAGTTAGACTCAACGATCCGCTGACCAAGTGTATAGAAGAATGTGGCCCTCCAGGAGACAGTGAACCAAAGGGCTACTGTGCAGATTAATAATGTAATCCAGCCGAGTCAAGAGAAGATAACCAGCTTGACTGCTAAACATCAGGCTCTCCTTACAAAAACGAAGGTGCTGGAGACTGATGTGAGATACCTGCAAAGCGACGTAAGACGTACGGAATCCCGGGCAAGGTAGATTCGCAGATCCATTCATTCATTATTCATTCGTAAGCTCTTGCTACTGCTGTCCCGCAGAAGGTAATAGCATCTCAAAGGAGTTAAAAATATAATTGAAAGATACCAAAACTCAGCAATTAGCTTAATTTTTCATTTGAAACCCTTTTACCGTGCTTCGTTGTTGTTTCGTTCTTGCTATTATGGAAGTTTACGCAGAATGGTTTTTTGCTTCTTCATACACGAAGCTCTTATACTTAAAGGGTTACGATACTTAAGCGAGCCACTCTTATTCCGGGAGGACGTCTCCAAGTGTATCATCTGACAGAACCGTACTTCGGCTCCAAATTGTTCAATGAATTCTTGGCAGTTAAAAATGTAGTTTCGTGTAAAAACTTTAATCGTAAATTGAGAGATATAGTCCCAACAAGTTAGGCCTATAAAGTAAGTATAATTTAATTTGCGATATGCTCTTTCCTTATTATAATGCCGTAACCATTTCTTTATCTTTTATGTGGTTTGATTTTATGTATATGCATTTATTTGTAAATTAAAACACGCAGGCTAAATAAGGATATTTTTAGCTATTTGTAAATTAAGATTTCTGCTCATTACTTTAGGTTATACATAATTAGTTTAAATAAATATTTTACCTATGAAAAGGTATTGTATGTGTTGGATAATTTATCACTTTTAGTTTATCAAATGTTTTAATACCTTCTTGTTGTGTTAACTTTTTTACAAAATTCCTCTCATTTTCTTCCTGCCAACATGATTGACCGTAAAACCAATTTAAAACATTTACTAACGCTTAGCCGAATCGAGTTAATTGACACGCGCCATCTTCATATAAAAATAAATTCGTGCACAGTTTCAAGTCTATAGTTCTGTTTGTTTTCGAGATGTTGTGCGAACAGACGGACATAACAATTTTCAAGCCCCACAAATTGCTAAAGTTTAGCCAATTAAAAATATTTAAATACAGTAATGCTCCATGCACAATTAAAGTTCACATAATTCAAAGTAAATGGCACGTAATTACACGGTGGAGTACTTTGCTATCAGAAGAGCAATCACACTGACAGCATTAACTGAAACTCTTTCAAAAGTCGTTCACCCATAAAATTGGCACTTTACAATTAAATTTACGTAGTAAATATAAATTTCCTATGAGTAATATCATGTAAATTAGGTTAAAATATTTAGTAACTTTATTATTGTATTAAAATATAAAATATCGGTTGTAACAAATTATAAGGATAATAATGTTAAAATATAAGGAGATAGATGCCTTTTCTCTGGGTATTAACGCCAATGGTACAATGGGTCAAAGCTTATATCATGCCATATGTGTTGATAGAAAGGGTGTATCAGACTACTTTGGCTACTTACTACTGTACAGGCCAGGAGAGTTATTTTTCAATATTTAATTTCAATTCTACCGCACATTTTTAACTCTACAAACTGGGAAATTGTTGAAAAGATTTTAAAATCTGAAAAACTACATTTCAAATAGAATTTGGTTGCTTAAAATGTTGAAAATTACACTTAGGTCGACTTAAATATCTCTGAATCAGAATATTTCGCACAAAACCCGTGAAAAATAAGGTTATGTAAAATATAATACTCGTATTTTGGAAGTTAATATAACACAGTAGAAAGCAATTATTCTGTTATATTATGTACAAATTTAGCTTTATTTTATGTGATAAAATATAATATAAAAGGATCAGCTAGTACAGTGTCGTTACAAATGTAGTTTCTCAGGTAACACTGATGCAATTTACAGGGGCTCTGTTACACGGCCTCCATTAACAAATTAATTCCACCTGCTCAACTCTCTGATCATCACTTGGTAGGTTTACTGACACAAAATCATGTTTTTCACTTGAAAATAAGCTATTGGGATAAAAATTTAAGAAAAATGAATATTTCAGTTTATTATCCCCTGGTTCACCCTCCAACTGGCGGTCATTTTTTCCTGTAGTGGCGGCATGTTTTCGAGCCTCGTGCAAGGGTTTTTTAAAAAATTTATTAAAAATATAAATTAAAAGTAATATATATAGAAGTATATATTTTTGTGTTCAGAATTAAACATATAATAATATTAGTATTTAAATTTGGCCTTAAAAAAATGTTAACTTAAACTTTTTTTCCATGAAATTCAAAATTTACATTTTTTTTTTTAATTTGGGGGGGACCATACCTAGCAAACCAAGTTTATAGTAAGAAAACTATAAGAGTGAGATAGCCATTTTGTGTCAAATTTATTCTAGTTTCAGAAACACATAAGCATTATATAAATTTATGAAACTATAATAACACTATATAACAAAAAGCAGCGATGCGCATAAATTGTGAAAATAGGGTGTTTGCTAATAAAAGTTGTACTAATACAGTTTTACTTCAATACATGTTATATTGCATATTTTATTACTCAGAATGAAGTAAACTATACAGCAGTAGTAAAATAAATTCCATAACTTTTTTTTAAGAGTCGAAAAAAGTTTCATTTTTGTCATTACTCAAAACTTTTGCGAAAAAATTTTCGAGAAATTTATTTATTCTAAAATATATTTATTTGCACTACTGCAATATTTAACAATTCACCACAGACTAAACACAACACTAAAACACAAATAAACCTACTAAAACTTACTAATAAACACGACTCGTCACATCAACAACTCAGACGGCATCGACAACATGGCGGTCACAATGAATTGCATCATCTTCTTTTACGTTCCAAACTACGAACTTGGTGCGTTGCAACTACAATACAAAGAGGAATAAAACTATAGTATTCCTTAGGCTTTTTTTCCCGAATCCAATGGTGCATGAATCGAATCGATACGTTGCCGGAATATACTGTAATGAGTGATTATGCAAGGGAATGTTTGTTCTTACACCATCCAATTCCTAACATATTTTCGCCTTTCTGTGATAGCCGCCGATATTCAACAGATTTTAAAGTACAGCAATCTGTTCATGTATTTTAAACCTGGGGACTTGCATATTGGATATAGCACCTACGGCATTGGGTCCAACCACTAAAATAGAATGCGTTATCTGTTCTTATCAAAAATAAAAAAAAATTACAAACTAACTAACATTTCTATTTATTTGCTCATTATAATTTAAAATTTAAATTAAGAAAAATCTTCACCAACTAATCTAAAGTTAACACCAAAAAGCTTTATAGGTCACTTTGAATGCGGAAAAGCGAAACTTGTCAATGGTGGTGTTTTCATTAAAACGTTTGATGGTGGATGTGGTGGTGGAAAGGGACTAAGAGGGGAGGAATTTGTGATTCTCCTTCGCTGTATATAACATCATTACCAGACTAACTGTTCTTTTATCTCGGAGTGTTTATTTATTAGTCAAAACGTTTGAAAAGAATATAAAAAAAATCGTATATTTGAAAATGCTTTTTACAGACCTTAGATATTGTATTATCACGTCTGAAAATTCACATACTGTAATTTTAAAAGGCACCCATATTGGTAAATTATTGGTTTACATAATATGTCGTTATTTTTTTTACTTCTCACAAGGATAAAGTTTTCTTAGTCTGTAACTTAGAAATGTAGGTGCTAAGTTCCTGTAGTAATATAACTCTAAGGATCGCTTTCATGGACCACTGATTAATTTTCGATGTAATAGTCAAAACATTTGACATCATAGATCACACTGCTAGATTTCCATAAATTACTTTACTCTTATTAACCAAAAGACAAATTTTAGACCTTATAGTGTATTTTAAACGTATTACGTTTGGAAACCACTTATGGGAGGGAGACATTTGGGTTTATTCCTTTATTTCATATCAAAATTAGAAGCAAAATCTAACATCGTTTATTAAAAGAACAAGCACTAATTGGTGCGAAGTTGAGCACCGGGTCTTGACAGGTTGTTGGACAGCACGATATGCTCTGGCTAAAGCGAAATTAAATCAAACACAACCAATTCCATCAGATAACCTTACAAAGCTTTATGTCACCGGAGTCTTTTACGTATGAAAATCTCCTTTCATGAAAACCTAAAATAGAGCTTCCTCGAATGGTACAACTCTAGCAGACATAGAAGAAAACCTTGAAGGAACTTTAAGATGTTTAGAGACTAAATATACATCTAGTAAGTTATTTATGACTTAAAACAATCTTTGTACAAATTTGGATTACTTCTGTTTTAATTTTTCTTGTTATACATTTGCTAACTTACACAATTAAAACAAATTAACTGTTCTTTATTATAAAATTAATATACTATATTATCATAATCTCTAACTTCACTATAAAAAGTAATTAGAAATACGGTAAGTCCCTTATTATATTACAAAACATCTTACTTACTGTACTTACTTACTATTATGAGCGCTTTATCATCTGATTATCCGTAAATTATCTTTGCCAATATTTTCACAGGAGGATGGACTATTAATTCGCGTGTAGTTTTGAATTTTGGAGATCAAACAATATTAGTTAATTAATTACACAAAGTTTTGTTACAAAGTAAAAAATAATTAGTTGATCACTACTTTATCTATTATTCAAGGAGCTGGAGAAATTTCCTTCGTGTCTGTCTGAAAATCTACGTGCGTAGAACACGATAACTCAAGAATGAAATTTTCATTGGGATGAGCTGCAAATGAATAAATATAAAAAAACCACATTTTTTACTATATATTTATTTTTTGCACATGCATGTTATGATTATTAATTAAAATATAAGGTATCTCAAATGTTCAACCTTTTTCTTTAGTATATTTAAATTTAGGAAAATTTACTTCTAGAAAGGATATTTCTCTTATTTTAATCAGAGCTCTTAAATTGCTATATCCTTTTGTATATTTTTTTCCAATAGCTGTTTTAAGGGATTACATAATTAAATTTTGTTAGGCAAGTAAAATAAATTTAAAGTTTTATTGATGCTTTTTGTAATTAAAACTGTTTTGAAAATGTAAAGTAATTGGAGATTTTTTCCTAATTCCCTTTACAGGTAAAACGGTATATTGGAATTACGCTTTGTTTACTCTAGCAGACTTCTTTCGAGAAAAGTCTATATTATTTAATTTTATATAAAAATTCCAATTTATATGACTTTGTAAAATACTTGCAGGCTCAATCTTATAGTCTAAACTTAAACTTGCATCAAATAGCCAATATCTGTTAAAAGATGTCTTATCTTTTAACCCTTTAACTGTTGTTCATAAAAATTTTGATGAACATAACCCTTTGTCGATTGTTGTTCGTCAAAATTTTGATGAACAAACATTCCCTTGCATAATCACTCATTACAGTATATTCCGGCAACGTATCGATTCGATTCATGCACTATTGGATTCGGGAAAAAAAGCCTAAGGAATACTATAGTTTTATTCCTCTTTGTATTGTACTTGCAACGTACCAAGTTCGTAGTTTGGAACGTAAAAGAAGATGATGCAATTCATTGTGACCGCCATGTTGTCGATGCCGTCTGATTTGTTTATGTGACGAGTGGTGTTTATTAGTAAGTTTTATTTGTGTTTTAGTGTTGTGTTTAGTGTGTGGTGAGTTGTTAGATATTGCAGTAGTGCAAATAAATATATTTTAGAATAAATAAATTTCTTTTTACTGAAATATGTTTGATGAATTATCGAATCTGTGTAGGCTATGGCAAAATGACTTGGCTAAAATTCATTTCACGTAGTTTGTTATTGTTTTTCACTCACTAAACGTTATTTTAGGCACTCTTTTAGTTCTGAAATAACAATTTTCACAACCAAATATATATTTACCGTAATTTCTTTGGTTATGTATGATAACTGTTTGGACCATTCCAGGGTCATTGTTAGTCGCTTAGGCTATATACTGTTATTTTAGTAATACATGTAGTTATAGAATCAAAATATATGTAATATATTTAGACACAGTTTATGGTTTTCTAAAACTACATAAAATTTCCCATCATATGTAAACCATAGATTTATAAATTTGGATATAATACAAGCTTTGAAACACATTTTATACTTTGCTGTTTGAAAATTTTTCGCAAAAGTTTTGAGTAATGACAAAATGAAACTTTTTTTTTCGACTCTTCAAAAAAAAGTTATGGAATTTATTTTACTACTGCTGTATAGTTTACTTCATTCTGAGTAATAAAATATGCAATATAACATGTATTGAAGTAAAACTGTATTAGTAAAACTTTTATTAGCAAACTCTTACATATACACCCTATTTTCACAATTTATGCGCATCGCTGCTTTTTGTTATATATTGTTATTATAATTTCATAAATTTGTATAATGCTTATGTGTTTCTGAAACTAGAATAAACTTGACACAAAATGGCTATCTCACTTTTATAGTTTTCTTACTATAACTTGGTTTGCTAGGTATGGTCCCCCCCAAATTAAAAAAAATGTAAATTTTGAATTTCATGGAATAAAATTTTTAGTAAACATTTTTTTAACTCTTTCCGGGCCAGGCGGCAATATATTGCCGTCGGTGACATACACGAAAAGCGCCTTTAAAAAATACGACATCAAATGATTAAAGTTTTATGTTTTTTTATTCCCTGGTATATTTGTAGATATTTAATATGAATATAATTTTTATTTTGGAGGTCTATGCATTTTTATTTCGTAATTGTCACGTGACATTATCAGGTGACTCGATCTATTGTTGTTAATTCTTTATGCTTTAGTGCAATCGTACCATTGTATGCTGGATTCTTCTTCATTATTTTATTTTGTGGTTGTAAATATTAGTAGTGTTACCTGCTTAGCTATTGTGTGTAGTAGTTACAATGACTGACAATTTGCGATCTCACGGGAGTGAAAGTGTAAGTAGCATATTTGTAAATAGAAAAAGTGTAAATAAATTTCAAATAAAATTGTGTAAATATTTCTTGGTAAATAGTATTTTTAACTGTATTGAAACTGCTTATGGATCCTACAATCATCTGTTTACCGGTACATCCGTAATGTGAATATTTATTTTAAGTTTCTTGCAGTTAAGAGTCAGTTGCTTTATCACTTGTTGCGAAGTACAATTATGCGTATTTATACAAAATGTGTCATAAAAAATTTATTTATGAGAGAAATAACACAAAACTTTGTATGGTTGTTCCTTTATAAATGTAAAATATAATAACATAGCTTTCTACGGTAAAATTATTTTTCCTTTTTTAGTTATTTACGAAAAAAATTAAAAAATTAAATTCTTTTTATGTAATCCATTAAAACATTATTTTTTTTAAATTTTAAATTACTTAAAAACTACATCTTTATATTTTTTTGTTGATAGTATATATCTATACGAGTAATTTGGTGCAACTTTTAGGTCATTCTCTAATGTTTATGAAAAGTTATAAATTTTAATCTAAGAGACTGCAAAATCGCCAATTTTAGCCTGGCACTTTTGACTAGTCACAAGGGGATAGATATGTGAAAAAATTTTGCAACATCTCATATTTGGTCCTGGCCCTGAAAGGGTTAAGGCCAAATTTAAATACTAATATTATTATATGTTTAATTCTGAACACAAAAATATATGCTTCTATATATATTACTTTTAATTTATATTTTTAATAAATTTTTTAAAAAACCCTTGCACGAGGCTCGAAAACATGCCGCCACTACAGGAAAAAATGACCGCCAGTTGGAGGGTTAATAATCGTACACTCATTATTTACAATTTCAGTCTTTACAACAGTCTTTGTCATAATAATATTTCAATTATTATTCATTTATATATGAAGTTTTTAAGGGATTTTTAACTATTTGCTCTCAAATATTTATAATATATTGTATTTTTGACATAATTTTCATTTTAGTTGAAACAAAATTATTAGGCTAATAATGTATCAATACAACTTTTATTCAAAAGAATCAACTTGGGAATTTTTACTAAAACAAAACCAATCACTTCTTACGAGGAATCTTTTGCCTGAACGAAGTATTTTAGCTTTTCAAATTCTGCCCTTTACAGTGCTCTGGGGAAGTAATGAAACAAAGTTGAAAGCGAGCTCTTTGTTAAAGGCTCTCATTTTAAATCTTCCACCAAGAGTACTTTTATATTTATAAGCCCTTTTGAACTGAATAAGCTCTGAGCTGTTAAAAGAAACAATAATCAACGTACTTTTAGAAAAATTCAACCAATACAATTCGTTTTCAAAATGGAAAGGCTGTTATTAAGTAACTGGTTCTTTATTTGTTCAACCTTGATTTATTTCAATATTTATCAGCTTCACGTGTATTTTAAATTATTTCCTACAGTGTTATGAAAGTTTCATGGTTTATCCATTTTAAAATATTATTCTGGGATAATCGATGATAGCTACATTCTAACATGTTTTGGATCAATAATTAATTTATTCAATCTTTAAGTTTATGAATTTCACCACAGTTTCTCTGTAATTTATATGAGATGTGTCACTTAAATTAATAAGAAAAGTCTTTCAAACTTTTTGAGTGAAATATATTTTTAGCTTCGTGGGCTATTTTACTAATCTGTACGTGAACCTAATATTTTCCTTCTTATTGGTAAATACGACTACGTAGAATTATACCTAACATTGAATTTGATGAAGGTGTATGTCAGTTACTTTATGTGAGTTTGAACTGAATATAAGAATCTAAACTGGATTTAATAAATGGTAATAACGTATACTATTATTATATTTATGAATATACTGTTACTTAATATTATAGTTTTTAATTTGACAGTGTTAGGCACTCGAGTATATTCAAAGAAATGATGAGAGTCCTTGAGGCACAGATCTAGAAGTCTGTAGCAAAAACATTTTATTCTGATAATATTTCCAGTAAAATACGGATACATCATCTACAGGTTTATTTGGAATTCGGGTGAGTAATTCCTTTAAATATGTTACCTGCTTTTGAAAGATAATAATATCGGGCTGAAGTCTTAAAGTAGGAGTCTGTAAACATTCCTTAACGTGCATAAATATTTGACATAGTTTAGAACTAAGTATCTCTCTATAATGTAAGCTATAATTTTCCTATGCCCCAAGTTTAGTAGAAAGAAATAAATAACCTAATTTCAAAAATAGTGTATAAGTATTTAATAAATAATGAATAAGCTAGATACATAATTACGGTTAAGAGTTTTTAAAAGGTTCGTAGTTAAATTATACATCAGAAAATATCAGTACAAAACATTTTAGCAATTTACAATTAGCAGTATTTTGTTTTATTACACATTATTCTATTATATAACATAAACACTAGAAAGAAGTTTAAGAGGTTTTAAAGAAGTATAAATCCATGATGTATTAAAATTATTAAGTCATTACCTAAACATCATCAAATCATCAATCTGCTTAAAATATTATTATATGTTACTTTTGAGTGTATTAATGTTTTTACGATATTTATTCATTCCTGAATTTTATCGTTACCATAACGGTTACCCATTAGACCCATATAATCATTGTCACTAATACTCAGCTATATCACATGAAGTGACATACACCATCGTCTAACTCAATTTTGGTTATGTGAAAATAAATAACAATTCTACCTTTCATATTTATGAAACAGCAGTATCGGTTGATAAATTTCTTAAAACGTTGAAAGCTTAAAATAATTGCTTAAAATGAAAAGTAATAAATGATATTATATTGTCAATATAAAACTTTCATAAATGTTGTGTTTGTGGTAAAAGACATTTTTAATAAACGTTTTAATTAAAAATATGCGTAACCTAACAAATTTAAAACCAGAATAAATCATAATCACTTAATTGGAGAACTATAATCCACAGACGCAGCTGCAGACACGTTATAATAACTATGTTACATCAGAGCTCGAATAATTTTCTAACTTTCCTGTTTCAAAGTAGACAACCGGAAAAGTTTCTTTCCACACCAGCGGATATTCAGGAACATTGCGCGTGCTTTCTGTTAATAAAATTTTCTATTTGTTAGCTATTCAATATTTTGTTAAATTATTATCAGTAGGTTTTCATGATATATGACTATATTAAAATTAACATTTATAAAGTAATCCGTCAATGGTTGTTCACAACATATTTGAAAATTATTCAGTAATGTTTAAGGAGGTAAGGTAACTTCATAAATATATAATGTACTTTTAATATGTTATTTACTACTAAGTAAAAGTTACTTTTAAATCTTTATTAAATACTATCTAATATTATTATAACTTGTTATAATAATATTATAATATTATAATAATTATAACTTATCTATATATTATAATAAACGTATTCTTATTCTTATTCTTATTCTTATATAACTAATTTTAAATATAAATTCTGTTCAATAATGTTATTTTACAAAATCGTGTTAAAAAAACAATCTTTGTATGAACAACTATACGAAATTCATACAACATTTTGTATGAACAACGGTAGATGAAATTCCAGTTTGTATATCATCTTAAAATGTGGACCACAATAGCCTCAGCATATACATGACGTATTTTAAATGTAACTGTTAATTCCCTACGAATAAAATATTTAGCAATAATGTAACGGGCATAATTATCCAAATGTATTTAAGTATAAAATAAATGGTAAATGTTGTATATTGTTCTTGTTTTGTATAAATAAAGAAGAATTATGAGGTATTATTTGTTCCTAATAATTTAAGACAATTATATCATCACTTTATAAGAACTTTCTTAGTTAAATTTGCAAACATATTTTACTAAATACTTGGCATTTTTCGTACAATAATACTTATTATTATAAAGTTTATAAAAATGTGACGTATTCTCTTATTTTCGTTTAAAAATGACAATTATTGTGGAGAAGTCTTAATTAGTAATAAAAAAATGTTAGAAGTAGCCAATCAGTATGAAACACTGATGTAATTCGTACTAACATTATAAAAGTCCTAAACAATTTTGGTCCTGTAAACTTTTTATGTAAGCATGAAAAATCTTGATAACGATTTCAAGTTTATTCATTTCATGGAGGAGGTATCAATAGATACATTTAAAATGAATCCTTGAGTATTATTTGCTTCTAGGTATTTCTTACCCCACGCAATAAATCTACAACTGCAGTATTTTATATAGAACCTGTTATGGGATAGCGAATCTGTTAAACAGAATCGTGCAGAAAGTTTCATCAATTGAATTGATTTGTTTGATTTAAATACATTATATATTGTATAAACAATGGGTATAAACAATCATTATAATTTAGGGCTGATCGAAGAGTAACGTGGTAAGATTTTCAAAAGAAAAAAGGGGAATATATGCATCTGAAACCACACGCTATTGTTCGATCCATCGCAATTAATTATCGTTTTGTTTTTGCTTTTCAAGCATGATATTTTTGTTGATGTAAAAATGCAACAATTTTTATATTTGTAATGATAGTTTATGTATGCTATTTCCACAAAGTTCTTAAATGATCCATTTAAGTAATATTTCTAATATTAAAGAGAGGTGACTTTTTAGTAAAATGAAACCCAAGTACCAAGTACAGCTACGTGTGGATCATGGTGTATTAATGATAAATAATAGTATAGAAAGGATTTTTGTGAATATAATAAAAATATAACTTACCTTGCAAATCCTTGCTTTTCTTTTTTTCCATTTTCTAACTTTAGTTAGATTTCTACAGCAATGACGAATTTGAAGATAAAATAAAATTTCAATATATTTTTCCACTCTGATTGACGATTGTGTTTTACCAACGAAACCGATAATGCTATTAAAACTACTTGGAGGCTAATAAACATGACTATTTTTAAGAAGAGCCATTTTTTATCCCAAGGAGACAAGAAAACATTGACGGTATACAAGGTTTCTTAAGGATTTGTCAGTTGTTCAGTGACTTTTTGTTGCGCAGAGACGAATGTGTTGATATTTTGAAGGGCTCAAACTGTCTTCGAAGTAAATGGGAATGCGTTCCTTAGTCAGGTTTTCCTGAACAGCTCACATCAGTTACGTCAAGAATAATATAGAGAATAAAAAGGTCAAATTTAATCCTGTAACAGTTAAAAGAGTTATTAATAAATTTTATCAGTTTTATACACTTCGGCGTTATAATTACTTGTAAAATGTTGATTGCAATCTTACTAAGGCAAAGAAATCAGCTAGAGCTTTAACTTTGTTTTATAGTATAATCTAGGTATATAATCTTAAGTTCGGGTAATTTTAAATTAGTTGGTAACATTTACTGTACATTAAGAATAAGATGATGTGAAATAAAATTTGTTTTATCAAGCTATATAAGAAATTTTTCCAACATTTCAATGTATAAAATCTAAAACTGCAATTTAAATCATTCATATTATTCATTAAAAAAAACACAGCAAAATTTCCTCCAATATGAAATTGGGGTTTTTTGAACAATTTTGTTCAGTTGGAAAACATCATGGCACCAAAATCGGTCATACTGTTCCCCACATAGCTGACTCGATTCCAGTCACGAATTCAAACGCTTTCCTTGATCCTTTATAAAATAGATACTGTTAGTTTGAAATTAATAAGTGCAACAAAAACACTATACAAATCTATGTCAAAGAATGAAAACGAAAAAAATTCGCGTAAATTTCATTCACTTATGTGCCAGGATTATCGGAGGAAATTAGAAAAGTATGCAGAAAATATAGTATTAGAACCGCTTTTAGGAAAAATATCACTATTAGATAAAGTCTCATAAAAACCAAACCAAAAATGGCACATAGGACTCAAAGAGCAGTGTTAGAGTGTATAATTTTCTTTTAATACGTATAGCCCAAGCGAGACAAGAATACCACTAAATTCAAGAGTAAGAGAATATAAATGAGAAACACAAAAAGGGACTACTGGAAAAGTCAAAATTGCCCAAAATTGCTGGTCTGAAAACCCAACATAATACACCGTGAAGTTAATTTCTTATTCAGACTTTGTACACAATATTAGTATACCAACCGTTGAAAAGTTAAGATTGAGGTTAGGCCACTTTGAATACCAATACTAGTAAACCTAAAAATATTTAGATAACTAGAAAAAGTTCTACCAACAAACTTTGTACGACACCTTAATGATAAGGGATTGGACGAAAATATACAGTCAGAAGCAACATTCTTTACTCTTCTCTCTACAGAAAATTGCATTGCTGTCCCATTGTTGCAGATGACACACCGCCCAAAGAATAGTTTAAAATTAATTTTCTTGTTAGTATTCCACTTTTGCCGGTGTTGGTTTGACATGTGATCGTGAGCTTAACTTCCCATGCTTGTGACTTATGCTCGCTACTTGCATCCTGTGCAGTGACAACGCCTGATCTGGACTCCCAAACAACTCTCGTATGATTTATTTATTTTAACCAGGATTGTACTTATTGTTAGTTAATCTCCTGAGTAAGAGACCAGATTGAAGATCTAAAAAGCTAGTACTTTACATTTTGTAAAATATAACAATAGAAAATGTCCGAAATACTATTCCTTTCAAACCTTCCATTTCCTTTAAGAAACCTTAAATACAAACACTGTATTAACAAGTTCTGTAGGGTTTAATCCAGACATTACCATGTATAACATCTTAAATTGAACTTTTTATTAATGGAATTACTTTTGTCACTCACAATCATTTAATGACAACAGAGATTTTTTTGGAATTAATGATGAAAGCAATCAATTCCATTACCATTAACGTAAATGCATGCTAAACCATATATCTTATTAAGTTATTATCAATAATAATATGATTTGTACTATTTTTATCTGAATATGCTGTTTTAATATTGATATTGCTTTTATATAAAGGGGTAGGGTACGATAAGCGGACCCGGTTTTTTATATCAAAATTTTGCAAACGATATTACATAATCATAAACATCGATATAATCAATCGTTACTGATTAATTATTTTGAATTATTAACTTAAATAGTCTATATCGACAACTGTAAACACTTTAAAATAATACACTTAGGGTAATATTTCAATTTTACGTAAGTAATTTTAATTATTAAAAATGGCTGTCAATTTTAGAAAAAACTACACGACATTGCGTTGAAAGATGATAAGACATAATAAAAAATATATTGTTTTTGTGGCTTCAACATGGCTTCGTACCGAAACGCTCATTATGTGAAATTTGTGAGAAGGAAACAACTGTAACTGTGAGAAGAGCGAATATGGTCGACTTCAGTTTTCCTAATTTTTGTTATAATAACTTGTTTGATCACTGTAAATATTAAATTCATATTTTAATTTAAAACATATTATGATTGTTATTGAGGACTATAGATACTTTTATATCGATTGATAGTCTAGGATTTGAGATGCGAATATTATGTATCGATGACTACATTCTTCGATATAAAAACCGGGTCCGCTTATCGTACTCTACCCATATAAAGTACCCAAATTTTAGGTTTAAAGTATTTTTCTTGTCTTTAAAGTCCAAAGTAAAGTAAAAGAATATTCTTTCTTGCCAGTTGTACGATAAATGTTTGAATAATCCATGCTTACATATGATTTTACCGTTAGGGCAGTATTTTATATTTTAAACAATGTTTATACATAAATTTTTTAGATCGAAAAAACACGTAATACATTATCATTCAAAATTGTATACATGAATAAACATGTGTGCTTTAACTCATCCGTAACAATTTATTAATAAAAATGCAGTGGAACATTTAGTCAAATCAATTTTGTTACAATTGTATTTTTGTATAAAAGGAGAGTAAAAGTAAAATGAAGTCCACATAAAACTATTTCGAATAAAAGACTCCATGAATTTTGTTTGCAAGGATATTCAATATAATATTATAACATACAATGCATTAAGCTAATTAAAATTACTACATTTTTAGTTATGGATATTGATTTAAACTATTATAATTGGAACACCTTCAATATGTTATAGCCTGATGTTTAATATCAGAGGTTAAATCATCAGCGTCAAAGAATTTGATATTCATTGCTTAAAATAAGTCCTTAATATAAAATATGCCTCTTTTCAGCGAAAGGAACTAAATTAATTATTTGAAAGGGTCTTAATACTCATCAATTAGTTCCAACTTCTTTTAAAATTAAACTGAGTAGCCCGATATTTATCGGTTCGAATTAATATCCGTTCCATTAAGAGATTGATTGGCTTATAGTTGAAGGAAATATGGTTCGTATGAATATGGTTTTCTGCTTGAAAACTTACAGTATACTTTATATAATAAGATAAGCCAATAAAATGGCATAATTTAAGTAGATAAATAATGTTCAGTAACACAAAGACCATTGATAGGTTATTATTTCAAACATAAATCTAATAATTAATATTGTGATTTCAGCTACTTCAGTTGGGAATGATAAGGCAACTAATGTAAGAAACAAAACATTTTGTCTGATCGGCTGTAATGTTTAGATTTCCATTGCACTTTGTAAGCTTGGTGTATTTTATTTATGTTAAAGGAACTCCTGGTTCCTTAAAATCCACAAGAATGTATTGACACTACTAACCTAGCAACACAGCTAAAATAAAAAATCTCTAGGTTTAAACACATTGATTTTCGTTATGTCGCTTCTTGATCACATTTATTGTTGGACTATTAGATTATTAAGTTCATAAACAAGAGTGGATTCATGAAAAAAAAAGATTTTGCCTAAGAGTTGACAATTTCACTTCAGTATATGCGGGGTTAACATAAGCCGATTTTATAAATCACACTCAATCTAGTATATCTTCCAAGCATGACCGCTACAGATTTGTGTTCTGTACAGGGTGATTCAAAAAGAGCGCTGGTTTAAAAAGACTGGTAAAAAAAGGTTAAAATTTACGGATTTGCTTTTTTTATAGAGATCTACTAAATTAGTAATACGCATTTGTCACAACCTATTTTGTCACATTGGGTCAATCTGGGGATTAGTACTTTGATTTATTAGTGTATCAGTAACTAAGTTCTTCTGTGAAATTTGTCTGATGTTTGATATAAGGTGTTAATTCACCAAAGTCTAAGAGTACGTTGTAATTTTTGTAATGAGGTCTTGAAACAAAAAACGTTACCTCACAACAAAAAGAACGAAATTAAAATTACTTGGAAGTGTCTTAATACTCTTTTAACTCAACAATTTTATCTCCGAATCACTAGAAAGATAATTTGATTAAGACCTCTCGTAACGTCTGACATTACGCTTTGAGTTAACAGTACATTTTTTCATAATTTTTTTGTATACTTTCAATAAAGAAACCACTAAGAAATTCAATAATTTCCAAATTCAAAGGAGCCATTTAAAAACTATTAGGTTTTATCTTAAACATCAGTATGAAAATATTTGAACAAAACTACGAATTTAATCAGTTTTTACCTCACTAAACTTGTTAAAAATTAAGAATAATATTTAAAAAATTATTGTTTTTTTAAGTTACTCAAATATAATTTTAAAGCTAGTACATTTACTCCTCGACAAACAATTTTAATTTGAATTATTTAAAAAACGTACAATACACGATATTTGTAGTTCAAAATATAGACTGTACAGCAACTCCAGGACATTCAATATGTCGTATATTATAATTTATTTTCTCCAATAAGCTATGTAAAATATTGTTCCTTGTTGCGTTTTTTTTGTTATCAGAAAGCTGGGGTGTCATCCTTGCTTCTGTGGACAAGAAATATGTTCTGTCTGCTTACGTTACATTGTTCTATGAAAATACTCGAGTTTTATCGAAACTAGTGTAGGACGTCGACATTAGCATGAGAGTACAGGAAATGAAGAACAGCGCCTTGTAACAATAGACTGACATTGTTGTACACTGCTGGGGTATCATCCTTGCGTCTGTGGACGAGATATGTGTTCTGTCTGCCTGTGTTACAATGTTGTATGAAGATACTTGTTTACTGAATTTTGACAGAAACCAGTTTAGGACGTCGACATTAGCATGAGAGTACAGGAAATGCAGAACAGCGCCTTGTAACAATAGACTGACATTGTTGTACACCGCTGGTGGATCTTTCTTGTTTTTAGGGACGAGATATGTGTTTTGTCTGCCTATGTTACAGTGTTGTATGCAGATACTCAAGTTTTACCGAAACTAGTGTAGGACGTCGACATTAGCATGAGAGTACAGGAAATGCAGAACAGCGCCTTGTAACAATAGACTGACATTGTTGTACACTGCTGGGGTATCATCCTTGCGTCTGTGGACGAGATATGTGTTCTGTCTGCCTGTGTTACAATGTTGTATGAAGATACTCAAGTTTTACAGAAAACTAGTGTAGGACGTCGACATTAGCATGAGAGTAAAGGAAATGCAGAACAGCGCCTTGTAACAATAGACTGACATTGTTGTACACCGCTGGTGGATCTTTCTTGTTTTTAGGGACGAGATATGTGTTCTGTCTGCCTGTGTTACAGTGTTGTATGAAGATAATCAAGTTTTACAGAAACTAGTGTAGGACGTCGACATTAGCATGAGAGTAAAGGAAATGCAGAACAGCGCCTTGTAACAATAGACTGACATTGTTGTACACCGCTGGTGGATCTTTCTTGTTTTTAGGGACGAGATATGTGTTTTGTCTGCCTATGTTACAGTGTTGTATGCAGATACTCAAGTTTTACCGAAACTAGTGTAGGACGTCGACATTAGCATTAGAGTACAGGAAATGCAGAACAGCGCCTTGTAACAATAGACTGACAGTGTTGTACACTGCTGGGCTATCATCCTTGCGTCTGTGGACGAGATATGTGTTCTGTCTGCCTGTGTTACAGTGTTGTATGCAGATACTCAAGTTTTACCGAAACTAGTGTAGGACGTCGACATTAGCATCAGAGTACAGGAAATGCAGAACAGCGCCTTGTAACAATAGACTGACAGTGTTGTACACTGCTGGTGAATCTTTCTTGTTTTTAGGGACGAGATATGTGTTCTGTCTGCCTGTGTTACAGTGTTGTATGCAGATACTCAAGTTTTTACTGAAACTAGTGTAGGACGTCGACATTAGCATCAGAGTACAGGAAATGCAGAACAGCGCCTTGTAACAATAGACTGACAGTGTTGTACACTGCTGGTGAATCTTTCTTGTTTTTAGGGACGAGATATGTGTTTGTCTGCCTGTGTTACAGTGTTGTATGCAGATACTCAAGTTTTACCGAAACTAGTGTAGGACGTTGACATTAGCATGAGGGTACAGGAAATGCAGAACAGCGCCTTGTAACAATAGACTGACAGTGTTGTACACTGCTGGTGAATCTTTCTTGTTTTTAGGGACGAGATATGTGTTTTGTCTGCCTATGTTACAGTGTTGTATGCAGATACTCAAGTTTTACCGGAACTAGTGTAGGACGTCGACATTAGCATGAGAGTAGTGGAAATGCAGAACAGCGCCTTGTAAAAATAGACTGGCAGTGTTGTACACTGCTGGTGGATCTTCCTTGTTTTTAGAGACGAAATATAGGTTTTGTCTGCCTTTGTTACAGTATTGTATGCAAATACTCACGATTTAGCGAGACGCTGTGTAAAGGACCACTACAATACAATTAAGGACGAGATATATGCTTACTCTCTTGGTTTTAGGTGTTACTTCAAAAAAATCTTATAATTTTGTATAGTTTATAACTCATCCAATCATACTCAATATATCAATAAAAAAGCCAGTATCTAATCGTCCAAGAAATTCTCATTATTAATTATCCTTATTATGGTTGTAGCAAGTGTCATTACACCCGCCTACAAAATTCGTATAGTATGTTTTGATTTTTCTACCCACTTTATACAAATATCATATAACTCATAGTATTTAAAATATAGTACACTAAACACTGTTTGGTTGTGTTATTCTGTTAGTAGTTTATAACTGGCAATCGTTATTTCGAATCTAATCTCCCCATAGGTTATTCGGGACGTATTATGTAATGTTACAAAAAATAATAATTTGAAACCGTTCACACAGTTTACGTAAATCCTATCTAAAGCACTATTGTTTAGGGCATCTGAAGATTAGTAAAAGTTATTAAAACTACGTATAAAACCTTACTGTATCAACTAATTAGTATTAGGAGTACATAATTCCAATTGCTTGTAGAAATTGAAGGTGTAAATGTTTGAATGGGAGTATGCAACTAACAGTGATTTTGGAATAGTTTGTTCAGTAATATAATGTTAATTCATTATAATTGTGCAAATGAATTTCTTAATTTTAATGTTTTTATTAAATGAGCAATAACACGAGAAAGTTTATACTTTTGTTAGTTAATTTCTTGTTTTACTGTGTAATATATAAATTTTATTTTATTTGTAGTCACTTCTTTCTCACCTTCGCCAAATCAAAATAATGCTATTTTCAGTGAGGTCCATAAATTGATGCTATATATTTATCGTATTATTACTAGAAAATTTTATCAAAATACAGTCACTAAAAATTTGTCAGAGTTACATTAGTAATTTCAAAACAAATTGTGTGTTAGCCTGTCAGCTTGTCAATCTATGTAACAAACGCTAAGACCCATATGGTGTGACAGGAGGGTATTGAAAGTCAGTGAACCGGAACTGCCAGTCTTTAATAGAAAGGAAAGTCTCTGGTCACCTGTTTTTCTCAGTTTAATGAATTTTCCTAGCATTTCTTAACATTGCTTACTAAATAAACCCAATTGACTAAGGACATGAAAAACTATATGTTCCACAGTTTAAATAATAGTAAATAATACATTTTGAAACTACAAATATAGTTTTCGTGAATATTTAAAAAAAAGCCATTTGCGTGAATAAAAAGCGTGTAGAATGAAGTTAAGATCTCCGTTTGCTTTGAGCTCAATAACAGAGTGTCATGGCAATATTGCCTCTCGTGTCTAATATTGGGTTTTGATATTGCGTGACATTTCAGTGACAGCTAACTGTGCAAGTGACAAATATAACCATTGCGAAAACACAGTGACAATTTTGTAGTAGGTATACAAATCACAGGTAAAAATATAATAATTTTGCACAATAATTCTTTTAATCTGTTTCTCCTCACATAAAAATAAGAAAAGTTTTGTCAGTTACTTTATAAATTAATTTTGCCATAATGAAAGTGTATACTTGTTTTAATGTAAACTTTATAATTTCTAATTAGTTTGCAATATTACAGCATCGTTTTAGTTTTAGACAAAATCATTCAATCACAAATTACATGAGTTTAACTATACAAGGGAGGAGATCACTGTTGTATTCTTTTAATCCTGTGTAAGTAGGCTTTACCTTCACTTCTTATACTTATTTGAATTGTATAAGTATCCTTTGTGTGTTATATACATAATATAATGTTGTTATTTTAACGCATTAAGGTGCTTACAAAATATCTATTTTATAGAATATTTAATGTTAAGTTTGCCACAAATTTGGACATAGAGTTAATTAATATATGTAAATATAATTAGTTTACTATTAGAAAAATTTTTGAATTTAGTCCTCCAGCATACTCAAAACTGTCTGGTTAAGAAAATTTTACTTAAAACTTCATTAACAATACGTTTGAACTAATTTGCGGACATCCAGTATGCGATAATATCATACCTAAATGTCTTGTATTGGTCTAGATTTTAACACACGTTGTGTGATCCTCTGATCTTGTATAGTTTGTTCATGATTTAGAGGAGTGACATTAAAATTTAAGGAATACTGCTTATAACTGAGCCATGAAGCACACCATTCTACGGTGGGAGGTGCTGTACTAGACTAAAGAGCTTCTAATTACCTAATTAATATGCTATTCTCTGCAGAATTAGAATAAAGAGCAAATTCGATTGCTCACTATTAGCCAAATCCTATGGAGTCTAACGAACTCGATTTTACCGACAAGAAAAATGATTCATGTGAAATTAAAAATTTATACGACGTTTATTTTGAAAGTTTTGTGTGCACAGGCAGACAATTTTCCTTCCTTGAAAACATTTGCAGATTCTCAAATGATAGTTTTTACAAACGAATAACTTCGTGAATAAGACCCAGATTTTCGCCTTTTGAAACATGACATATTTTGATTTTATTTATATTAAAACTTTTAGGCATTAAAATAAGATAATGTTGTCATATTGACCATGCACAATTGTATGTATTCAATTCTATCGATTATTAGGATTGCTTTTTTCAAACTTATGGATATGCTAAGTATTAAAAAAATTCCGTTGAACATTTATTGTCCAATATTAAACAACATGTGTGAAATGAAGTCTTGTGACAAGTACATGTATTTGAATTTTCGTAATGGACTTGTTTATGTCTACAGAAACAATGATGTAGGATATAATCCGTGTCGAGATCGGACCACACCACATATTTCTATGCAATTTACCACGTTAAATCTGGCCAGGAAAGGGAATGCTGTTAATGTTTAAATTTGGTACTGTGAATATATGATTTGGTTTATAATTGATTACCAAGAATTATAATAATGATACAAAAGCTATACATCTAAAAAAACTTGCGAACAAATAAAACATTCTAGCATAACATATTTACGAAAAAATTATTTACGTTAAAACTTAATTCAAACTTAGGAACTAATATAATAACCACCCCTACACTGCTTACTTACTTTGATATGAAAAAATGTAAAAGAAAATTAAATATACGAAAGGATTTTTATTGGCCTGAAAGTACAAAAACAAATTATCAAGGTAGTTTAGGAATGAGAGGACCAACTATAATACACCCTTTCATTCATTTTTGTGAATTGATTGAAAGGTTAATGATACCAGATCAGAAGTTAATTCTAGGTACATTCACATTGCGTGTTATAACGCTGCAGACTTCAAAGTGATAAATGAAGGCATGTAATCTTTGGGCAATCGATCTTTACTATCGGTATATATAATTTATATTAATCTGAATATAAATATTAGTTTTTGGATAAAATGTGCTAAATTTCCAGAAAAAGTATAGATCAATTGAAATACAACATGATGTATAGCTTAATTCACGTTTTTCACTAATCCTTCACAAACCTTCCTCAAAAAGTGCATTAGAGCTACAAGTGACTAGTTAATTTATAAATAAATGTATATGAAGTTTACTACCACACGTGAAAACAGTTTTTGAGCTGGAACCGCTGACGCTCAATAAAGTGTACAGTTTTACAATTCTTTCTGGAATTTTATACTTTATAATGTATACTAGAAAGACAAATGTAGTTTTAAAATTATAAATATAAGATTTATTAAATGTATTATAAGAAATAGAATGTTTAATGATTTTATTGATGTTTAGTTAGCGTTAATAGGACTATTCAAGGGCAATGTTGTATTATTTTATATATGTCTAAACCCTGGTCCTTAATCGCGCATCAATATATTTGAGATAGAGGAGAAATTAGAGTGATGATATTTACTAAAACTTCAAAATTCAATGAACCAAAAAGATTTAAATTCAGTTTTTAAAACCGTTACTGGTAAATTCATGATGTGACAAATACTTTATTGCGTTATGGGGTTGTCTTAATGATAATTGGACATTTTGCATGACATTTTTATAAAAAAAAATAGTATATTCTCGTACAATTTAAACAGTCAATAACTTTTTTACCGACTAACTGCTTTCACTAATAAAGTTTTCAATCCCTCGGAATACAGATCCCTTTTGGTTTTTGCGTTTTCCAAGCATCATAAGAATATAAATGTCCTACACATTTTTATTACGCACTCTTTGTAATGTTAAATAAATTAATATTGTAAGGATAGTACCAAGTATATTTATAATTATTGTAATCGTTCAGGTAATGCAGTTCTCTTTCTCGTAGATGATTTTTACCTTATATCTTTACACATCTTGGCAACATTGGAAATTATTTAATGACACAGATTTGTAATGCCATTTTCGGAGAGGGTCACATTCTAGCAGTTCATGAAATTAAAGAAAAGTATACTATAAAGAATATGTATTATATATTTTTATTTTTATACATTAACTTTAAGATTTGTTCTGGGATGCTGCAGCTAGTAGAAGTAGCAGGGAATTAATAGGTAACTAACTAACCAAAAAAGGCCTCGATATTCTATAGCTTATGAGGACTTGAACAGGGTTGCGTTTTGAGCACAATCTTTTTTTAAAAACAAAGAAAATTGAAGATAAAGTTAACCCGTTTTTAGACGGGAACAATAAACGGATGCGAGCTGCAAAATTGATGAGTTTTGGTTATTTCAAAGGAATTGCAAGCTAAATAAACACACAAATTAGCCTGGTTTTAGATAAGATATCCTCTGTAAATATTTTCAGAATGGAAAGAAAACGCTATATCATCTGTTTATAGAATGTGATTAATTGCAAATATAAGACACTATATTCTAAAATGACACCAATTTGGATTAAATGAGATACACAATGTCAACTCCAACCAATTTTGGGAACAAAATGAACGTTTATTGTAGAGATATATTTCTTTTTCCTTCAACCCAATAGAGTTTATTTCTGATATACACAAAAAAAAATTACACCCAGAATATATGTTTAATGCGAAAATCAATCCTATAGTTGATGACAATGATTACAACTAATTAATTAAGATTAAAATTACTTAACGCAGTGTTGAATTCAATAGGTAGAGTGCCCAAGTTTGTAACTCTACTTTTCTTTGAAATGAAAAATAAAATTTTTACAAGTTCAATACTTAAATTTTATTCAGAAAGTTAATCTGCTAACATAATTTAGTTTATTGTTATTAAATTAAAGTACAATTGATTGATCAAAGTTTACTTTTTTATACGACGAATCTGCACTTTGCTGACTTATTTGAAGTATAATATTGCTGTTCGACTGTACACATAAAACCAGAACACAACGTACGTACGATATTAGGAAGCGTACAATACAGAATATTCCCGGCCAGGATATGTATGTGACACAGGAGAGTCGTTTATATAATGTGAGCAATCACAGTCGTATTGTACTGCTGCCACTACGTACAATGCATAGATTCAAGATAGGTAGGTATATGAGAAATGTAGGGAAAGACACATAAAGCAATATATTTATATTTACAAAACTGGCAAACAGCAACTACATTTTTAATTAGAAACAGTATTACCTACTTTTTCAAAACGTAGGGAATCGGGGAATACATTCCTACACAGTATAAACATAGAATAATATAGATAATAAATACTATAAATATATGTCATAGCACCGTCCACCATCTGGGCGACTAGATTGTATTAAGTCACTTTGATTTAGATGCACTCCAAAGATATGTTTAAATTACTCATTCCAAATCATAAGATATAATGGAAAAACAAAAGTTGTTTTGCAAAGTTTTGCAGTTGTTTTAGCGTACTTAATTTGCTTACTTGAATTTATAATAGTAAAACATTTCGTTTCTAATGTAAATACAGTGGTTTTCTCTTAATATACCGACACAACGGAAGATCAAGGCACTCGACAAAACATAACGAAAAATTAATTGTACAGACAGGCAGAAGTTCGGACGCAATGTTCTTTGACCTTTTGTCCCAACTTTAATAGAGATCTTTTTTAGACCAAGAAGTACATTGACACCGTTTATATAAATAGAATAAATAGGTAAATAGAATAAATAGAATATTGGGCTATCAAGGTTTTATTATATCTAAAAAAAAAAAGAATTAAAACCTAGCCTTTCTCAGCAATCGTATATATATAACTGTCGCAACTTTCAACAGTGAACTTTTTGTGGTCGGGTTTTCGGCAGTGATTTATCTTACTAAAGACCTTAAATTTGATGCATCACGTGACTTAAGCTCTCATATGAGAATTCTCGTAGGTCGTCCCATAATACGGTTACAAATAAGATATTTACTACTAACAGCACACTGATAAACTCTTTAAGTCAACACATATTGCATGATGTAGAAGATTTATCCAGATGTACTAATTTTACTGATCATAGTTTATGATAACGCACTAGCATGGATACTCGAGTAAAACATCTTTATCCTTGTTATTATTATAAAATAATTATAATCAGTTACTAGAGATATTTCGCCATTAACAGAGCTACTGAATATTTTATTTCGTATCCATTATATTAGATCATGAACAGTTTATACTATGTAAATCTAATTGATAAGTACCAATTTTATAGTTGGAATACTTTAGAAAGAGTTTCAGTTAATACTGTCACTGTGACTTCTTCTTGTGATAGCAAAATATTTCACCGTGAAATTATGTGCAATTTACTTTGAATAATGTAAATGGGGGATTACTGCATTTGAAGTATTTGTAACTGGCTGAGCATTAGGGAATCCTTTAACTCGGAAATCGGTGGTGGGGTCTGGAAAACGTTTATTTATGTCCACTTGTCCGCAAGATATCTCAAAAACAAAGTCACCTTTGTTATTGCGCATGAAGCTTTATTTATACATGAGGAACATTGAATATGATTATGGTGCTATTAATTCTATTGAACTTATAGATAACCATGATATGGCATATTTCCAACTAGAAAACAGCGGAATGAGTATATTTATGAACAAAATGAATAGACTCATATGATATTTAAACATTTTCCGTATAAACACATTTAGCATAACTACACTAAGGTATACAACATAATTTTATAGTGACAGGGTGTGTGGAATTTTATTACTTGAACACTGATATGGGACCTGATTTAATAAACATCTTTTTGGGAAAATGCAATAACTATTTTCCTTATGAAAATACATTTCCCAATATATTACAACTTAATTAAATTTAATTTCTTAAGAGATAATTGAACTACATACATATATAATACTAATCGAAACCTTAATTTAGTATTATATTTCACCTGTGATACATTAATAACTAGTAGATACCGATATTATTTATAATTTAAAACATGCTATTATCGAATCAGAATTGTAACATGTTTAATGTGTAATGGAATTTTATAATTTTAATAGATACTAATTAATTCTAATTAAAATTACATAATTTATAGCTTCAGAAAATGTAGTCATAGCTACTTTAAAATCGCGATTTCGATTAATGATGTTTGAAATATCTGATATTAATGATCATTCCTACTAAGATAGTGAAATACCATTCTGTGGAATCTGGTGTGAAACTGGTCGATGCACTTTGCTATACAGTACAGATTGTCTATGCTTTAAATCCACGTGAGACTTCACCAATCAGTATTCAGTTAAAAGTTGGCGCATCAATAATTCTTCTGCATTATCTGATTCCCCCAAGATTTTGCAATGGCTTATATCAGCAGGACAACATTTTTGACTCAGAAACTAATAAATAAGCCACTTTCACACACTGTGGTGCGGGACAAAAAGTTTTTCACTAAAAATGCTATAATTGAAATCATAAGTAGTTTTGGGGTAAATTCCTACTAATTTCAATCTATAGAAACTGTTGCAGAGCAGGAGGAGACAATTTAATACCGTGTGGTGTTTCTCTGTGTATAAAAACCGATGTGAGATTTCAAAGTAGTATTTTTATATTTCATGATCAAAACATTTTTCAGCGTTATTTTCCAAAAAGTTTTAAAGCTTTCCTGAAAAATGTATTGAATGAACCATGTTCACAGGCTGTGCTCCTAAAGTAATCATTTTCATTCCTGGAATCCCATCAAACCTCCCTAATATTATTTTCAGTTTAAACAGCTGCAGTTTTCAATTAAAGAACAGTTCACTTTCAGTATTAGAAAGACGAAATTGAATGTTGAATGTGACCTATTTATATGTGACACCCCCTGAAATGCTCGTTAGATTGAAGTACGAGGAGTAAACGTCACCGCTAGTGTTAACGTTTTGTCTACAAGTTCATTACCTGAAGCTTATTTCTCCATCCGGTCTAATAAAACTATTATTTTATCTCCGTCATTGTTACACAATTAATTAATGTACTATTATGGTGTAGTGAACTACGGGTTCTTTCAGATAGATGCATTTATATACATATAATATAACAAATGTTTAAAAAAAAACTATTTCCTATATATTGTTGTGAATGCAAAACATAGTATATATATATATAAGTTTCTGTAAAACACGCTGATGTAACTCAAGTTTAGAGAGAGGAAAAAAAGGAAACATTTCTCTCTAAACTCTAATATAATATAACCAACCAACCCGACAGCTGCTGATTAACTCTGCACCATCTCTCAAATTTCACTTAGTATAAAGCAACAAGAGCTCATCTCTGTGTAGTTCTGCCTTGCCTTCAATTCAGAAATCTTCATATGAGCGTAATAGGTCAACATAACAATAAGTAAATGTGACCTATTTTTATTTACTAAAGTACTGTTTGTAATGTATTTTTGGAGATGGTTTAAAGAAGTGACTATAATAAAGAGGAAAATTTTGATCAGAAAACGATGAAATGTTTCAAACGAAGATACATTGGTTATTTAAACATAAATTGTTTTCAAAATTTTAAACTACAGCAATGTGTTCATGTAGTTTGAATCGGAAGACTTGCATATTGTATATAGCATTGGATCCAAGAACTAAAAGAGAATCCGTAGTCTGATCTAATCAAAATTAGAACACATTACATAATGATTAACATTTCTATTTAGTTGATAATTAAAATTTAAAATTAAAATAATTAATTAAAATTAAAAGCTATATAGGTCACTTTGTAAGCGGAAAAGCGAAAGTTGTCAATGGTGATGTTTTTATTAAAACGTTTGATGGTGGATGTGGTGGTCGAAAGGGACGAAGAGGGGAGGAATTTGTGATTCTCCTTCGCTGTTTATAACATCACCACCAGACTAACTGGTCTTTTATCTCGGAGTGTTTATTTATTAGTCAACACGTTTGAAAGAATATAAAAAAGAGAAATTGTATATTAGAAAGTGCTTTTTACAGACCTTAGATATTGTATTATCATGTCTGAAAATTCACATACTGTAATTTTAAAAGGCACCCATATTGGTAAATTATTGGTTTACATATGTCGTTGTTTTTGTTACTTATCACAGGTATAAAGTTTCTTAGTCTGTAATTTAGAAATGTAGGTGCTAATTTCCAGTAGTAGTATTACTTTAAGAATCGCTTTCATGGACCACTGATTAATTCGATTTTCGATGGAAAACTCATAAAACATTTGACATCATAGATCACACTCCTATATTTTCATAAATTACTTTACTATTATTAACCAAAAGACAAATTTTAGACCTAGTAGTTTATTTTAAACTTATTACCTTTGGAAACTACTTATGGGGGTGAGACATTTGGGTTTACTCCTTATATTTCATATCAAAATGAAAAAGCAATATCAGATAACCTTACAAACCGGAATCTTTACGTAGGAAAATTTTCTGTCATGAAAACCTAAAAGAGAGCGTATTCGAATGGTACAACTCTAGCAGACATAGAATCAAACCTTGAAGGAACGTTAAGATGTTTAGAGACTAAGTATACATCTAGTAGGATATTTATGACTTAAAACAATCGTTGTACAAAGTTGGATTACTTCTGTTTTAATTTTTATTGTTTTACATTTGCTAACTTACACAATTAAAAAACAAATTAACGGTTCTTTATTATAAAATTTATATACTATATTATCATAATCTCTAACTTCACTTTAAAAAGTAATTAGAAATACTGTAAGTCCTTATTATATTACAAAACATCTTACTTACTATGTACTTACTTACTATAATGAGTGCGTCATCATCTGCTTATCCGTAAATTATCTTTGCCAATGTTTTCACAGGAGGATGGACTATTAATTCGCGTGTAGTTTTGGATTTTGTAGATCAAACAATATATTAGTTAATTAATTACACAAAGGAAATTTCCTTTTCGAATGTCTGTACAACTACAGCAGACATAGAATAAAACCTTGAAGGAACGTGAAATAAATCTACATAAAACCCCAAATTTTTTATATATTTATTTTTTGCACATGCATGTTATGATTATTAATTAAAATATAAGGTATCTCAAATGTTCAACATTTTTCTTTAGTATATTTAAATTTAGGAAAATTTACTTCTAGAAAGGATATTTCTCTTATTTTAATCAGAGCTCTTAAATTGCTATATCCTGTTGCATATTTTCTCCAATAGCTGTTTTAAGGGATTACATAGTTAATTTTGGTAGGCAAGTAAAATAAATGTCTTATTAATGCTTGTTGTAATTAAAACAGTTTTGAAAGTGTAAAGTAATTGGAGAATTTTTCTTAATTCTCTATAAAGGTAAAATTTTATATTGGAAATACGCTTTATTTATTCTAGTAGACTTCTTTCGAAGAAAGTCTATATTATTTAATTTTATATAAAAATTCCAACTTATATGACTTTGTAAAATACTTGCAGGCTCAATCTTATAGTCTAAAATTAAACTTGCAACAAATAGCCAATATCTGTTGAAAAATGTCTTATCTTCTAATAATCGTACTCTCATTATTTACAATTTCAACCAGTCTTTGTCATAATAATCGTTTAATTATTATTCATTTATATATAAAACTTTTAAGGGATTTGACTTTATTTGCTCTCAGTTATTTATAATATTAAAAAATGAATATGAAAAGAAGTTGTATTTTTGAAATAATTTGCATATTAGTTGAAACAAAATTATTAGGCTAATAATGTATCAATAAAATTCTCGGAAACTTTTATTCACAAGAATCAACTTGGGAATTTTTACTAAAACAAAACCAATCACTTCTTACCAGGAATCTTTTGCCTGAACGAAGTATTTTAGCTTTTCAAATTCTGCCCTTTACAGTGCTCTGGGGAAGTAATGAAACAAAGTTGAAAGCGAGCTCTTTGTTAAAGGCTCTCATTTTAAATCTTCCACCAAGAGTACTTTTATATTTATAAGCCCTTTTGAACTAAATAAGCTCTGAGCTGTTAAAAGAAACAATAATCAACGTACTTTTAGAAAAATTCAACCAATACATTTCATTTTCAAAACTGGAAAGGCTGTTATTAAGTAACCGGTTCTTTATTTGTTCAACCTTGATTTATTTCAATATTTACCAGCTTCACGTGTATTTTAAATTATTTTCCTACAGTGTTATGAAAGTTTCATTGATAAACCATTTTTAAATATTATTCTGGGATAATCGATGATAGCTTAACTACATTCTAACATGTTTTGAATCAATAGTTAACTTATTCAATCTCTAAGTTCATGAATTACCACCACAGTTTCTCTGCAATTTATTGAGGATGTGTCACTTAAATTAATAAGAATAGTCTTCCAAAGTTTTTGAGTGAAATGTTATTTTTTAGCTTCATGAGCTATTGTACTAATCAGTACGTGAACCTAATATTTTCCTTCTTATTGGTAAATAGGGAAAAGTAGAATTATACCTAACATTGACTTTGATGAAGGAGTAAGTCAGTCACCTTATGTGAATATGAACTGAGTATCAGGATCTAAACTGGATTTAATAAATGATAATAATGTATACTATTGTTATATTTATGAATGTATTGTTACTTAATATTATCGTTTTTAGTTTGACAGTTTTAGGGACTCAAGCAGTTTCAAATAAATGATAAGAATCCTTGTGGCACAGATCTAGAAGTCTGTAGCAAAACATTTTATTCTGGTAAATATTTCCAGTGACATAAAGGTACATCATATACAGGTTTATTTGGAATTCGGGTGTGTAATTCCTGTAAATATGTTACCTGCTTTTGAAAGATAATAATATCGGGCTAAAGTCTTAAAGTAGGAGTCTGTAAACATTCCTTAATATGCATATTTAAGATATATGACATAGTTTAGAACTAAGCATATCTCTATAATGCAATCTATAATTTTCCTATGCCCCAAGTTTAGTAGCAAGAAGTAAATAACCTATTTTCTACAATTATGTATAATAATTTAATAAATAATGCATAAGCTAGATACATAATTACGATTAAGAGTTTTTAAAAGGTTTGTAGTTAATTTATACATCAGAAAGTATCAGTACAAAATATTTAAGCAGTTTACATTTAGCAGTATTTTGTTTTATTACAAATTATTCTATTATATAACATAAACACTAGAAAGAAGTTTAAGAGGTTTTAAAGAAGTATAAATCCATGATGTATTAAAATTATTAAATCATTCCTTAAACATTATCAAATCACCAATCTGCCTAAAATATTATTATATGTTACTTTTGAGTGTATTAATGTTTTTCGATATTTATTCATTCTTGAATTTTATCGTTAACATAATGGTTACCCATTAGACTCATATAATCATTGTCACTAATACTCAGCTATATCACATGAAGTGACATACACCATCGTCTAACTCAATTTTGGTTATGTAAAAATAAATAACAATCCTACCTTTCATATTTATGAAACAGCAGTATGGGTTGATAAATTTCTTAAAACGTTGAAAGCTTAAAATAATTGCTTAAAATTAAAAGTAATAAATGATATTATATTGACATTATCAAACTTTCAGAAATGTTGTGCTTGTGTTAAAAGACATTTTAAAAATTTTTTAATAAACGTTTTAATAAAAAAGTTGCGTAACCCAACAAATTTATAACCAGGATAAATCATAATCACTGAATTGGAGAACTTTAATCCACAGACGCAGCTGCAGACATGTTATAATAACTATGTTACATCATAATTTTATAACTTTCCTGTTTCAAAGTAGACAACCGGAAAAGTTTCTTTCCACACCAGCGGATATTCAGAAACATAGCGCGTGCTTTCTTTTAATAAAATTTCCTCTTTGTTAGCTATTAAATATTTTGTTAAATTGTTATCATTAGGTTTTCATGATATAGGGCTATATATTAAAATTAATATGTATAAAGTAATCCATCAGTGGTAGTTCACAACATATTTGAAAATTATTCAGTAATTTTAAGGACGTAAGGTAACTTCATCAATCTTTATATAATATACTTTTAAAATGTTATTTAACTCTAAGAAAAAATTACTTATAAAACCTTGTTAAACACTATCCAATACTATTCTAACTAATTTTCTCTAAAATCGTGTTAAAAAAACAATGTTTTGATGTTCAAAGATAGTGCTTTACAATTCCATGGTGTATATCATCTTAAAATGTGAACCACAATAGCCTCAGCATATACATGCTTTTTGAAAATGTAACTAATAATTTTCTACAAATAAAATATTTAGCAATAATGTAACGGGCATAATTATGCAAATGTATTAAAGTATAAAATGAATGATGAATGTTGTATATTGTTCTTGTTTTGTATGAAATAGTAAGAACTATGATTTATTACTTGCTCCTAATAATTTACGACGCTTCGATCAGCTTTTTATGAGAACTGTCTTTGTTACTGTTACTACTTACAGTAGAGTAATTAAATTTGCAAAAACATTCTACCAAATACTTGGTATTTGTCGCACAATAATATTATTATACATTGTATAACACTTTGACGTATTCTATTCTTTTCATTAAAAAATGACAATTATTATGGAGAAGTCTTCTTTGGTAATAAACAAAACGTTAGAAGTGGCTAATCACTAATATAAATCACTAATGTAACTCGTATTAACGTTATACAATTCCTAAAGAATTTTGGTCCCGAAAATTGTTTATGTAGGCATGAAAAATCTTCATTTGTGTTTTACGTTTATTCATTTCATGACGCGGGTACTGAATAGATACATTGAAAATGAAATATTGAGAATTTTTTACTTTTAGGTGCCATAAAAACGACTCTGATTTCATATTATAGCAATGACTTTTACCCCACGCGATAAATCTACGACTGCCGTATTTTATATAGAACCTGTTATTGGATAGCGAATCTGTTACACAGAAACATGAATGAACGTTTCCTCAATCGATCTGATATGCATGATTTAAATACATTACATATCATCTAAATAAATAATCTAAATTATAATTTAGGGCTGATCGAAGATCAATGTATTTGGATTTTTTTAAGAAACAAAAAGGGGAATATATGCATTTGAAACCATACGCTATTGCTCGATCCTTCGCAATTAATTATCGTTATGTTTTTCCTTTTCAAGCATGTTGTTTTGTTTTAAAAATTCAAAATTATTTGATATATGCACTGTTAATTGATGTATGATATTTCCACGAATATCTGTAATGCTCCATTTAAGAAATCTCTCTAATATTACAGAGAGGTGACTTTTTAGTAAAAGGAAACCCAAGTACCAAGTACAAATTTATGTAGATCATGGCCTTTTTATGATAAAAAAAAGTATAGAAAGGATTGTTGTGAAGTAATAAAAATATAACTTACTTTACTAATCCTTGCTTTGCATGTTCTTTCCGTTTCTTATCTTTAATTAGATTTCTAGTTAAACATCAATAACGAGTTTGAAGAGAAAATAAATTTTCTATATATATATATCTCCCCTCTGATTGACGATTGTGTTTTACCAACGAAACCAACGAATATATATAAAAGAAAACATTGACGATACACAGGTTTTCTTACGGATTTGTCAGTTGTTCAGTGAATTTTGTGTTGCGCAGAGACGAATGTTTGCGATTTTAAAGGGCTCAAACTGTCTTCGAAGTAAATAGGAATGCATTTCTTAGTCAGGTTTTTCCTGAACAGCTCACATCAGTTACGATAAGAATAATATAGAGAATAAAAAGGTTTATACATGTAACCAGTTGAAAGAGTTAATCATAAATGTTATAAGTTTCATACTCTTAAACGTTATAATTACTTATTCAATTTTGATTGAAATGCTAAACCTTAAAAATTATTGCTCTGATAAAAAGTGGAGAATTTTGTACAGTAGGTATTATATAGGTATATAATTTTAAGTTCGGGTAATTTTAAATTATTAGGTAACATTTACTGTAAATTAATAATAAGATGCTGTAAAATAAAAATTGTTTTATCAAGCTATGTAAGGATTTGTTCCAATACTTCCATGTACAAAATCAAAATTACAACTTAAATAATTCACGTTATTAATTTAAAAAACGAACACTTAGTAAAATTTTCTCCTATTTGAAATTTTTAAAGAATTTTGATCAGTAAGAAAATGTACTGGCACCAAAATTGGTCATACTGTTCTCCAAATAAATGGAAACCGCTGACTCGATTCCAGTCACAAAATTCAGCGCTTTCACTGCTTTCACTAATCCTTAATAAAATAGATACTCTTAGTCAGACATTAATAAGTGCAACAAGAACAATAAAAAGTCTGTGCCAAAGAATGAAAACGGAAACAATTTCGCCTAAATTTCATTCACTTATGTGCCAGGATTATCGGAAGAAATTAGAAAAGTATGCAGAAAATAAAGTATTAGAACCGCATTTAGGAAAAAACACTATAAAAATAAACAAAAAATGGCACATAGGACTCAAAGAGCAGTGTTAGAGTATAAGATTTTATTTTAACACGTATTGCCAAGCGAGACAAGATTACGACTAAATTTAAGAGTAAAAGAACATAACTGAGAACACTAAAAAGGACTACTGGAAAAATCTAAATTTTCTAAAATTGCTGGTCTGAAAACCCAACATAATACACCGTGAAGTTAATTTCTTATTGAGACTTTGTACATAAAATTAGTGTACCAACCGTTGAAAAGTTAAGATTGAGGTTAGGCCACTTTGAATACCAATACTAGTAAACCTAAAAATATTTAGATAATTAGAAAAAGTTCTACCAAAAAACTTCGTACGACACCTTAATGATAAGGGATTGGACCAAAATATATAGTCAGAAGCAACATTCTTTACTCTTCTCTCTACAGAAAATTGCATTGCTGTCCCATTGATGCAGATGACACACCGCACAAAGAATAGCTTAAAATTAATTTTCTTGTTAGTATTCCACTTTTTCCGATGTTGGTAAGACGTCTGATAGTGAGCTTAACTTCACATGCTTGTGATTTATGCTTGCTACTTTCATCCTATGCAGTGATAACGCCTGATCTGGACTCCCAAACAACTCGCGTATGATTTATTTATTTTAAACAAGATTGCACTTATGTCTTAAGTTTGTTAATCTCCTGAGTAAGAGATCAGGTTGAAGATCTCAAAACCTAGTAATTTACATTTTGTAAAATATAACGATAGAAAATGTCCGAGATCCTATTATCCCTTAAACCTTCGATTTTCTTTAAGAAACCTTAAACATAAACACTGTATTAACAAGTTCTGTAGGGTTTAATCCGGACATTACCATGTGTAACATCTGAAATTGAACTTTTTATTAATGGAATTACTTTTGTCACTCACAATCATTTAATGACAACAGAGATTTTTTTGGAATTAATGGTGAAAGCAATCAATTCCATTACCATTAACGTAAATGCATGCCAAACAATATATCTTATAAAGTTATTATCAATAATAATATGATTTTTACAATTTTTATCTAAATATGCTGTTTTAATATTGATATTGCTTTTATGTATAAAGGGGTAGGGTACGATAAGCGGACCCGGTTTTTTTAGATCGAAATTGGCAAACGATATTACATAATCATAAATATTCATATAATCAATCGATACTGATTAATTATTTTGAATTATTGACTTAAATAGTCTATATCGACAGCTGTAAACACTTTAAAATAATACACGTAGGGTAATATTTCAATTTTACATAATTAATTTTAATTATATAAAATGCCAGTCAATTTTAGAAAAACTACACGAAATTGCTTTGAAAGATGATAAGATATAAATAAAATATATTGCTTTTGTGGCTTCAACATGGCTTCGTACCGAACCCCCCATTATGTGAAATTCGTGAGAAGGAAACAACTGTAACTGTGAGAAGAGCGAATATGGTCGTCTTCAGTTTTCCTAATTTTTGTTATAATAACTTGTTTGATCACTGTAAATATTAAATTCATATTTTAATTTAAAAAATATTATGATTGTTATTGAGGACTATAGATACTTTTATATCGATTGATAGTCTAATATTTGAGATGCGAATATTATGTATCGATGACTACATTCTTCGATAAAAAACCCGGGTCCGCTTATCGTACTCTACCCATATAAAGTACCCAGATTTTAGTTTTAAAATATTTTTCTTGTCTTTAAAGTCCAAAGTAAAGTAAAAGAATATTCTTTCTTTCCCATTGTAATTAAATTTTTGAATAATCCATGCTTACTACAGATTTTACCGTCAGGGCATTATTTTATATTTTAAACAATGTTTATACATAAATTTGTATAGATAAAAAAACACGTAATACATTATCATTCAAAATTGTATACATGAATAAACTTTTGTGCTTTAACTTATCCGTAACAATTTATTAGTAGAACGCAATGGAACATTTAGTCAAATCAATTTTGTTACAGTTGTATGTTTTTATAAAAGGACATTAAAAGTAAAATGAAGTCCACATAAAACTATTTCGAATAAAAGACTCCATGAATTTTGTTTGCAAGGATATTCAATATAATATTAACATACAATGCATTAAGCTAATTAAAATTACTACATTTGTAGTTATGGATATTGTTTTAAACTATTATAATTGGATTACCTTCAATATGTTATAGCCTGATGTTTAATATCAGAGGTTAAATCATCAGCGTCAAAGAATTTGATATTCATTGCTTAAAATAAGTCCTTAATATAAAATATGCCTCTTTTCAGCGAAAGCAACTAAATTAATTATTTGAAAGGGTCTTAATACTCATCAATTAGTTCCAAATTCTTTTAAAATTAAACTGAGTAGCCCGATATTTATCGGTTCGAATTAATATCCGTTCCATTAAGAGATTGATTGGCTTATAGTTGAGGGAAATATGGTTTGTATGAATATAGTTTTCTGCTTGAAAACTTACAGTATACTTTATATAATAAGATAAGCCAATAAAATGGCATAATTTAAGTAGATAATACATGTTCAGTAACACAAAGACCATTGATAGGTCATTATTTCAAACATAAATCTAATAATTAATATTGTGATTTCAGCTACTTCAGTTGGGAATGATAAGGCAACTAATGTAAGAAACAAAACATTTTGTCTGATCGGCTATAATGTTTAGATTTCCATTGCACTTTGTAAGCTTGGTGTATTTTATTTATGTTAAAGGAACTCCTGGTTCCTTAAAATCCACAAGAATGTATTGACACTACTAACCTAGCAACACAGCCAAAATAAAAAATATCTTGGTTTAAACACATTGATTTTCGTTTTGTCGCTTCTTGATCACATTTATTGTTGGACTATTAGTTTATTACATTCATAAACAAGAGTGGATTCATGAAAAAAAAATTTGCCTAAGAGTTGACAATTTCACTACAGTATATGCAGGGTTAAAATAAGCCGATTTTATAAATCACACTCAATCTAGTATATCTTCCAAGCATGACCGCTACAGATTTGTGTTCTGTACAGGGTGATTCAAAAAGAGCGCCGGTTTTGAAAAGACCGGTAAAAAAGGTAAGAATTTACGGATATGCTTTTGTATAGAGATCTACTAAATTAGTAATACGCATTTGTCACAACCTATTTTGTTACATTGGGTCAGTCTGGCGATTAGTACTTTGATTTATTAGTGATATAGAGTAGTATCAGAAAGTTCTTCTGTGAAATTTGTCTGATGTTTGATATAAGGTGTTAATTCACCAAAGTCCAAGAGTACGTAGTAATTTTTGTAATGAGGTCTTGAAACAAAAAAACGTTACCTCACAACAAAAGGAACTAAATTAAAATTACTTAGAAGTGTCTTCATACTCTTTAACTCAACAATTTTATCTCCGAATCACTGGAAATATAATTTGATTAAGACCCCTTGTAACGTCTTACATTACGTTTTGAGTTAACAGTACATTTTTTCATAATAGTTTTGTATAGTTTCATTAAAGAAACCACTAAGAAATTCAATAATTTTCAAATTCAAAGGAGCTATTTAAAAACTATTAGGTTTTATCTTAAACATCAATATGAAAATATTTGAACAAAACTACGAATTCAATCAGTTTTTACCTCACTAAACTTGTAAAAAATTTAGAATAATATTGTTTTACAAGTTACTCAAACATAATAGAAAGCTAGTACATTTACTCCTCGACAAACGATTTTAATTTGATTTATTTAAAAAACGTACAATACACGATATTTGTAGCACAACATATAGACTGTAAAACAACTCCGGGACATTCAATATGTCGTATATTATACATTTATTTTCTCCAATAAGCTATGTAAAATATTATACCTTGTTTGCATTATTTGTTATCAGAAAGCTGGAGTGCTGGGGTGTCATCCTTGCTCCTGTGGACGAGATATGTAATCTGTCTGCTTACGTTACATTGTTCCATAAAAATACTGAAGTTTTACCGAAAATAGTGTAGGACGTCGACATTAGCATGAGAGTACTGGAAATGCAGAACAGCGCCTTGTAACAATATACTGACAGTGTTGTACACTGCTGGTAGATCTTCCTTGTTTTTAGGGACGAAATATGTGTTTTGTCTGCTTACGTTACATTGTTCTATGAAAATACTCAATTTTTACCGAAACTAGTGTAGGACGTCGACATTAGCATAAGAGTACTGGAAATGCAGAACAGCGCCTTGTAACAATAGACTGACATTGTTGTACACTGCTGGTAGATCTTCCTTGTTTTTAGGGACGAAATATGTGTTTTGTCTGCTTACGTTACATTGTTCTATGAAAATACTCAAGTTTTACTGAAACTAGTGTAGGACGTCGACATTAGCATGAGAGTACTGGAAATGCAGAACAGCGCCTTGTAACAATAGACTGACATTGTTGTACACTGCTGGTAGATCTTCCTTGTTTTTAGGGACGAAATATGTGTTTTGTCTGCTTACGTTACATTGTTCTATGAAAATACTCAAGTTTTACCGAAACTAGTGTAGGACGTCGACATTAGAATGAGAGTACTGGAAATGCAGAACAGCGCCTTGTAACAATATACTGACAGTGTTGTACACTGCTGGTAGATCTTCCTTGTTTTTAGGGACGAAATATGTGTTTTGTCTGCCTATGTTACATTGTTCTATGAAAATACTCAAGTTTTACCGAAACTAGTGTAGGACGTCGACATTAGCATGAGAGTACTGGAAATGCAGAACAGCGGCTTGTAACAATAGACTGACATTGTTGTACAATGCTGGTGGATCTTCCTTGTTTTTAGGGACGAGATATGTGTTTTGTCTGCTTATTTTACAGTGTTGTATGCAAATACTCAGGATCTAGCGAGACGCTGTGTAAAGGACCACTGCAATACAATTAAGGACGAGATATATGCTTACTCTCTTGGTTTTAGGTTGTTAATTAAAAAATATTATAATTTTATATAGTTTATAAATCATCCAATCGCTATATATCAATAAAAAAGCCAGTATCTAATCTTTCAAGAAATTCTCATTAATAATTACTCTTATTATGGTTGTAGCAAATATCTGTCATTACACCCACTTACAAAAATCTTATATTAAGTTTTGATTTTCTACCCACTTTGTACAAATATCATATAACTCATAGTATTTAAAATGTAGTACACTAAACACTGTTTGGTTGTGTTATTCTGTTAGTATTTTATAACTGGCAATCGTTATTTAGAATCTACTCTTCCCATAGGTTATACGGGACGCATTATGTACTGTTAAAAAATAATAATTTTAAATCGTTCGCACAGTTTACGTAAATCCTATCTAAAGCCCTATTGCTTAGGGCATCTGGAGATTAGTAAAAGTTATTAAAACTACGTATAAACCATTACTGTATCAACTAATTAGTACTAGGAGTACATAATTCCAATGGCATGTAAAAAGTGAATGCTTAAATGTTTGAATGGGAGTATTTTTGGCAAAATAGTTTCTTTAATAATATAATGTTAATGCATTATAGGGAATGTGCAAATAGGGAATGTTTTTTTAACGTTTTAATTTATTTAACACGAGCAATAATGAACTACTTTATTCTTTTGTCAGTTAAACTTTTGTTTTATTTGTCAGTCACTTCTTCCTCACGTTCGCCAAATGAAAATGCTTTATACAACTGAGGGAGGTCTATAAACTAATACTATATATTTATAATATTTTTAACAGAATTTTATCAGAATAAAGTCACTGAAAATTTGTCAGAGTTACATTAGTAATTTCAAAACAAATTGTCACCTAGCCTCTTTAATAGAAAGAAAAGTCCCTGGTCACCTGCTTTTCTCAGTTTAATGAATTCCTTAACATTGCTTACTAAATAAACCCAATTCACTATGGACATGAAGAACTATATGTTCCACAGTTTAAATAATAGTAAATAATACATTTTGCAACTACAAATATAGTTTTCGTGAATATTAAAAAAAGCCATTTGCGTGAATAAAACGTGTAGAATGAAGTTAAGATCTCCGTTTGCTTTGAGCTCAATAACAGAGTGTCACGGCGATATTGCCTCTCGTGTCTAATATTGGGTTTTGATATTGCGTGACATTTCACTGACAGCTAACTGTGCAAGTGAAAAATATAACCATTGCGAAAACACAGTGACAATTTTGTAGTAGGTATACAAATCATAGGTAAAAATATAATAATTTTGCACAATAATTCTTTTAATCTGTTTCTCCTCACATAAAAATAAGAAAAGTTTTGTCAGTTCCTTTATAAATTAATTTGCAATAATGAAAGTGTATACTTGTTTTAATGTAAACTTTATAATTTCTAATTAGTTTGCAATATTACAGCATCGTTTTAGTTTTAGACAAAATCGTTCAATCACAAATTACATGAGTTTAACTATACAAGGGAGGAGATCACTGTTGTATTCTTTTAATCTTGTAAGTAGGCTTTACCTTCACTTCTTATACTTATTTGATAATGTAAGTATCCTTTGTGTGTTATATACATAATATAATGTTTTTATTTTAACGCATTAAGGTGCTTACAAAATATCTATTTTATAGAATATTTAATGTTAAGTTTGCCACAAATTTGGACATAGAGTTAATTAATATATGTAAATATAATTAGTTTACTATTAGAAAAATTTTTGAATTTAGTCCTCCAGCATACTCAAAACTGTCTATTTAAGAAATGTTACTTAAAACTTCATTAACAATACGTTTAAACTAATTTGCAGAGTTACAGTATGCGATAATATCATACCTCAATGTCTTGTATTGGTCTAGATTTTAACACACGTTGTGTGATCCTCTGATCTTGTATAGTTTGTTCATGATTTAGAGGTGTGACATTAAAATTTAAGGAATACTTGCTTATAACTGAGCCATGAAGCACACCATTCTATGGGTGGTTTACTAGACTAAAGAGCTTCTAATTACCTAATTAATATGCCATTCTCTGCAGAATTAGAATAAAGAGCAAATTCAATTGCTCACTATTAGCCAAATCATATGGAGTCTAACGAACTCAATTGTACCTACAATGAAAATGATTCTTGGTAAATTTCAAATTTATAGGACGTTTATTTTGAAAGTTTTGTGTGCACAGGCACACAATTTTCCGTCCTTGAAAACATTTGCAGATTCTCAAATGATAGTCCTCACAAACGTATAACTTAGTGAATAAGACCAGATTTTCGCCTTTTGAAAATGACATATTTTGATTTTAATTATATTAAAATTTTTAGGCATTAAAATAAGATAATGTTGTTATATTGACCAAGCACAATTGTATGTATTCAATTCTATAGATTATTAGGATTGCTTTTTTCAAACTTATGGATATGCTAAGTATTAAAAAAATTTCGTTGAACATTTATTGTCCAATATTAAACAACATATGTGAAATGAATTAGTCTTGTGACAAGTACACGTATTTGAATTTAGTAATGGCCTTGTTTATGTCTACAGAAACAATGATCTAGGATATAATCCGTGTCGAGATCGGACCACACCACATATGTTTATGCACTTTACCACGTTAAATCTGGCCAGGAAAGGGAATGCTGTTAATGTTTAAATTTGGTACTGTGAATATATTTCGGTTTATAATTGATTATAAAGAATAATAATAATGAGACGAAAGCTATACATCTAAAAAAATTTGCGAAGAAATAAAACATTCTAGCATAACGTATTTACGAAATAATTATTATATTAAATTGAATTCAAACTTAGGAACTAATATATACCCCACCCCTACACTGATTACTTACTTTGACATGAAAAAATGTAAAAGAAAATTAAATATACGAAAGGATTTTTATTGGCTGAAAGTACTAAAAAAATTAAGTAAGAGTGAGAGGACCAACAGTAATACATACGTTTATTCATTTTTGTGAATCGATTGAAAGGTTCATGATACCAGATCAGAAGTTAATTCTAGGTACACTCACATTGCGTGTAATAACGTTGCACACTTCAAAGTGATAAATTAAGGCATGTAATCTTTGGGCAATAGATCTTTACTATCGGTATATATAATTTATATTAATCTGAATATAAATATTAGTTTTTGGATAAAATGTGCTAAATTTCCAGAAAAAGTATAGATCAATTGAAATACAACATGATATGTAGCTTAATTCATGTTTTTCACTAATCCTTTACAAAACTTTCTCAAAAAGTGCATTAGAGCTACAAGTGACTAGTTAATTTATAAATAAATGTATATGAAGTTTACTACCACACGTGAAACAGTTTTTGAGCTGTAACCGCTGACGCTCAATAAATTGTACAGTTTTACAATTCTTTCTGGAATGTTATACTTTATAATGTATACTACAAAGACAAATGTAGTTTTAAAATTAGAAATATAAGATTTATTAAATGTATTATAAGAAATAGACTGTTTAATGATTTTATTGATGTTTAGTTAGCGTTAATAGGACTATTCAAGGGCAATGTTGTACTATTTTATATATTTCTAAACCCTGGTCAAATATATTTATAATTATTGTAATCGTTCGGGTATTGCAGTTCTCTTTCTCGTAGATGATTTTTACCTTATCTCTTTACACATCTTGGCAACATTGGAAATGATTTAATGACACAGATTTGTAATTACAGTTTCGGAGAGGGTCATATTCTAGCAGTTCATGAAATTAAAAAAAGTATACTATAAAGAATATGTATTATATATTTTTATTTTTATACATTAACTTTAAGATTTGTTCTGGGATGCTGCAGCTAGTAGAAGTAGCAGGGAATTAAAAGGTAACTAACTAACCAAAAAAGGCCTCGATATTCTATAGCTTATGAGGATTTGAACAGGGATGCGTTTTAAGCAACTCTTTTTTTTTAAAAAACAAAGAAAATTGAAGATAAAGTTAACCCGTTTTTAGAAACGGAACAATAAACGTATGCGAGCTGCAAAATTGATGAGTTTTGGTTATTTCAAAGGAATTGCAAGCTAAATAAACACACAAATTAGCCTGGTTTTAGATAAGATATCCTCTGTAAATATTTTCAGAATGGAAAGAAAACGCTATATCATCTGTTTATAGAATGTGATTAATTGCAAATATAAGACACTATATTCTAAAATGACACCAATTTGGATTAAATGAGATACACAATGTCAACTCCAATCAATTTTGGGAACACAATGAACGTTTAAGGTAAGGAGATATATTTCTTTTTCCTTCAACCCAATAGAGTTTATTTCTGATATACACAAAACAATATTACACCCAGAATATATGTTTAATGCGAAAATCAATCTTATAGTTTATGACAATGATTACAACTAATTAATTAAGATTAAAATTACTTAACGCAGTGTTGAATTCAATAGGTAGAGTGCCCAAGTTTGTAACTAATATTCTTTCAAAGAAACATAAAATTTTTACAAGTTCAATATTTAAATTTTATTCAGAAAGTTAATCTGCTAACATAATTTAGTTTATTGTTATTAAATTAAAGTACAATTGATTGATCAAAGTTCACTTTACTATACGACGAATCTGTACTTTGCTGATAGATTTGAAGTATAACATTGCTGTTCGACTGTATACATAAAACCAGAGCACAACGTACGTACGATATTAGGAAGCGTGCAATACAGAATATTCCCGGCCAGGATATGTATGTGACACAGGAGAGTCGTTTATATAATGTGAGCAATCATAGTCGTATTGTACTGCTGCCACTACGTACAATGCATATATCAAGATAGGTGTGTATCTGAGTAATGTAGGGGAAGACACATAAAGCAATATGTTTATATTTAAAAACTGGCCAACAGCAACTACATTGTTAATTAGAAACAATATTATCTAACTTTTTCAAAACGTAGGGAATCGGGGAATACATTCTTACACAGTATAAACATAGAATAATATTGATAATAAATGCTATAAATTTATGTGATAGCACCGTCCACCATCTGGGCAACTAGATTGTATTAAGTCACTTTGATTTAGATGCACTCCAAAGATATGTTTAAATGACTCATTCCAAATCATAAGATATAATGAAAAAACAAAAGTTGTTTTGCAAAGTTTTGCAGTTGTTTTAGCGTACTAAATTTGCTTACTTAAATTTATAATAGTAAAACATTTTTTTCTAATTTAAATACAGTGGTTTTCTCTTAATATACCGACACAACGGAAGATCGAGGCACTTGGCGAAACATAACGAAAAATTAATTGTACAGACAGGCAGAAGTTCGGCCGCAATGTTCTTTGACCTTTTGTCCCAACTTTAATAGAGATCTTTTTTAGACCAAGAAGTACATTGACACCGTTTATATAAAGAATATTGGGCTATCAAGGTTTTATTGTATCTAAAAAAGAATTAAAACTCGGCCTTTCTCAGCAATCGTAAGTGTATAACTGTCGCAACTTTCAACAGTGAACTTTTTGTGTTCGGATTTTCGGCAGTGATTTATCTTACTAAAGACCTTAAATTTGATGCATTACGTGACTTAAGCTCTCATATGAGAATTCTCGTAGGTCGTCCCATAATACGGTTACAAATAAGATATTTACTACTAACAGCACACTGATAAACCCTTTAAGTCAACACATATTGCATGATGTACAAGATTTATCCAGATGTACTAATTTTTCTGTTTATAGTTTATGATAACGCACTAGTATAGATACTCAAGTAGAACATCTATATCCTTGTTATTGCATATTATAAAATAATTATAATCAGTTACTAGAGATATTTTGACATTAACAGAGCTACTGAATATTTTATCTCATATCCATGATATTAGGTCATGAACAGTTTCTACTATGTAAATATAATTGATAAGTGCCAATTTTAAAGTTGGAATACTTTAGAAAGAGTTTCAGTTAATACTGTCACTGTTACTTCTCTTGTGATAGCAAAATACTTCACCGTGAAATTATGTGCCATTTACTTTGAATAATGTAAATGGAGGATTACTGCATTTGAAGTATTTGTAACTGGCTGAGCATTAGGGAATCCTTTTACTCGGAAATCGGTGGTGGGGTCTGGAAAACGTTTATTTATGTCCACTTGTCCGCAAGATATCTCAAAAACAAAGTCACCTTTGTTATTGCGCATGAAGCTTTATTTATACATGAGGAGCATTGAATATGATTATGATGCTATTAATTCTATTGAACTTATAGATAACCATGATAATGGCATATTTTCAACGAGAAAATAGCGGAATAAGTATCATTTGTGAGCAAAATGAATAGTCCCATATGATATTTAATTATTTTCCGTATTAACACATTTAGCATAACTATACTAAGGCATACAACATCATTTTATAGTGACTGGGTGTGTGGAATTTTATTATTTAAATATTGATATGGGATCTGATTTAATAAACATATTTTTGGAAAAGTGCAATAACTATTTTCCTTATGAAAATACATTTCCCAATATATTACAACTTAATTAAATTTAATTTCTTAAGAGATAATTTAACTACATACATATATAATACTAATCGAAACCTTAATTTAGTATTATATTTCACCTGTGATACATTAATAACTAGTAGATACAGATATTATTTATAATTTAAAACATGCTATTATCGAATCAGAATTGTGACATGTTTAATTTGTAATGGAATTTTATAATTTTAATAGATACTAAGTAATTCTAATTAAAATTACATAATTTATAGCTTCAGAAAATGTATTCATAGCTACTTTGATCGCGATTTTGATTAATGATGTTTGAAATATCTGATATTAATGATCATTCCTACTAAGATAGTGAAATATTATTCTGTGGAATCTGGTGTGAAACTGGTCGATGCACTTTGCTATACAGTACAGTTTGTCTATGCTTTAAATCCACGTGAGACTTCACCAATCAATATTCAGTTAAAAGTTGGCGCATCAATAATTCTTCTCCATTATCTGATTCCCCCAAGCCTTTGCAATGGCTTATATCAGCAGGACAAAATTTTTGACTCAGAAACTAATAAATAAGCCACTTTCACACACTGTGGTGCGGGACAAAAAGTTTTTCACTAAAAAGGCTATACTTGAAATCATAAGTAGTTTTGGGTAAATTCCTACTAATTTCAATCCATAGAAACTGTTGCAGAGCAGGAGGAGGCACTTTTAATACCGTGTGGTGTTTCTCTGTGTATGAAAACCAATGTGAGATTCCAAAGTAATATTTTTATATTTCATGATCAATACATTTTTCAGCGTTATTTCCAAAATGTTTGAAGCTTTCCTGAAAAATGTATTGAATGAACCATGTTCACAGGCTGTGCTCCAAAAGTGACCATTTTCATTCCTGGAATCCCATCAAACCTCCCTAATACTATTTTCAGTTTAAACAGCTGCAGTTTTCAATTAAAGTACAGTTCACTTTCAGTATTAGAAAGACGCAATTGAATGTTGAATGTGACCTATTTATATGTGAGACCCCCTGAGATTCTCGTGCATTGAAGTACGAGGAGTAAACATCATCGCTTATGAAAGTGTTAACTTTTTGTCTACAAGTTCATTACCTGAAGCTTAATTCTCCTTTCGGTCCTAATAAAACTAATATTTTATCTCCGTCATTGTTACATAATTAATTTATGTACTATTATGGTGTAGTGAACTACGGGTTCTTTCAGATAGATGCATTTATATACATATAATATAATAAATGTTCAAAAAAAAAATATTTTCTATATATTGTTGTGTATGCAAAACATAGTAGATATATATATATATAAGTTTCTGTAAAACACGCTGATGTAACTCAAGTTTAGAGAGAGGAAAAAGGAAACATTTCTCTCTAAATTCTAATGTAATATAACCAACTATCCCGACAGCTGCTGATTAACTCTGCACCATCTCTCACATTTCACTTAGTATAAAACAACAAGAGCTCATCTCTGTGTAGTTCTGCCTTGCCTTCAATTCAGAAATCTTCATATGAGCGCAATAGTTCAATATAACAATAGGTAAATGTGATCTATTTTTATTTACAAATATATTATTATTATTATTATTATTTTATTTGCATGCTTTATAACAGTATTAACCATTTACAATAAAGCAGTTATTACATATAAACAATTAACTGTGGGAATGTTCTTCACTCACTTCACTTTATATATTGGTTTTAAATTATGTGATAACATAAAAAAAAAAATTTTTACTTACAGCCTATTGCCTATAACTTATATAATCTATAACTTTTAACTTATAGTTAACGAAAGAGAATAAATAAATCTATAACAATCCATAACAATAATAATAAATATATCAATGATAACAAAAAAAATGAGTAATAAATATATGCACATGAAATAAATAGGAACTAACAATTAATTGGATGGAATATCAAACAGTTACAAAACATAGATACAATAAAAATTAATTACAATGTACACAGCTGATTAATTAATTTAAACTTCTGAGGCATTTAATTCTAAATACATTTTTGTGAGTCAAAAAAAATGTCTACATCAGACCCTAAAGCTCTGTATAAAATTGTACAACCTCATCACCCGGTAGAGCGGCGAGGAAGCGTGAGCCGTCGTGCGGCAGAATGGAACCGCGAACAGAAGGTTGCTCCTACTGTTTGAATGAAGGTACGCGATAAGATAAGACGGCCAGGCTAGCAGGATCGTCTACCACGCCCTCGCACCAGCTTGTATAGGAAACATCAGGCTAGCCACCCTCCTCCTCAATTCAAGACTCCCGAACCCAAACAGCCCCAACAACTCGTCATATGGAAACTGCGTACGTAAAAATGTTAAAGCATTTGAAAAATAAAAACCTTAAAAATCGTTTTTGAATTTTTTTCTAACATATCTTGATATGTAATGTGAATAGGATTCCAAATAATGATATTGTTTTTCTAGCCTCGACCTGACCAATGAACAATACATCAATATCAGAGTTTCAACATTTTTAAAATTGAAACTTTGTCTAATAACAAACCCCATAATTCTACTAGCTGCTGAAGCACACGCATCTACATGACAGTTTAAAAGATAAAGTAAAGTCTATATAAATACCTAAATCTTTAATTTTCTCGTTCACTCTAGATACTAGTACTCCATTCAAAAAATAATCATTTTCTATGTAAGTACGAGATTCTTCTGAAAGTCATTACCTGACATTTTGATGCGTTAAAAGACATTTTGTTTACAATACTCCATCTAAAAACGTTATTAAGATCGGCTTGCAGCTCGTCAGCGTCCGAATGTGACCTTATTTGCTTAAATATTTTTAAATCGTCCGCGAACAAAAGAGTATTAGAAGAGAATATACAATTACTTATATCATTTATTAATATAGTGAACAGGGCAAGGCCCTAAATTTGAACCTTGAGGAAACTCCTGATTGAACATTAAAGGTTGATGAGCTGAAACCATTATAAAAAACAAATTGTTTCCTATCAACAATGTAAGATTTGAAAAATTTTAAAAAAAACTTAATGATATGCCATAAAAATGCAGCTTCTGCAATAAAATCTGATGATCGACTTTATCAAAAGCCTTGGCCAGGTCGAGAAACAAAGAATCAGTCCTGAGCTCCAGAGTCTAGCCCCGAGGAGATATATCCTGTAAAATTTAACAAATTTGTGCTAACCGACCCTCCCCCGGAAAAAATCCATGTTGTGCTGGAGAAATGTATTTTTTAAAAGTGATTAAATAGAGATTTATGTACAATTATTTCAAATATTTTAGCTGATACATTCAAAACTGCCACTGGCCTGTGATTAACTATTTCCGATCTCCTTCCGCTCTTAAATATAGGAGTAATTTTTGTAATTTTCCATTTGTCGGGGAAAACGTTAGAGGTCAGACTTAAATTGTAACAAAAATGTTAATGGTTTTTACTAAATTGTCCGCGCACCCTTTAAATAAATATTGAGGCAGAAAATCAGGCCCAGTGGTGTTTTTAGATTTTAACCTTTTAATAGCTTCCAGCACGTCATGTTCGCTAATGCGCGGGAGAGCAAGGCATGACACACCCGCCAGACACGGCGCCGCCGTCGCTGACTCTACACTCGGCTCCGCTGAATATCTGTTATAAACCGAACTGAAATATTCTGCAAATGCAGGTGGCGATTGCTATTCCACTATCTAGCTTGACTCCATTATATTCCATAACCATTAACTTACTATTTTCAGATCTCTTATTAATTTAAAAAAACTCCAAAATTTAGTACTGTCTCTATTAATTAAAATTTCTATGTTATGCAAGTAATTATCGTACACAACCTTCATTTCACGCTTCAAAAAGACCTTTGATTCTTAAATCTATTATAAATTTTCTAAAGAACTGTAATTTTTATATTTTTCTCCTCAACTTTTCCTTTAGTTTTCAAATTAAAAATAATTGATGGGGTGAACCATAATGGATACTTCGATCTTTTTTCTCTTTTCAGAGGACAAGATTTTCCAATTATTTCATACACTTGACTGTAAAAGCAATTTACTGCGCTATTTACATTTGGGATGGAATACAATTGAGACCAGTCAGCGGAAGATAAGTCTTGATACAATTGAAGAAAATTGGCCTTACTGAAACAATAACCCGCTGGTCCGGTTGACCTTGACCTAAAAGATAACGGAGAATCAACAACAATCCTCGCCTCAATAGCCGGTGATAAGGTCCTCCGTCACTAAGTGATCCTCACACCTGGTTACCTCTATCTTATCCATGTTGGAAATAACTAAATCTAATGTTTTTGTTTTGAAAATTGGAAATATTGTTTTTTTAATTTAAGACCGTGTAAATCTAAAAATAGAGACAATTCCTTGCATAGGGTTATCACCAGTGATTAAGCTTAGAATCTGATCCATATATTGGCAAGTTTAAAATCACCTATGATCACTACGTTACTATTTAACTGAAAACTGTATTTGCTGCAAAGAATCGTAAAAAGCCTGGTAAACCCCTAATGGAGATCTAGGTCTAAAATAAACTACACACTAATATACAATACTTTTCCCTTATTATTTGAGATTTTTACCCAAACGCATTCACAACCATTTACATTTACTTGAAAGTTATCTAATTTACTTGACAGTAGATCTTTAGACAAAGCTAATAAAACTCCCCCTCCTCCTTGTCTCCCTGTAATATCTAAATTTCTATCACACCTATATACATTAAAGTTATCAGAAAAGAGCTCTGATGAATTAAAACTTGATTGTAAATTAGTTTCTGTCAAGGCTATTATTTCGAAACTACTTGTCAATAAATTGCAAAAAAATGTATTAGTTTTAGTTCTGAGCCCTCTTACATTTTGATAATAAATGGAATATTCTATTGATTCTTTAACCATTTAAATTGAAAGTGAACAAAAAAGTCAATTAAAGAAAAAAATATTTGGGGGTATATGTAGTAATAATAAATTATAAAAAGTATAGTAACGTATTAAAGCTGATAAATATATGCTAGGGCCTATGCATGAGAGACTATGGATTAATAAACTATAATAAATAATTAATAATAATATAGAGAACTCATTAATTAAATAAGAATAAATTATAGAGATTACACATAAATAATCCTTAATAGATATGAAAAAGTAACCCATTAAAGCTAATAAATGTATATTAGGGCTTTTGCACAAGATACTATGGAATTAATGAACTATAGTAAATAATAATTAATAAATATAGAGAGCACATAGATAACTAAAAAAATATATATATAGATATTACACATAAAATAACGCTTAAGAGGTATGAAATACGGTAACTTACAAATATTGTCTCTACATGCGTTGGAGATCTGGTGGAAGACGTGATCTTGATGACCGGCGATCCCTTCTCTCGTCGTACAAAGATGGAGCAGTTGGTCGTCCACACTTGGTTATAACCCTTCTGCTTGGCAGCCTCCCTCGTCATCTTCAGCAGCTCTCGGTTGGCAGGTGTTAGCGATTCATTTATGTAAATAGAGTTCTCGCTGCTGTAGCCGAGATCGGTAGCTCTGAGGTTTCGTCTGACCTTCCTCTTGTTCCAGAAGTCATCTTTATCGAGTCGGCTCACAAACTTTACGATGATGGTCTGGGCTGAGTCTGTGTAGCTTTCCCATCCGATGTACAGCATCCATCATACTTGATGACCAGTTTTCAAATTGCAGGGTGACAGCCAATCTTCCTCATGACATGTTGAATGTTTTTCGTTTTTATCTTCCGGTATTCCATATATATAATCAAGTTGTTTCTATGAGAATATTGTTCCAAGTCCCTAAGTTCTTTCTTAGTACTTTCAGCTCTATCCACAACCTCTGATTCTCCTCATTTACACGTACCAGTTCATCCTCACAAAGCAGTTATTTTCGAGCCCCTGTTCGGTTACAAGTTGTTTCACATCACTGATGTTAGTATGGCAGAGCTCAATAGAAGCAGCTAAATCTTTTACTGATGTAATATATGTATGTAATATGTATGTAATATACTGATGTAATAAATTTTTGAGGATGGTTTAAAGAAGTGACTATAATGAAGAGGAAAATTTTGAGCAGAAAACGATGAAATGTTTGAAACGAAGATAAATTGGATATTTAAACATAAATTGTTTTCAACATTTTAATTCATCCTTAAAAACAGAATGTATGTTATCCCTTCAAATTTCATTCATTTTACTCAAGTTATGATTGTTTAACTTATAGTGATTTTCACTCCTTCCAAATCTTTGGATTACCGACATTGTTTAGTGGAAGAAGTGGAAGAGAAACCCAGTTTCTTAGTGAATATGTGTGATGAACATAGTTTCTCCAGTTTAAAAATATATTTGCTTTCTATTAAGTACGCTCCAAAGAAGCAATGAATGTAGGATAAGGTGAATGGATCATGACTGATTTTAGCATTTAGTTATTTAATGCATCATACCTGGTTTAGGCATTGATAAAGCTTATCTCTCAAACCATACTAAATTGTTCATACCAAATTAATCTGAATTATTATAAACTTTAAAGTGTCAAATATCATATTATATAAAGGATGAAATCAATCTTTAGGAACGATGACGGAAGTTCTGTGAGTTAATGTAATAATGCCTGATATTTATTTCAAGATTAAGGCCTAATTACAGTTCAACATGGCCGATAAGGTAAAGTCATGTACGAAAGTAGTGAAATAAGGCATTGATCTAGACTGATGTAGGCATTTTGTCTCGAGAGGAACCTCATTAGAATTTACTTTTCATATTATATTGCTTTTAAAGCCACTGCTTTAAATGCATTACTGATATTGAAGACGCTTAAACAAAAAATTCTTTTTAAACCTACTATTTCTTTATGCAGCTTTATGTAACAATATTTATTAAACACTTTAGGCAGGATTTCTTGCTATTACATGCAACAACCGCTATTATACAATATGCTATATTAACGATAAGGATATTGCATAGAAATTAATGCAATGCAAATGTAAAAGCAACCCGTGATAATTGAATATAGAGGTTAAAATAATTCGACTTTTTAAAATGTTATAAACTCAATTTATTAGAATAATCATATTATTTACTAAAATATGGTGGATTGTATCTTTCAAAAGTTAGTTGATAGTCAATGGATGGTGCTAACAAGTTACATATATTTGGTTTTAGCCATTCTGCAGTAATACAAAATAAACCATTGCACAATCATCTGATACTGATAAACAGATAAGTCACAATTTTTGTCTTTCAAATAATTTACCCTATAGTTAAATATATTTTATATACTGTATAAGTTGTAAACAAATCGGAAGATTTCATAATTTTGGAAGTTATTACTTTCAAAATTTGTCTTAGTTGCATTGCTTTTATTTATTGGAAACAATTTGGAAAGTCTTACATTAACACAATAAAAGTGTTATGTGAATGACCATACTACTGTGTACTGTATATAGTTAGATTGCCTGATAGGCAATCGCTATACTCCACCTCATTACGATAGCTTGACCAATGGAAGCTTTGACTTTTACAAAAAGTACACAGGACTAACCATTATAAACCTCTCCACAAGTGTGTGCTCGTTGGCGAGTCAGTGCTCCGCCAGAGCCTCTATTATTCTCAATTTACTATTGTAATGGATGTAAGTGAAAAATTGTCCTTCAGAGAGAATACTTTACCCACCCCACTTCATAACTCTGAACTCCATTCGTTTCCCTATTTTAATGACCTTTAGAATTATACTCGTATTTGCTACTATGTAACTATGTAAATTAATAATGTCAAAATATTGATCAAACATTTTCAATCTGGGAACCTATAGCCCTTCTTTGAGCTTTGCATGTACAAAACATCCATGTAAAATGTAGACAGAATTTGATTTAAAATAATATTATTTTTCTGAGAAGCGGTAAAGCATCAATGTAAGTATTTATTAAACGAATATAAGTATACAAAACGAGACCTACTCAGTCGGCTTACTGATGTTTCGATGGAAAATATAAAATAATAAGTAGAAGAAGTGAATATATTTAAATTCTCGAAACGATATCTCTTGATAACATTTAACGGCAGTAAATGTTAAATGTCCATTATCGTTTCAAATGATCCATAATAAATATTAGTTTTTTTTAATAAAAAAGAAATTTACAGTCCTAGTTTTTGTCTTTAGTTTAATACAGTGCATTTGTACGATTTTTTTATTTTACCCTAATGTATAGTTCATGGTTTAGTTTAGTCAATGACCTGAAGAAGATATCCAATTAGAGATCTTGAATAATAGGTTCCCATTTTGTTTCATCGATCAGTGTTCAACCACTGCCCAATAACATATCACTGTTACTGTCACAAGGAATTGTGTTATCTTTAATAAATCTACAAGTCATCTCATGATATTACATTGATTTGTAGTAAGAATTAGGGGAGAGTTGCCTTGATTGGACCAGTTTCACTATTTTTGCTTATAACATAAAAAAAATGATTATAATGGCTTACCAATTCGTAGTATCAAATAGCTACTTTGGTTGTAATTGTAATGACATCATATATTAGTACATAGTTTTTATGTACAATTAATTTAAAACAAAGTGTCAATCAGTCCATTCAAGGAAACTAGTTGCCTAGAATGGAACCTATGGTTGCCTTCATTGGACCAGTGTCAATTTAATGAAATAGACATGTATTATTTTGTAATATTGTATTTTGTTGTTATAAGTACATTGAAACTAAATAGGTATATAACAAAAGTTACATTTGAAAGTAGAAAACGCTAAATAATAATTCTAAAAAAAACACTTGAAAGAATTATGAAAAATTATTTACAATTGATACAGTAAAATATCTCTTATTTTGCGCTTACACCAGCACAAACTGTATGGTACCAATTACGGACAATCCATGCATTGTATCATGTCCTCCTCCGTCTCCATTTCACATATCTCACATAACCAACTTTGATCTGTTAATGTTTTGTTCTGTGACATAAATTTCACTCGTTTGTTTACTTTCCCCCTTGATGTCTTTAAATAACGCCTTCTTAGTTTTGTTGTTCCTTTTTAGGAAGTTTATATTTTATTTTTTGAGGCTTCAAGCTCAGATTTATAAGGGCTGCTTGTAAGAACTGTAGCTTTTTGGGCCCCTGTATCCCTTGTTCTCTTGCGGGTGGGTAGAAAAATTTGGTGCTGGTAAAGGGGAAAATTTCTATAAGAGCCTTTGTGAAGTTATCTTTAGATGTATCCGGGCTCTTGGCTGAAGGAGTAACACTAGTCACATTTTCATCAGCCCTACAGGATGAAGAACTCCTAGAATGTCCAGGTGCAGTAGGTGTCGCTTCATGGGTTACCAAGGCATCAGCAGGTGCAAAATCTGAATCCTTAAATACATGCCTATTCACAGGCCATATCCCAGAGTGTTGAAATGCACTCACCGCATTTCCTACTGTAGCAGCCCGACCATATGCCTCTTTCAATAATTGTGGAATTTGGGTCTGTTGGATTTTTTCACCCTTATACTGACGAAGAAAAGATTCCTGACCTTGGATAAAATATGTCTGCATTGGTCCAAATATCGCTACATCTAACGGTTGTAGGCGATGTGTAGTGTGCCCTGGTAGGTGAAGCAAAATGATACCATGTTCACGGGCAAATTCAACAGCTTCAAGATTTTTACTGTGGGTGGTGTGGCCGTCAAGTAAAAGAAGTACTTTTTTATTTTTACTGACATTTATGTGACTTGTAAAATGTCATAGCCACTCCAAAAAACAATTCTGAGTTTATGTAACCAGTATCTGAAATAGTTACCAAACTACCAGAAGGGGCTCCAACCTTCAAATCGTCATTCTACCTTTTGCGCTTGAAAATGATCATCGGAGGCACGTAGACTCCTGCGGCGTTAACACACACAACCATTGTTGTGTTTACACCACGTTCACCACTGGTTATTGTGCCAACTTGCCGCTTCCCCTTCAAGCCAACTATCTTCTGCGGTCGCTTCTGAACTGTTGAGAAACCAGATTCATCGACATTAAAAATTGAATCTGGCTCAAACTTCTCGTCATCCATAACCTTTTCAAAATTTCAAAGAAATGGTTGACATTTTCTCTATTAAATCCTTTTGCACGAGCTATCGATGTATTTTCCGGTTTACGTAAAGACAGACGGGGGTTGCGTTCCATAAAGTTATAGAACCATTTTTTGCCAGCCATTTTTTTATCCTTATTAAAGGTATGAGGAAGAGAATGTTTTTCAGCTACATCATACGCAAGTTTTCGTATGTCAGTTATCGTCAAACCAAAGAAGGATTCCTCAATTTTAATATGTGGTCAGACAAAATTGTTTCCATTTCTTCTGAGAAAACCGAGGCAAACTTCCCTAAAGATTTTCTCTCATTTATGAAGTAATTTTTTTTGATCATCATGTCGTTTTAAGGTTGCTTTAGGAATACCATAAACTCTGCTGCATTCATTTAATCCATTAGTCCCCGTTTTTATAGGCCGCAATAGCTTGCTGAAGGTTCTCTTCAGACCACTACCCGTACTTTCTTTTCTCCATGTTCAATATCTGTAATAAAATAAAAAACTTTAAAAGTTGTGTATTTATGCCGAAAGGACGTCAAAATACATGTAATAAGCAAAATTAAATAAGGTATCCTAGGATGGACCGGTCCATTGAAGACAACTCCGTGAGGTCCAATCAAAGCAACTTTACCAAATTACTGAAGATTCGCGTAATTTCCTAAACTGTCTGCTAAATTCACCTAGCTATTATATTAAAATTTAAAGCTAAATAGATACACTTTCCTATGATACTATCATATTTGGAGTTACTTACGTTAAGAATGTAGTAGATCCGTCTGAATGAAACGCTGAAATTAAAACCATAACAGCAAAAATACAGAAAACAAAACCACTCACTGACAGACGCTTATACAGTAATGGCGATAGCTGCGCCGAAGTAGAACGTTCTGGAACTATGACTGTTGCCAACTAAACAAACCTAAAATTTCCCAATATTTCAAAATATATCGGTGGTCCATTGAAGGCGCCGGTCCAATCAAGGCAACTCTCCCCTACGAGGCTTGGAAAACTAAAACAGATATAGCAATCTGTACTAATATGTAAAAATCTAATATTACCTCTCACCTACTTGAAGGAGCCTGTCGTCTTTTCGTTTGCTTTGTGCGAAATCTTCAACTATAACTATTTTTTGTGTATTTATGTGTACTATATAAGTTTACTGTACTAGATTAGTACATATTTAAGTAAACGTATTAGCATCTAAATAACATTGAACATAATAAACTACACTGAGAAAAAAATAAAATACATTCAATATGAGTTGATATGAAATTATTAGAAAAACTTTAACAATTACCGCAATCTTGGGACCTAATCAGGTATGTAAAATGATGGTTACTCGGTTGTATTCGTAGTTTTAGAAACCTTTTTTAATTTTTAATTACAATATATATTTATACATCATTGCAACTCTTGCTGTTGTCGGATATACTCTAATCACTGACCCACCGAAACGCCAAACACAATTATATCCGAATTATACATTTTGTCTATTGGGAGGAACGGACGCCCTTTTATGTAGCTGCGTCCACCTGCTTGTCTGTTTTTGCATGTCATACAAAGCCATAATAAAATATATCCGATATCTTTCTAGATGATAATATAAGGCCTTATTTACGAAGCCTTGCATAAGAAAATGCTCCAATCATTAGTAATTTATATCATTTTCCATTTTTACTACATCTTACAATGAGTTAGAATTTAGATCATTAACAATATCTTAAACATCAGTTTTTAGATTTTTATCAGTAATATGATTTTTTTACAAAAATTATCTGTTTTATATTTGTTTGCGTTTATATGCTATGGCATATTTATAAAGAAATTTGCTCTGCACCTAAAGAAAAATATAAATCATAGATGTCTTGGTGATAAAGAATGATTTTGGAAAAAGTTTAATATTCGAGCTAATATTGTAATTTTCGTCTTTATTGAGGGGCTAAACTAGGACAAAGCTTCTTAAGGCTTACAGGACAACGCTGAGTATAATATAAGTTAAAACTCACGACAAGCTGTCTGCTTATGTTAAATGGTTGTATATAAACCCTCAAATTTGACGAGGATAATTGGAAGACGTTTATATTACCATGAGAATACAGAGAATGCAGAAAGACACCTTGTAGAAATGTACCACACTGTATTGTACACCGCAAGGGTGTCTTCCTAGCTTCTAGTGACGAGATATGTTCTGTCTGCTTACGTTCTAGTGTTGTGTATAAAACTCAAGATTTACCGGAGACAGTGTAAAGAACCACTGTAGTCTTCACAGATAAGAACGAGACATATGTTCCTTTCCTTGGTTTTCATTGGTAATTAAAAAAATTAATTCAATATTGAATAATTTATACAAAACCCACTATGTACTGGAAATTCATCAAACCACCTGTATATAATCTTCCACGAAATACCTTTTATACTAATTACACTTTGAACATTTGTAATAAATTTAATGTAAATAAATTCATCTGAAAAGAAGCTTACGGTTAAATGAAAAGCGATTGTAAGGAAAGTTTATGTTGTTTTGATATTCTACCTACTTTGTAAAAATATGATACATTTATGTCGAATGGAAAATTTCTTTACGGCATCTGAGTATGTAGTAAAAATCTGCATGTAAGTTATGTATAATATGTTACCCTACCAGTCCATTAAATTTAAGAAACTCGACGTGTATAATTACAAAGACCTGTACAGGTTTCAAAGGATTTTGAACAACAATGTTTTTACTAAAATAATCGTGAATGAAATTTTATGTCTCAAATTAGAAATGTATTTCTTAATTTTGTTTCTCGTCATTTTGCATGGCAAAGAAAGAACTGAGTTAACTAACTAGTTAAGGCTCTTGACAGATAAACTTGTCTAATTGTGTAATAAATAAACACAATTACTGAATAAAAATCAGTCACCCTCTTCCTCATCCTCATTAAAAACAAATTGTGTAATATGTAGTAGCTGGTCAGTTGGCCAAACTGTATAAAACGTTAAGACCATGGGATGAGAGAGGAGGATATTGAGAGTCAGTGAACCGGAAGTGACAGTCTCAGTCAATAGAAAGGAACGTTACCTGAACACCTCTTTCTTCTCCTTTAATGACTTTTTTAGTATTCTTTAATACGAACTATTAATGAAATGGTAATACAAAATGATATGGTCTTTAACTATAAATAATATTAAATTGTTATGGTGGAAATATTAGCCAATAGCAGTTATAATGGTAAGAATATGTTTTAAATCCTGCAAGAAAAAATACGCATAGAAGGAAGTTAAGCTTGATTTTGGTTCAATAACAGAGTGTCAGCCATATTGCCTCTCATGTCTAGTATTGCTCTGGATATTGCCTAACATTCGAGTGACTCCTAACTATGCAAGTGTTAGAAACAACCGTAACGAGATTTATTCACATATAAATGTATGAATAAGTAGGCTATATGAATTTAATAAAAAGTTAGTGTTTTACAGATTTTTACTGAAGAAACCATCACTTAGCAACAAGTTATTCTATGTCCACTTTAAACTTCTTATATATGATAGTGCTCAACCTAAAGATTCAGTTAGAGCAATGTTTAGAAAAGGGTGGGGGTTGATTTGGATTGGGGGGGGTAATGAAGGATAAAAGGAAGTGATCGGTAATCGTGGAAAATACTTCTTATTCCGAAATAGTTTTTATTAGGATTAAATAGTCAATAAATATATAAAAATTAGTCGTAAATGTGCGTTTTGATAAAATCAAGTGAAAATAACATAATAATATTGGGCCATTGCGTTCAATCATTGTCTTGAAATTTTTATACAGGAGGTCTGATTGCTAGTCCCCAGGGTATCCTATTTTGTTGACGTTTATTTATATTCCTTTCTAGTGTTATTAAGAGGAAGGTAGTGGGGGGAGTTTTTCCTTTCTCATTTACAGTATAGCGTTCACCTTCAATAAGTCTGAAGGAGATACCACCATAGTTACTACAGGCAGAGAGAAAAACCACCCCGTCACTTGCATCGTACAGTACTGTAACTAACTCTGCCGTTATTATAGAGATATTGCATTCAAAATATCGACCGGAGCTTCCTTCGTTCTATCCCCTCGCGCGCCTATTCCTTCTAACAATCCTAACCTTCTTCTATCATCACTTAAGGTTAAAATATCATGTGGAAAACGTAATCAGCGTTAACTTTGTAACGTATAAATTTTCTTTATGAAAAATCTCTACTGACATATATATATATATATATATATATATATATATATATATATATATATATATATACTTCAAAGAAACTAAAAAAGAACTTTTTAACTCCTCCTCCTATCTTCCACCGCTCCGACAGATGAGGACTCTTAGTATGTTATTTCTTTGTTATGTTTGAAGTGTATATCTTTTATAACATCGAACAACGTTCCACATTTTTAAATTTATTTATTTTTCCTCTAGATCCCTCATTTGGCCCCTCTTTGAATGTAATAACAGTATTTACTTATTGTTATGAACCAGGTTCAATGTGCGGTAGAAGAGCTACAAATTGAAAACACCAAAAAATGTTTACTTTTCACTAGGTTACATACCATTTTCGCATCTTATGAATTTAATCCTGGAAAACGTGGTTGAGTTATCGATATTATTGTAGTTACGCAAAGATAGGTTTCTGATGGAAAAAAGTCTTGCGAACAGTGAACAAAAAGATAAATTGTTACATTTTATAGATGCAATCTCGTCTTTGTAACATTGAGTCATGTACAAAGACATATTGGCCTCAGTCTGCCGCTACTTCCCTTAGAACATCTACCTAATTGATGGACGATTACTTGATGAGACCACATAATGTTGTATTTACATATTATATTAACAAAATTAATTGGATTAAAACAGTACGGCCATTATATCAGGCCATTAATTACCATTCCTTTCACTTCAGATACCACTTCAATCGTAGAGGCACAATTAAAATGTAGTTACGCCAAATATTTTATTTTCCTATTCAACATCCATGTCTGTTATTTAATTTTTATCAGGTATTATTATTTTGGAACAATTATAGTTTGGAAATTTAAAACATTGGTCTATTATTATATAAAACAATAAAATGTAATATACCGTCATCTTTTATCTGCTGTACATATATTGTTGGAGCCATACATTTTTTTATAACACAAGTAGACATATCAGTTACATATTTTTCAGTATCTATGGTTAAGAGATTCAATACGCAAATAACAGTCTGAATGGTTGAATTTTAGGTCTTGTAGTATGAATAAATATAAACATACAAGTCTCAAAAATCTAATCGGGTCAAAAAGTGTCAACTTACTTTTTTTATTAATTTTTATCTAAGGTATTTCACAAGTGCCATAGTTGATTTTTACTTGTGCTCCTATCAACAAACTATATACCTACAAAAAGCAACTTAGATTCAAAAACGTCTACTTTCAGCTCTTTAAATTTGCTTTCTGTCAAAATTAACTCACAGCTCGGTTTAACAAAGTGGGTTATATCACACCGTTTAAATATCATATTTAAAGCATTTGTGCAATCGAATATAAAATTAGATAGTACCTTTGCCTTTCAGGAACAGTAAAATTATTCAATGTTTTATAAAATTTAAATGTAAACAAAATGTTCTAAAACTATGAGGAACCTTTTAACTTTTGTTCAACACGTCGACAGCTGCTAAGGACCAATTAAATTTGGAATACGTATTGTAAATTTTAGAATTATGATATATTTTTAGAACCTTTCCAATGTGTCTCACCAAAAGGTTCCAATTGAAACCTAACCTAAAAACCTAATTAAAAAAACCTTCCTTGGAATTCTACCAAATTTTCAAAAGGAAATTTGCCAAATCGGTCCAGCCGTTCCCGAGTTTTAGTGAGACTAATGTGCATCATTAAATTTTTATATTAAGAAGATTAAGATAACTCTAAAACTAGCATTGTGTTGCAATTTCAATAATTATCATTAAAATTGTATTTTAATAAGACAAAACTAGGATTCTGTTGCAATAGAATTAAGTTAATTTGTTGTAATTTCAATAATTATCATTTCGACATCATAAATGCCATTATGGTAACGAATGGCCTGGTTAATTTAAAAGTATTGGATGATTGTGCAACTTCTTCCTACAGTAATAGTTTATTAGTACTCTGTTCTTTAAATGAGGTATGAAACATTACTTATGATGGCCTCCTAATTCTATTTGTTTGCACAGATTAGCTTAGTGAATGTTCAGTTTACTGCCTTGTACTATGAATTGCAGAAGAATCAACTCTAACACCCTGTCAGGCTAGTATTCCCTGTAACGGTTAGAATTTAATGAGGCTCTACATAAATTATCCTCCGACATAATCTAATATTACCGCCACAGGTGGATGTTATTACACCAAGCCTCCTGTGCCTGTTGGTATTCGCAATAACTGCAATAACTTTTTAGGATTCTTAATAAACTCATCTACTTAATTTAATGTCTTTCTAAATGTGTTTTAAAGTGTATTTTACAGAGGGCTCAAGCAATGCAAGAATAGCACGGGATTAAAATTTGATCGAGTTTTTTATTTGAAAGAAACTTGATTATTTCGCAAATCCAATTAAAGAGATAACTTTGTGTAGGGTTAGATTATTTTCAAAACGGGACGAATCATAATATTTGGGATTTGACTCATCCATGCTCATGCATTTCCTATATGTTTTCAATGGATGTGAAGTTCACAACAGATGTTTTGGTATTACAACATGAAATAACGTGGAAATAAACTACAGGTGTTTGTTAAGTAGTATCTCCATAAATAAGAATTTTTGCTGAACCCATATTGTAACATGACAGTAATTGAAGCAAAGAACAGATTCTCAAAAGATATACTGAAAACATTTATATTGAAATGATTTCTTTGAATCATTAGCACATGGCATATAAATACAATTAAACTTACACGACAACTAATATTAGGAACTATGGGCATTATCTCAAATACATTGTGGTTGGATATTGTTCATTATATTGCCTATAAGCTGCATTAACCCAACAATCATTAAATAGTTTGAAAATAATTACATAAATATAAAATGTTGCTGTCACTTGAAAACAACAATATCCCGGTGTATTGACCATGCGTGATCACAGTTTTTAAATTCCATCGATTAAAATGTGTCATAGTTCTCGTCAGATTTTGAATTATATAGACTAAAATGTGTATCATTCGCTATTTAAAAATTATTTAATATTTAAATAAACTAAAAAACGTACCAATTAATACTTAAGTCCAAATTAAACACAGAATTTATAAAGAAGCTTCATGATCAGTCCATGTATTTTTATTTCATGAAAGTGACCTTGTTTAGATCAAAGACACAATGAAGAGGAATAATCCAAATGTAGAGTTTGGACCACATCGGACATATCTCCTTTATCAACTTAAATTTTGTTGACAACAACAACTGCGGATGGTTCTCTAAAATTATTTATGTAATTCAAGCCAGATATTGAATATTCTTGGCTCTTATATTTACATTTATTTTCTTTTGTAAAAATTAAAACACAATAGTAAAGGGAAAGGTGTTAATCATTGTGATGAAGGTGTCAATATAGTTTGGTTTACAACTGACTAACCAGAATAATAATGAGACAACAATATATATCTTACAATAATTACATCGAAATTTATCGAAACAATTTCGCCGAACTTGGCTTTTAAATCTGACAATATAAACCCACCATGACACGGATTGGCTTGATTTGAAAAATAGTTTAAACGTAGAATAAATATTGAAAGGATAGAAATATAACTCCATATAACCGTCAGGAAGAAAATGTTGACACGTTGTATTCTTTACGCCAATCAAGTGTTTCTCCGTATTTTAAAGGGCCTTTTGTAACATAGTGAATCATATTGATTTATAAAGCCTGAAATGTTGGTTAAGAAATCCACATTTGGGGTCATTGGAAAATAACTTATGAATAATTGTTGTTGCCAGTTAATCTGTTAATACTTTCTAAAATTGTAAACCAATGTTTTTGTCTCTTTCATAAACTTAACCTGACAGTGTAAACAATTACTTACTTTGAATGTTGAATTAAGCTCCATTTCATCTTCTTCTTAGTAGAGCGTCTGGATTCTGAACATAACATTCACATTGAATCAACTTTTCCAACCATAGCTGCTTTACACGCAAAGCAGAGTACAATAGCTTTTAAATGCTAAATTTAGACTATGATACTATTATGTAAATATTATTATTACATTTTCTAAATTTTAATATATTCTGCGGAAACTTGTGGGTTTTCTCTCCATAAGGAATGTCTCCAGTCGTCAGCAAATATTAAAATAACGAATAAGCTATGCGGCTTATGGGTTGGGTTCAGCTACCCCTAAGATTAGTGATTCGTTTTTATTTAAGATAGACTATGAAATTTAAAATATATCAGTTAAAATATCTTTTATTCAGAATAGTTGGTTAAAATTACGTTCTGAAAATATTTTAAATGCCAAAACGAATATTAAAATTGAAAACAATGTTGCAAACTTTAATGATGAACGTGTGATAAAAAGTTTTAACAAATACCGTTGCCAAGTTCATAATTAATTTAATTTGATGTATAAACAAGAAGGATTTTATGAACTCAATATTTAAATTTTATTAAAAAAAGGAATCTCTTATCATAACTAAGCTTGTACTTATTTATTAAAAGTATACATGCTTCAATAAGCTATACTTGTCTATACTCAAAGTCTGCGCTTCTCTGACAGGTTTGATGTATCATATTGTTGTTCAACGGAACACATAATATCAGCAAACAATGTATGTACAGTAGCCAGAGTACAATATTCGTTCAAGCTATCACCGACCAGGGTATGTATGAGACACTGGAGAGTCGTACATATAATGTGAGCAATCAAACCCATACTGTACTCCTGTCAGTATATGCAATGCATAGATCAAGATATGTAACTATATGAGAACTAGGTAGTTAGGAAAACTAGTCAGAGTCGGTATATTACCAGAATCATATATTTTATTTTATAAAATCTGGCTAACAAAACCAGTTAGAAATGCTTATAGGTAGTGACTCCAGTTATGCGTAAAATGGCAATGCATGACTACCTAATAAAAATTTCTAACAATATTCATAATATATGCTAAAATATATGTGGTACTCACATCCAATAACAGGTAAGCAACTAAATTGTAGTCAATTAGTTCAATTCATTCTATTCAATTCATATAGGTTCAATTCACTTCTAAATTATGTTTAAATTGCTTCTTTCTAAACTGAATCAATATTCCCGAAATAAACCAACACAACGGAAGATCCATGAACGGAGCAAAATATAGGGAAAAATGTATTACACATACATACGGAAGGTCGGACATACTGTCTTTGACGTTTTGAACCCAATAAAAAAGTGAGTATACAGGTATAGTGTACACCAGCAGAAAATTTCATTGAAGTCGGCTGAGACACTAAAATCTATTGTTATTTGGTTGAATAGTAAACATTTAATGTTTTATGGTTAATTTGACTTTGCACTGTTGTGAATAAAAACTCATCTAATAAAAAATGTATTAGCTTTCTAGAAAAAAGTTTGACCTTTTTTTGGGGGAAATAAGAAATTTATTGTTGGCCAAAAATTTTAAATGTGTTTTTCACGCCATATTTGTATATGATTCTGGTTTTCTCAAAACCACCAAACTTTTAGTTCTGAAATCTATTTTATTCAATTTATTAGGTCAAAAAACATTAGAAACTATTGAGTTCGCTCTTTAAAATACCTTACCAGATTTATAGGAAGGCCTCGTTTTACATGGTGAGCTGAAATCCGGGCGAAATCTTCGCTACCCGTAATTCGTCAACGAAACATAACCTGACCCATGTGCACATTTTTTATTACTTTTACATGTAGAATGAGCACCCACAGTATCTGTATATCTTCGTGAATCACCCTTTATAGACAACACTGAGTTAATTGTTTGCGATGGTTATGCTTGTCACTCTATTGGATTTAGCTGAGTATGAGGTGATATTTTACATGCGCCTTATGAGTCAATCATGGCAATGAGAAAATAACAGAATAAATCATTTGTAAAAAATCTTAGTATAAATTCATTAACAGATTACATTTTAATAAATGCAGCATATAAAAAATAACAAGAAAAAAATACAGTGGAAAGTCAATATTAGAAGTTGTGACAGACATTTTCAGTACACTCTTACCTTGTAGTTCCCTCCATAGTTTACTGGAAATTTTATATTTAAAGCAGCATTAAAACAATGACAAACATTTTATAATGTACTATGATATCTTAAATATTTATTCTTCAAACTTTACGTTTAAATGCTACTTAAATTTCTACATAGACAGGAATGAATTTTGCGTCACCAATAATGGAATTAGGTTGAGAGTTACTAAAGTAAGCTTACACGTATTCTATTATTTCTGTCGAGGAGATTCACAAACTTAATTTCATTTCTTTATGTCCACAGGGCTTTTTTTAAATGAAATAAACCAATGATTTGAAGTTTTGCATGCAACCTCTGCGAGGTGGTGTTGTATGTTACGTGAAATTTGGCATGACGTATCCCTACCATATATAATATCTTTTTAATTCTTATTTGAATATTGTTTTATTTACGTGCAGAGGATTTTCCTTCAGTGGAGAGCCAAATTTGTAATATATACTTCATGTATTTAAACACATTGTCACGTTACGTTTAAATAATTGTTTTGGCACAAATCCACTAAAATCCCTTGCAGGTGTGAGAACCTGATACGGATATAAGAATGAGGGATCTGCTTCATATATCTGAGATTTCCACGTTGCTGGAAGTATGTCCTGTATTTATAAACCTTTTTAGGCGCCTTAGTGCATTAAACGAGTACAATCAGCATCGGAACATAACCATGTATATTGAATAGTGATATTACTTAGATATTGGCTGTTGATGCGGTTAAACACTATACCATTACGTTTAGGAGTGAAAAGTAACAAACGAGATATGTTCAAATTAATATCTTTTTAGTCTGAAAATAATTATTGTTATATAGCAGATACATTAAACATATTTTATTTGTTCCTTAATGCAAATTGATGTAGTAAGGCAGGTTCCACTTAAGAACTCCAACTTGCGCGGGAGAGGGGCTGCGTGGCGTAATAACATCCGCCAACGGCGGTAATATTAGACACTGTCAGCGTCTGGGTAATTTATGTAACAGTCTTGTTACCCTCCCTCCTCTACAGGTTATAACAGACAAAGCTGTAGATTAGGCAGGGTAAATCTATCAATGTGTTACTTGTAGACCTCTTGATTATTAGAAAATAATCTCCACAAGATTAATTTCTGTGATGTACTAAATTGATACAGGACATTGTGTTTATAAAGGGGTTAATAAATTATATAATTCAATAATAATTAATAAGATCTTAAAGTGTTGATAATTAAGTAATAAATTAAAATTTGACCTCTTTATACATAACATAGCTATGTTTAGAGTTTAGCTTCCGTTTACACTCCGCTTAGTGCAGCATCCGGGTCCGTCTCGAATTCGCAATTTTGCATTTGTTCAGACAAAAAAAACCTCTTCACTTATGTTACACAACATTTTTATATCTCATTTCTAGGTTTCTCTAATTATGAAAAGATGTAAATATTTAATTTTGAGACATTCATCATAAAAGTTTTTTTGGTGTTTTCAGACGAAAATGAATTCAGATTTCGCGAGTCTAGTCTGTAACAGTGTCGATTTGTAGAGGAACTGGAAGTAAACTCAACATTTTCAGTAACCTATTTAATTGATAAAATAGTTGCCTATTTTTTCTAGCCCATTTATTCATCAAAAACTTCATAAAGTTAAATTTTTGCACGATTAAAACAATATTTATTATTATTCATAAAATAAAGTTATTTTATGATTAGTAATTATACATTATGATTCAATATATTGTGTATTGAACACCTATTATGGGAAACAAAGAAAAAAATGAAAGCCTGACACAAGTGAGCTCAGTGGACCTGGAGTTACCTTGAATACACGGCATTATATCACCCAGCCTCCGTTTACATTCATCAGGAATCTGAAGGGCAAGACAAACGCAGGAACCCGAGATTGGACCGCAAAGGGGACCGATACTGGTCTCACTTTGGCTATAAATGATCGAAGCTCTACGTCCCGCTGTGTTAATCAAGCGTGTTCAGAGAGCAAATCCTGCAAGCAATCTAAATTTATCTTATTTCACGATGAATAAATCAATTTAAATAACCACGATACCATAATTAAAATTAAAAAAATTGTAATAACATGTGACGCTCGACTTTCGTTACATTTTAATAGCGCCTCTTTTAAACAGAAAATATATATTGAGTCTCTTCACTTTTAAAATGAGTTGAAGGGGACAGAACTATTCATGATTGGTATTAGCTTTTACAAACCGTTGAAATTTACAAAGAAAATAGAATTTAAAACAAATATTAATGCACCTGAAATATCCATACAAAATTTAAAATAACTGCAGTAATGAAAGAAAACATTGACGAATATGATTTATATAAAAATGTAGGGAATAGACGTCTGTTTAACTCTCCCATTCATTTTGAATTAAAATATGTAAGATATTAATTTCAACTTGATACTTTTGATACTGTTAATATATGTTTTAAAAGGAATTAGGGGTTGAACAAAATACAATTATTTTCATTTCATAACTAATAAAAAGATTATCAACAGTCATAAACAAATCAGGTATCGGAAATACAAATTTTGCATCCTGTAACTTAGTATTACCCTCATGTCGGAATATACGGGAGAATTTTTTGTGTTTTCTCCAATCATCACCTCAATGACTCAAACTCATAGCATCAAATGTGTGTATATATATATATATATATATATATATATATACAAGGTGTTTGAAAAGTATGGGGACGGCTTAATATTTTTGCAAACCATTGCAGATAACATCTATGAACTTTGTACAGTGTCATATGGCTATGTAAACTATTTTTCTTGCTATTATTATAACATGCCAAACCATGGGGGGACGGCCCACAGAGGAAAACATGGAAATAATAAATGAAAGCATGGTCTAGTGATACCTCATTTAAAGAGGTCACTTAGTAGAGTTGAATGCCGCAAACCGCATCTGGTTTATCCAATCAGAAATCGGGTTGTTTTAGGTGCACATTGTGCGCTGATTTCTGACTGGATCGTCATATTCTGTTGCGGTAGGCGGCGTTTCACTCTACTAAAATTCATAAATCACAAATAGCATGTCTACTGTCAAATCTAATTTTGCCGCAAATTTATAAGTAACTGACCATAAATACTGTACACAAATGTGGAAAAGAACATGGGAATTTTAGATATCAAAAGGAAAGGAGGACAATTTTACAGGGCAGAAAAATTGCATATCCATTTCATTTATAATAAGGATACTTATAACATTTTAAATAACAAAATTTTTAACAAATAAAAATATTAAAAACACCATATTAATCCATGTTACTGTAGTTATTTTATCCCAGTTTGTATACTGTTTATTTAAATGGCAATACGAAAGATACAAAATGAGTATCGTATCAAAACTGTATAGTAAACAATCATAACATTTGAAAAATAATGTAAAAACAATTCAGATGAAAAAACTTTACCAGTCAGCATCGACTCCTATTACTGCGTCCTGGTTATGCTTTTTGTTAGAGGATATACACGAACATTACTTTCCGATTGCCTTTCCGTTAAAAATGCATGAGTTGGACCTTACTAACAACTCCGGCAATAAAACTGCCAAGGAGTCAACCCACCGGATACAACATACATGGTGTAACCGTAGTAGAAAAGTTATTATCATCATGTTGTCTCTAGGTAACGTCAAGTATTCTAGCAATTTTTCTTTAATCAGCGTCTCTTTAAATTAAATTTAAAACATGAGTATTATAATCATCCTCGTGTCGGAATTATAAGGGAGATTTTTAAAAAATTTGGATGTTATGAGTTTGAGTCATTGAGGTGATGATTGGAGAAAACACCAAAAAGTCTCCCGTATATTCCGACATGAGGGTAATACTAAGTTACAGGATGCAAAATTTGTATGTTATTAATTACACATTACAGAGTTATCTTTATATTATTATGATGAATAATGAACTAAATGCCATTATAAAAATAATTGTATGGCCATACACGTGTTTTTGTATTCAACCATCTTCAGAGTACACTATGCTCTAAATAAATAATAAACAACTAAATATATACGTCATGTGGACCATTTAACCAGAAGTTAAATTTATATTACAATACATTTTAACTTAAAAACAAATGGATTATTCTTCCTGTTTTTAACCAAACGTGTCTAAATTGCTGTCTCTAAAGGACTAAGTGAGTAACATCATTATTGTTTTAACAATACTGTAACTGGTATTATAAGGTGGGGAGGAGAGCTGAAAGTGAATAGTTAAGTTGTCAGTAAGGGTCTGAGCTGCCAAATGGTTTCCAAAGACATTAGAACTAATGGAGGTTGCCGTGTCAGGTGATAGTCGACTAAATACATAAATGGATCGTACAAGCACAATTTCAACTCAATGGCTACAAACATTTGTAAGTATGTTACATAAGAGTAAATGTCATCTGATTGTGCTCAGGTTGTCTGTACATTTATCTATCTTGCAATTTATTCGTCGCCATAATTGAAGTGCAAAAAATATTATCGAGTCTAATCCTATGGAGTTACATGTACTATTATCGAACTCGATGTTGCCTATAAATATAACATTGTGCATGCACAATTTAAATCCACAGGACATTTTGTTTTCTAAATTTAATGTCAACAGATCGATACAATTAAAATATTTCCAGTCCCTCGAGTGAGTGATTTAGCTAACGTATAGCTTTGTGAATATGGCCTAGATTTGTTTGGATATATAATCATAGTTTGAAAATAATTACATAAATATAAAATGTTGCCAATATCCCGTTGTATTGACCATGCGTGATCGCAGTTAAACATCAGTTAAATTACATCTATTAACAGTTGTCATAGTTCTCGTCAGATTTTGAATTATATAGACTAAAATGTGTATCATTCGCTATTTAAAAATTATTTAATATTTAAATAAACTAAAAAACGTACCAATTAATACTTAAGTCCAAATTAAACACAGAATTTATAAAGAAGCTTCATGATCAGTCTATGTATTTTTATTTCATGAAAGTGACCTTGTTTAGATCAAAGACACAATGAAGAGGAATAATCCAAATGTCGAGTGTGGAAAATTCCCACATATCTCCGCACTTTATCAAACTAAATTTTACTGGGATCAATATCTGTTCTCAGAAAATATTTATCCAATTCAAGCCAGATATTGGCTACTCTCGGACCTTAGATTTAGATTATTTTCCTTGTAAAAATTGAAAACACAAAAATAAAGGGAAAGTTGTTAATCATTGTGATGAAGCTGTCAATATAGTTTGATTTGTAACTCACTAATAATAATAATGAGACAAAAATATAGCTTACAATAACTAAGTCGAAATTTATCAAAACAATCACGCTGAACTTTTAAATCTTAAAACATAAACGCACCCACACGGATTAGCCTAATTTGAAAAAGAGTTGAAACATAGAAGAAACATAGAAAGGATATAAATATAACACAGTATAACTATCAGGAATTAATGAAAACGTTATATGATTTGTTGTGATGCCAAAAGGTTTAATTTTTTACGCAAATCAAGTAATTTTCCGTATTTTAATAGGCCTAATGTCACATAGTGAATCATATGGATTTATTAAGCCTGAAATGTTGGTTATGAAATCCAAATTTGGGGTCATTGGAAAATAATCTATGCATAACAGTTGTTGGCAGTTAATCTGTACTTTCCAAAATTGTAAACCAATGTTCCTGCCTCTTTCGTAAACTTAACCTGACGGTGTAAACAACTGCTTACTTTGAATGTTGAATTAAGCTCCAGTTCATCTTCTTCTTAGTAGAGCGTCTGGATTCTGAACATAACATTCACATTGAATCAACTTTTCCAACCATAGCTGCTTTACGCGCAAAGCAGAGTACAATAGCTTTTAAATGCTAAATTTAGACTATGTTCCGTAAATATTATTATTACATTTTCTAAATTTTAATATATTCTGCGGAAACTTGTGGGATTTCTCTCCATAAGGAATGTCTCCAGTCGTCAGCAAATATTAAAATAACGAATAAGCTATGCGGCTTATGGGTTGGGTTCAGCTACCCCTAAGATTAGTGATTCGTTTTTATTTAAGATAGACTATGAAATTTAAAATATATCAGTTAAAATATCTTTTATTCAGAATAGTTGGTTAAAATTACGTTCTGAAAATATTTTAAATGCAAAAACGAATATTAAAATTGAAAACAATGTTGCAAACTTTAACGATGAACGTGTGATAAAAAGTTTTAACAAATACCGTTGCCAAGTTCATAATTAATTTAATTTGATGTATAAACAAGAAGGATTTTATGAACTCAATATTTAAATTTTATTAAAAAAAGGAATCTCTTATCATAACTAAGCTTGTACTTATTTATTAAAAGTATACATGCTTCAATAACCTATACTTGTCTATACTCAAAGTCTGCGCTTCCCTGACAGGTTTGATGTATCATATTGTTATTCAACGTAACACATAATATCAGCACACAATGTATGTACAGTAGCCAGAGTACAATATTCGTTCAAGCTATCACCGACCAGGGTATGTATGAGACACTGGAGAGTCGTACATATAATGTGAGCAATCAAACCCATACTATACTCCTGTCAGTATATGCAATGCATAGATCAAGATATGTAACTATATGGGAAATAGGTAAAATCAGAGTCAGTATATTACCAGAATCATATATTTTATTTTATAAAATCTGGCCAACAAAACCAGTTAGAAATGCTTATAGGTAGTGACTCCAGTTATGCGTAAAATTAGACTTAGGGAATTTTGTTCACTGTTGAAAAGTTGGCTAATAACTAAACAAGATGTAGAATTTTTGAATCTTGTAATTAGTTAATATAGTTTAATTATTTCCATAGCATACAATATATGTCATAAATTAATGTTAACGCACATTTGAAAAAACCTTTTCACAGTTCTAATTAATGAACAGTTATTACAATATTTAAGTAGTCTAGTTTAGAGTTTGAAAGCATAAACATTGCAGAGAGTGTCTTTCTTGAATATTTAAACTTTATGTGCTAGACTGAAAAAAAAAAAAATATATTATTGTATTTTTATCTTTGCCTTATAAAAACTGGCCACACTACTGGTTACGTGGCCAGTCAATTTCCAGGTTTTGTACTGTATTTGCAATTTCTGTTGTATGATGCTGTTGGAAATAAATCATTTATTCATTTATTCAAATGGCAATGCATGACTACCTAATAAAAATTTCCAATAATATTCATAATATATGCTAAAATATATGTGGTACTCACATCCAATAACAGGTAAGCAACTAAATTGTAGTCAATTAGTTCAATTCATTCTATTCAATTCATATTAGTTCAATTCACTTCTAAGTTATGTTTAAATTGCTTCTTTCTAAACATAAGATATATTGACAAGTTAAAGTTGTATTGCTAGCGTACTAAACTCGTGCGATAAAAAAAAAATTATGGTTGCCTGTAAAGTCGGTTTTACGGGCGAAGATTTTACGTGACAACGTCTTTTTCTCGGTAGAATATTTATTGATATGAATATTATTAAATTGCACAATAGGAACAAGGAATTGAATTAAAATAACAATTGCACAAATTTTAACTATAGAAATATATTTTGTTTACTAAAACATTGTACATAATTTGAAATTAATTAAAATTTGTTATTGTAAATGGTAAAGTTGAATAAAACATTTACTAAAATTGGAATTTGAAATTCTTGCTAAACACAGTTAAATTCTAACTCCGCGCGTGGTGATTGGTCGGTTTAGTTCGTTTGTTTGGTCGCACTGTTATGACAGGTTAGAGGTTATAATTTGTTATTTTAAATGTTTGACTAGCAATACGCGCTGTTTCTTCTCAATCGACTGAATTACGATTGATTGCAGAGTGGTTTAAACTAATAATTTAATTAACACTATCAACATTTGTTAATAGTATGACATAACCTATAAACTCAGTTTCTCAACTTTTGTGTCAATCTAACAATTAATCAATCAATCATAGTTTACGATAATGAAATATCAGTGTACAATTATTTACCTTTATTGTTGTAGTTGTTGTAAATGACGAATCTAAGCACTCCACATTTTCACGAATAAACATAGTTATCTGCTTTATCCCGTGCGGCGGTCCCACAGTTATCTGCTTTATCCCGTGCGGATCCCGTGCGGCGGACCCACTGGACGGGCATCGTAACGTTACCGGGCGTTACACTTTTTCATGAGTGACTCCGAGCCGCAACCTAATTTGAGACGTTGTCACGTCAAAACCTTCCTTGGAATTCTACCAAATTTTCGAAAGGAAATTTGCCAAATCGGTCCAGCCGTTCCCGAGTTTTAGTGAGACTAATGTGCATCATTAAATTGTTTTATTAAGAAGATTAAGATAACTCTAAAACTAGCATAGTGTTGCAATTTCAATAATTATCATTAAAATTTTATTTTAATAAGATAAAACTAGGATTCTGTTGCAATAGAATTAAGTTAATTTGTTGTAATTTCAATAATTATCATTTCGACATAATAAATGTCATTATGGTAACGAATGGCCTGGTTAATTTAAAAGTATTGGATGATTGTGCAACTTCTTCCTACAGTAATAGTTTATTAGTACTCTGTTCTGTAAATGAGGTATGAAACATTACTTATGATGGCCTCCTATTTCAATTTGTTGGCACAGATTAGCTTAATGAATGTTCAGTTTACTACCTTGTACTATGAATTGCAGAAGAATCAACTCTAATACCCTGTCAGGCTGGTATTCCCTGTAACGGTTAGAATTTAATGAGGCTCTACATAAATTATCCTCTGACATAATCTAATATTACCGCCACAGGTGGATGTTATTACACCAAGTCTCCTGTGCCTGTTGGTATTCGCAATAACTGCAATAACTCTTTAGGATTCTTAATAAACTTATCCACTTAATTTAATGTCTTTCTAAATGTGTTCTAAAGTGTATTTTACAGAGTGCTCAAGCAATGCAAGAATAGCACGGGATTAAAATTTGATCGAGTTTTTTTTTAAAGAAACTTGATTATTTCACAAATCCAATTAAAGAGGTAACTTAGTGTAGGGTTAGATTATTTTCAAAACGGGACGAATCATAATATTTGGGATTTGACTCATCCACGCTCATACATTTCCTATATGTTTTCAATGGATGTGAAGTTCACAACAGATGTTTTGGTATTACAACATGAAATAACGTAGAAATAAACTACAGGTGTTTGTTAAGTAGTATCTCCATAAATAAGAATTTTTGCTGAACCCATATTGTAACACGACCGTAATTGAAGCAAAGGACAGATTCTCAAAAGATATACTGAAAACCTTTATATTGAAATGCTTTCTTTGAATCATTAGCACATGGCATATAAATACAATTAAACTTACAAGACGACTAATATTAGGAACTATGGGCATTATCTCAAATACATTGTGGTTGGATATTGTTCATTATATTGCCTATAAGCTGCATTAACCCAACAATCATTAAATAGTTAGAAAATAATTACATAAATATAAAATGTTGCTGGCACTTGAAAACAACAATATCCCGCTGTATTGACCATGCGTGATCGCAGTTTTTAAATTCCATAGATTAACAGGTGTCATAGTTCTCGTCAGATTTTGAATTATATAGACTAAAATGTGTATCATTCGGTATTTAAAAATTATTTAATATTTAGATAAACTAAAAACGTACCAATTAATACTTACTGTCCAAATTAAACACAGAATTTATAAAGAAGCTTCGTGAACAGTCCATGTATTTTTATTTCATGAAAGTGACCTTGTTTAGATCAAAGACACAATGAAGAAGGATAATCCAAATGTAGAGTTTGGACCACATCGGACATATCTCCTTTATCAACTTAAATTTTGTTGACAACAACAACTGCGGATGGTTCTCTAAAATTATTTATCTAATTCAAGCCAGATATTGAATATTCTTGGCTCTCATATTTACACTATTTTCTTTTGTAAAAATTAAAACACAATAGTAAAGGGAAAGGTGTTAATCATTGTGATGAAGGTGTCAATATAGTTTGGTTTACAACTGACTAACCAGAATAATAATGAGACAACAATATATATCTTACAATAATTACATCGAAATTTATCGAAACAATTTCGCCGTACTTGGCTTTTAAATCTGACAATATAAACCCACCATGACACGGATTGGCTTGATTTGAAAAATAGTTTAAACGTAGAATAAATATTGAAAGGATAGAAATATAACTCCATATAACCGTCAGGAAGAAAATGTTGACACGTTGTATTCTTTACGCCAATCAAGTGTTTCTCCGTATTTTAAAGGGCCTTTTGTAACATAGTGAATCATATTGATTTATAAAGCCTGAAATGTTGGTTAAGAAATCCACATTTGGGGTCATTGGAAAATAACTTATGAATAACAGTTGTTGCCAGTTAATCTGTTAATACTTTCTAAAATTGTAAACCAATGTTCTTGTCTCTTTCGTAAACTTATCCTGACAGTGTAAACAATTACTTACTTTGAATGTTGAATTAAGCTCCAGTTCATCTTCTTCTTAGTAGAGCGTCTGGATTCTGAACATAACATTCACATTGAATCAACTTTTTCCAACCATAGCTGCTTTACGCGCAAAGCAGAGTACAATAGCTTTTAAATGCTAAATTTAGACTATGTTCCGTAAATATTATTATTACATTTTCTAAATTTTTATATATTCTGCGGAAACTTGTGGGTTTTTCTCTCCATAAGGAATGTCTCCAGTCGTCAGCAAATATTAAAATAACGAATAAGCTATGCGGCTTATGGGTTGGGTTCAGCTACCCCTAAGATTAGTGATTCGTTTTTATTTAAGATAGACTATGAAATTTAAAATATATCAGTTAAAATATCTTTTATTCAGAATATTTGGTTAAAATTACGTTCTGAAAATATTTTAAATGCAAAAACGAATATTAAAATTGAAAACAATGTTGCAAACTTTAATGATGAACGTGTGATAAAAAGTTTTAACAAATACCGTTGCCAAGTTCATAATTAATTTAATTTGATGTATAAACAAGAAGGATTTTATGAACTCAATATTTAAATTTTATTAAAAAAAGGAATCTCTTATCATAACTTAGCTTGTACTTATTTATTAAAAGTATACATGCTTCAATAAGCTATACTTGTCTATACTCAAAGTCTGCGCTTCTCTGACAGGTTTGATGTATCATATTGTTGTTCAACGTAACACATAATATCAGCACACAATGTATGTACAGTAGCCAGAGTACAATATTCGTTCAAGCTATCACCGACCAGGGTATGTATGAGACACTGGAGAGTCGTACATATAATGTGAGCAATCAAACCCATACTGTACTCCTGTCAGTATATGCAATGCATAGATCAAGATATGTAACTATATGAGAACTAGGTAAAATCAGAGTCGGTATATTACCAGAATAATATATTTTATTTTATAAAATCTGGCCAACAAAACCAGTTAGAAATGCTTATAGGTAGTGACTTCAGTTATGTGTAAAATTGCAATGCATGACTACCTAATAAAAATTTCTAACAAAATTCATAATATATGCTAAAATATATGTGGTACTCACATCCAATAACAGGTAAGCAACTAAATTGTAGTCAATTAGTTCAATTCATTCTATTCAATTCATATTAGTTCAATTCACTTCTAAGTTTAATTTGCTTCTTTCTGAACATAAGATATAATGACAAGTTAAAGTTGTATTGGTAGCGTCCTAAACTCGCTTGATAAAAATTTGTAATGGTACATGTTTTCACTGAATCAATATTCCCGTAATATACCAACACAACGGAAGATCCATGCACGGAGCAAAATATAGGGAAAAATGTATTACACATACATACGGAAGGTCGGACATACTGTCTTTGACGTTTTGAACCCAATAAAAAAGTGAGTATACAGGTATAGTGTACACCAGCAGAAATTTCATTGAAGTCGGCTGAGACACTAAAATCTATTGTTATTTGGTTGAATAGTAAACATTTAATGTTTTATGGTTAATTTGACTTTGCACTGTTGTGAATAAAAACTCATCTAATAAAATATGTATTAGCTTTCTAGAAAAACATTTTGACCATTTTTTGGGGGAAATAAGAAATTTATTGTTGGCCAAAAATTTAAAATGTGTTTTTTCACGCCATATTTGTATACGATTCTGGTTTTCTCAAAACCACTAAACTTTTAGTTCTGAAATCTATTTTATTCAATTTATTAGCTCAAAGAAACATTAGAAACTATTGAGTTCGCTCTTTAAAATACCTTACCAGATTTTCAGGAAGGCCTAGTTTTACATGGTGAGCTGAAATCCGGGCGAAATCTTCGCTACCCGTAATTCGTCAACGAAACATAACCTGACCATGTGCACATTTTTTTATTACTTTTACATGTAGAATGAGCACCCACAGTATCTGTATATCTTCGTGAATCACCCTGTATAGACAACACTGAGTTAAATGTTTGCGATGATTATGCTTGTCACTCTATTGGATTTAGCTGAGTATGAGGTGATATTTTACATGCGCCTTATGAGTCCATCATGGCAATGAGAAAATAACAGAATAAATCATTTGTAAAAAATCTTAGTATAATCACATTATAAGATTACATTTTAATAAATGCAGCATGTCAAAAACAACAAGAAAAAAAATACAGTGGAAAGTCAATATTAAAAGTTGTGACAGACATTTTCAGTACACTCTTACCTTGCAGTTCCCTCCATAGTTTACTGGAAATTTTATATTTAAAGCAGCATTAAAACAATGACAAACATTTTATAATGTACTATGATATCTTAAATATTTCTTCTTCAAACTTAACTTTTAAATGCTACTTAAAATTTCTACATAGACAGGAATGAATTTTGCGTCACCAATAATGGAATTAGGTTGAGAGTTACTAAAGTAAGCTTACACGTATTCTATTATTTCTGTCGAGGAGATTCACAAACTTAATTTCATTTCTTTATGTCCACAGGGCTTTTTTTAAATGAAATAAACCATTGATTTGAAGTTTTGCATGCAACCTCTGCGAGGTGGTTTTGTATGTTACGTGAAAGTTGGCATGACGTATCCCTACCATATATAATATATTTTTAATTCTTATTTGAATATTGTTTTATTTACGTATAGAGGATTTTCCTTCAGTGGAGAGCCAAATTTGTAATATATACTTCATGTATTTAAACACATTGTCACGTTACGTTTAAATAATTGTTTTGGCACAAATCCACTAAAATCCCTTGCAGGTGTGAGAACCTGATACGGATATAAGAATGAGGGATCTGCTTCATATATCTGAGATTTACAGGTTGCTGGAAGTATGTCCCGTATTTATAAACCTTTTTAGGCGCCTTAGTGCATTAAACGAGTACAATCAGCATCGGAACATAACCATGTATATTGAATAGTGATATTACTTAGATATTGGCTGTTGATGCGGTTAAACACTATACCATTACGTTTAGGAGTGAAAAGTAACAAACGAGATATGTTCAAATTATTATGTTTTTAGTCTGAAAATAATTATTGTTATATAGCAGATACATTAAACATATTTTATTTGTTCCTTAATGCAAATTGATGTAGTAAGGCAGGTTCCACTTAAGAACTCCAACTTGCGCGGGAGAGGGGCTGCGTGGCGTAATAACATCCGCCAACGGCGGTAATATTAGACACTGTCAGCGTCTGGGTAATTTATGTAACAGTCTTGTTACCCTCCCTCCTCTACAGGTTATAACAGACAAAGCTGTGGATTAGGAACGGGTAAATCTATCAATGTGTTACTTGTAAGACCTCTTGATTATTAGAAAATAATCTGCACAAGATTAATTTTCTGTGATGTACTAAATTGAAACAGGACATTGTGTTTATAAAGGGGTTAATAAATTATATAATTGAGTAATAATTAATAAGATCTTTAAACGTGTTTATAATTAAGTAATAAATTAAAATTTGACCTCTTTATAACATAACATAGCTATTTTTAGAGTTTAGCTTCCGTTTACACTCCGCTTAGTGCAGCATCCGGGGTCCGTCTCGAATTCGCAATTTTACATTTGTTAAGACAAAAAAAAAAAACCTCTTCACTTATGTTACACAACATTTTTATATCTCATTTCTAGGTTTCTCTAATTATGAAAAGATGTAAATATTTAATTTTGAGACATTCATCACAAAGTTTTTTTTGGTGTTTTCAGACGAAAATGGAATTCAGATTTCGCGAGTCTAGCCTGTAACAGTGTCGATTTGGTAGAGGAACAGGAAGTAAACTCAACATTTTTCAGTAACCTATTTAATTGATAAAATAGTTGCCTATTTTTTCTAGCCCATTTATTCATACACAAACTTCGTAAAGTTAATTTTTTTGCACGATTAAAAACAATATTTATTATTATTCATAAAATAACATTATTTTATGATGAGTAATTATACATTATGATACAATATATTGTGTATTGAACACCTATTATGGGCAACAAAGAAAAAATGAAACCCTGACACAAGTGAGCTCAGTTGGCCCAAGTTACCTCAAATACACGGCATTATATCACCCAGCCTCCGTTTACATTCATCAGGAATCTGAAGGGCAAGACAAACGCAGGAACCCGAGATTGGACCGCAAAGGGGGACCGATACTGGGTCTCACTTTGGCTATAAATGATCGAAGCTCTACGTCCCGCTGTGTTAATCAAGCGTGTTCAGAGAGCAAATCTGCTCAAGCAATCTAAATTTATGTTATTTCACGATGAATAAATCAATTTAAATAACCACGATACCATAATTTAAAATTAAAAAAACTGTAATAACATGTGACGTTCGACTTTCGTTACATTTTAATAGCGCCTCTTTTAAACAGAAAAATATATTGAGTCTCTTCACTTTTAAAATGAGTTGAAGGGGCAGAACTATTCATGATTGGTATTAGCTTTTACAAAACCGTTGAAATTTACAAAGAAAATAGAATTTAAAACAAATATTAATGCACCTGAAATATCCACACAAAATTTAAAATAACTGCAGTAATGAAAGAAAACATTGACGTATATAAAACAGATTTATTAAAAATATAGGGAATGACTGTTAACTTCCCATTCATTTTGAATTAAAATATGTAAATATTAATTTCAACTTGATAATTTTGATATGTTAATATATGTTTAAAAGGAATTAGGGTTGGACAAAATACAATTTTTTCATTTCATAAACTATTAAAAAGATTATCAACAGTCATAAACAAATCAGGTATCGGAAATACAAATTTTGCATCCTGTAACTTAGTATTACCCTCATGTCAGAAGATATTCTCCAATCATCACCTCAATGACTAGCATCCAAATGTGGTATTGTATATATATATACTGTTATATTTTTCATAAGCAGATAACATATATAAACTTGTACAGTGTTTGGCTATGTAAACTGTTGATATTACCATAACATGCCAAACATGGGGGGACGGGCCACAGAGGAAAAATGGAAATAATAAATGAAATGGGTCTAGTGATACTCATTAAAAGAGGTCAAGTTGAATGCCGCAAACCGCATCTCAAAAGGTTGAATGGCGGGTGTTTTGGTAAAATACAATTCTTCGTATTTTCATAAAATTCATAAATCACAAATAGCATGTCTACTGTCAAATCTAATTTTGCCGCAAATTTATAAGTAAACTGACCATATAACTGTACACAAATGTGGAAAAGAACATGGGAATTTTAGATATCAAAAGGAAAGGAGGACAATTTTACAGAGCAGAAAAATTGCATATCCATTTCATTTATAATAAGGATACTTATAACATTTTAAATAGCAAAATTTTTAACAAATAAAAATATTTAAAACACCATATTAATCCATGTTACTGTAGTTATTTTATCCCAGTTTGTATACTGTTTATTTAAATGGCAATACGAAAGATACAAAATGAGTATCGTATCAAAACTGTATAGTAAACAATCATAACATTTGAAAAATAATGTAAAAACAATTCAGATGAAAAAACTTTACCAGTCAGCATCGACTCCTATTACTGCGTCCTGGTTATGCTTTTTGTTAGAGGATATACACGAACATTACTTTCCGATTGCCTTTCCGTTAAAAATGCATGAATTGGACCCTACTAACAACTCCGGCAATAAAACTGCCAAGAAGTCAACCCACCGGATACAACATACATGGTGTAACCGTAGTAGAAAAGTTATTATCATCATGTTGCCTCTAGGTAACATAAAGTATTCTAGCAATTTTTCTTTAATCAGTGTCTCTTTATATTAAATTTAAAACATGAGTATTATAATCATCCTCGTGTCGGAATATACGGGAGATTTTTTAAATTTTATATGATGTTATTAATTACACATTACAGAGTTATCTTTATATTATTATGATGAATAATGAACTAAATGCCATTATAAAAATAATTGTATGGCCATACACGTTTTTTTGTATTCAACCATCTTCAGAGTACACTATCCTCTAAATAAATAATAAACAACTAAATATATACATGTGGACCATTTAAACAGAAGTTAAATTTATATTACAATAAATTTTAACTTCAAAACAAATTGATTTTTCTTCCTGTTTTTAACCAAACGTGTCTAAATTGTTGTCTCTAAAGGACTAAGTGAGTAACATCATTATTGTTTTAACAATACTGTAACTGGTATGATAAGAGTTTCTTAAGGTGGGGAGGAGAGCTGTAAGTGAATAGTTAAGTTGTCAGTAAGGGTCTGAGCTGCCAAATGGTTTCCAAAGACATTAGAACTAATGGAGGTTGCCGTGTCGGGTGATAGTCGACTAAATACATAAATGGATCGTCCAACCAATCATGAACGTTTGAGGATAATGCTTTGTAAATCGTATCATGTTATCAAAGTGGTTATGCAGCTTAGTTGTGAATGTATTACATACATAATGAGTTATCAATCACATTATTTAAAATAGGAGATAATACACAAAACCTGAGTATTCTTATTATTCAACTGATTTATTATTATGTAATTTTCAGGTGATGGAACTCATGACTTTCAGTGAGTTAACTGCCATGTTAGTGTAGATAAAGTGTCTATAATTGATTAATTAAGGTCGTGTCAAAGACCCCATGTACATTGCTTCAGTGCTACCTCTGATACTGGATTCTATTAGGAATTACTGAACGTGTAAATTACCAAAGTACGAGTATTATTTGGCACTTCCTGATGGTTCACATTTACATACTTCCGTATAAAAGTAATAAAAGCAGTGACAACTACTGTAACTTATAGTCATGATTATTTTATAAAATCAATATTTTTAAACACTTTATTTCTTATTAATTTTTATTTGACAATGATTTCATTTTCAAGAGACCATAGGTTCCTATTTGTAAAGTTTTACTAAAATCCTTTTTCTAATATTCTAAATAGATGCCAATATGAGTGATAGAAAACATATTTTACCTCAAAAACCACAATGAATTTGCAGTTAAATAAGTGGTTCTAGAGTAGATACGGCTAGCAGTAATTAAAAGAAATGGGGATCAGAGACCCTTTATTCATGACTCATGTTGATATCTTAACATTTCCTAAAAACGGAACTGTAGAGCCTCAAAACTCTAAAAATTTTGGAGAATTTAAAAACTTTCAATCAATTTTCCATTATGTAGCGTAGGAAATGTGGGGTTAAAGACTAAACAGTAAATATAATTTAACTTTTAAAGCCGATACAAATAGTAGATCAAATGGGTTGATAAATCCTGTTATATCAATACATATTTCTTGTTAAAAGGTATAAACAGGCGTGATAGTGATTCTTATTCTTGATCGTTGTTACACCTCAGCGTAGGTCTCCAAGTGCGGGTTGCCTATGTCCTTATTTATAGACATTACTATATAACTATCATTTGCAATACAGATGTGTTAAATTCTATTACTTAAGTTACTAAATATGTTAAACTAACTTCCATACTGTAAATTATGGGCAAACTATTTATAAAGAACTAAATTGACAAGTGCCAATTTTATGGTTGGAAGACTTTTAGTTAATGCTGTCAGTGTGATTTCTCTCTTGATAGCAAAATACTCCACCGTGAAATTATGTGCCATTTACTTTGAATAATGTGAGCTTTACATTGTACGTTAAGCATTACTGGATATAACGATTTTGTAATATAAACTTAATGTTAAGAATAACTACGCTAAGTAAAAATAAATAAAATATATTATTGTATATTATTATTTCTTTTGTATTAAGTAATTATTTCATCAATTAAGTGACCTAATAAATTACTGTTTTCATAAAAGTGATTTAAACTGCTTCAAAATAGTATTTGCATACACGGAAAACAATATTTTTATTTCGAATATAGAATATACTATGTACACATCATTAGCATACTGATCATTTGTCCAAATGTATAAGCGTCATAAAATACTCATAAATATTAGGAAACTTAAGTAAGTATTTTTTGCTTTACGACATTACGATCTATTACTAGATAAGACATTCCGCTATTTTCACTTATATTTTTAAATTTTGAAAAAATATCCAGTATAATTAGCAGTGAATCATCCTTTTATCTGTGATGAAACATTTTATATTTGAATGACTCTTTCCTAAGAATAATTAAAACTATATCCTTGAGAGCTTTATCTCATTCATTGCCACCGCAGTTTTAATTTCGTTTAATGCTGATCATGATACATTAGACATATAATACTCTTTTAAACTTGAATAACAATATTTTCTTCACGTATGCAACCGTTATCAGGGACTCATGAGATACTGTAAAATAATGTATGAGAATCATGAGATTATCTTTCTTCTCATGATCTCATGTAATCTCATGATTACATGAGATCATTTGTCCAAATGTACAAGCGTCCTAAAATACTCATAAATATTAGGAAACTTAAATAAGTATTTTTTGCCTTATGGTGTATTACTAGATAAGGCATTTCGCTATTTCCACTTAAATTTTTAATTTTGACAAAAATATCAAGTATAGTTAGCAGTGAAGCATCCTTTTATCTGTGATGAAACATTTTAATTTGGAATGACTCTTACTCAAGAATAATTAAAACTATATCCTTGAGAGCTTTAGCTCATTCATAGCCACTGCAGTTTTAATTTCGTTAATTGCTGATCATGATAAATTGAACATAAATGATATTTATAAATAAATATAATACTCTTTTAAACTTGAACAAAAAATATTTTCCTCATGTATGCGGGATTAATGAGATACTGTAAAATAAGTTTACGAGACTCAAGTTTAAAGAGAAGAAAAAGAAATATCATCTCTGTAAGTTCTAATGTAATAAAACCAACCAACTCTATAGCTGCTGATTAACTTTGTACCATCTTCTAGATGTCAATTAGTATAAAGCAATAAGAGCTGATTTCTGCGTAGTCCGGCCTTATTTTCAAGTCTAAAGTCTGTGTATATAAACCATTACTTTTACACATTACTTAATGTAAATCAATTTATGGAATAAAAAATTTGATGGACATGTTGGAAGATTACTATAATTAAGAGAAGGGTTTAGAATTTTAATAAGGAAAAGTTCAAATTCTGCAACGAATATTTATCGTTGGTTTAATCTTGAAGAGGGACAAAAATTCTAATTTTCACTCTCAAAAGAACACGATTACATATTTAATTTATTTACAAACTTCAAAGTAATGGCTGAAAACTACAAGGTACTAGGATAAGGTGAGTGTTCAAGCCGACTAATCTAAGGACTTTATTATTCGACGGATAATATGTGGATGATACTTGGATATGGGAAATGCCTTATTCCAGTGTTTTATCCGGATACGTGTAAATCTCGGAGAGCTAATAATAAAGATCAAATACTGTAAATACATGCTAAAGAATAATATTAATATGACGTTTTAAGATTTTCTAAATTCACTTTATTACAATATTTAGGTTTCTTTCTAAAAACTCTCAGAGAATAACTTTAATATAAATTAACTGACTGTCAAATTAAATTGGCAATCAATTACACATCTTGAGTTTTAGCAGAACTGTGGATATCTAAGAGAAACAATTACACAATCACTATTGATAAATCACAATTGTTTTCTTCCAGATGATGTCACGAATGCTTGGTTTGATTTATTTGTTGTGTAACTCGTAAACGAATCAGTAGAAGTTTAAATTTAGCAAGAGATTACTCGAAATTTTTATTTCGTACTGGACTGAAAATATAGGTTTTCACTTTAGTTCTTTAATCTGGAAAGTTAAGTTCTCAAAACAAAGTTTTTAAGTAATAAACAGACTACTGTTTAAGTATAGAAAATAAATTGTCTGAAAAGCATTCGCTATACACCAACTCATTACGATAGTGTGACCAACATTCGCTCTGATTTCAGAAAAGTACACAAACCTTCATAAATTTAAATCAACTCTCCACACGTGTGTGCGCGTTGGCGAGTCAGTGCTCCGCCGGAGCCTCCATTATTCTCACTTTACTCTAGTCATGGATATAAGTGAAGAATTATCCTTTAGAGAGAATACCCACTCAATTTTATAACTCTAAAATTCATTCGTTTTCTAATTTTAAATTCTCTCGTGTATCACGATTTACCAAATTAATTTTCTAAACATTATAATTTGAGGATGACTCTGCTTCATTAATAATTTATCTTTGTGTGTGCGTAAGTAAGATACGTCGAAGTAGAAGCAAATATATATTCTTTCAAATAAATATTCTTTTCAAGCAGTAAAACGATATACAGTTATTTAACTAGGAATATTAGCAAAGCTATTTAATTTACTTAGCCAAATTTTTGGGGGTGCGGGCAAACGTATAAAATATAAATATTAACATTATTTTAATACAAATTTATATTCGACGATAATACAGTAATTAAATCCAAGCAATTAAATAGCGATTTATAGATATTTTAAATTTAAATTGGGAGAATTGTTTGCTTCGTAAAAAACCCGAAAAACAATTTTATCAATAGGTTACTTAATAGATAAAAATTTTAACTATAAACTGAAAGAAAAAACACTGATAAAACAGGTCGTAACTACCAATAACATTTTACTAACCGGATTTTAATTATATTATACGATAGCCATCACGAAAAATACATAATAGTTGCAAATTAATTAATTAAGATTAGTAAATAGTGTTGCATGTAATTAACACACAAAATGTAAGGACTAACCATTAGGCAAAAGCGGTTGCCTTTTACGTACCTCCGTCAGGCCACATCCTTTACCCTTCTGATGAAACTCCACAATAACAAATGAAAGTTAAAATTGATTTTATTGCAAGTGTTCTACGTACCTTAGTGAATTTATGACGTGTTGTTTGTTCTGTTCTCCTTTACAGTGGCATCACTTGTATTTACTCTCCAATTATGACTTAATTTTGTTGGTGTAGATTCTATTATGAAAATAACAAACTCGGCATACTGCCCTCGAAGTGGTTTTTTAAAATGAATTTTAAACCTTTGGTAGAGACGTGTAATTGTATTAATTTTCAACATTAGTAACGTGGACATATATAATTTAATATTTCAGGCATATAATCATTATAGTTAACCATAGAATCAGTTTTAAGTTAATACTAGCAGTTACCCATGATTCGCACGCAATTATATTTTTAAATAAAGGTCACCATGATCATGGAATGATATTAATTTTAAAAAGCATTCCAAACAATCCTAAGATAAGTCATAATCACTGAAAGATGTTCTAACACATTGATCCGTTTCAGATTTAAGTTTAATGATAGTTCACTGAAGTCGGAGATGTAAAATATTTTGTATAAGTTTCTCTGAAACTTATCGAATTTAATTTAAATATTTTCTGTTATATTATTAAATATATCACCGTATATTTCAGTAACAATTGAACGACGAGTAAATACCAAGTCCAGAGTAAAACAAAATTCGATATTCCTATCAAGTTAATTTAAAGTGTATTAACTATATTTTAGTATATGGTTAACACACTTATAGTGTACTAAATAATATAATCTTATTTAAATAATTACTTGAATAAAATCTCAGTAAACCAACCTCGTAAATTAACGTAACATACAATTTTTCAAGTTTCGTCGAAATTGATTAGCAAATAGGAAAAGTATTTGTCGTCACCTGTTTAAATGTGTATACATAATTATACTTATTATTAATGACCAATAGGGCTAAGGCCAGAGGGATTTTCGATACAGGAATAGGCTTATATGTTAACCAGAATCCTAAGAATATCCATGTAACATTTCAGCAAAATCAAGCCAGCAATTTTTACATTGCTCCTTTCATTTATTCATGTTACACAGTATTATTTCGATATGTCTATGTACATACTAATACATAATTTTGACGTGACAACGTCTTAAATTAGGTTGCGGCTCGGAATCACTCATGAAAAAGTGTAACGCCCGGTAACGTTACGATGCCCGTCCATTGGGTCCGCCGCACGGGGTAAAGCAGATAACTGTGGGTCCGCCGCACGGGATAAAGCAGATAACTATGTTTATTCGTGAAAATGTGGAGTGCTTAGATTCGTCATTTACAACAACTACAACAATAAAGGTAAATAATTGTACACTGATATTTCATTATCGTCGTAAACTATGATTGATTGATTAATTGTTAGATTGACACAAAAGTTGAGAAACTGAGTTTATAGGTTATGTCATACTATTGACAAATGTTGATAGTGTTAAGTAAATTATTAGTTTAAATCACTCTGCAATCAATCGTAATTCAGTCGATTGAGAAGAAACAGCGCGTATTGCTAGTCAAACATTTAAAATAACAAAATATTCTACCGAGAAAAAGACGTTGTCACGTAAAATCTTCGCCCGTAAAACCGACTTTACAGGCAACCATAATTTTTTTTTTAAAATATAATATATGGTTAGATTTATATTCTAATAATATTATGAATGTTTTATAAATAAGATAATATTCTTGTAATTAGATATTTATTGTCCCTCATTCAACCGTTTTGTTTTTTAATACATAATCATACATTTTATGCTTAAGAATTATTAAGAAATTGTGCTTAAACTCAAGCCACATTCATCAAAAACATTCTGAAGAAATTCCAAAGACTAAATTTATTTCACAACATCTAATTAAATGGGGTTTAAAACTTTTTAGAGCGTAATTTCCATTTTCTTTAGTTTCAGGAGCACATTAAAAGTTTCTTGCGGCCAAATAACAACCAATTAACCCTTGAATTGCTGGCGTTTGAAAGTAGTTTGGATTAAAGATGAATGTTTTTGTTTATAAAGAAACCTTGTCCTCTGAGAAAGCATTTGTTTTTATAACTCAGAAATATGAATTGTGTTTCTTACTTTATACAAGTATATGTTTTCATAAATACTGCTGTATAATTCTGCTATGTAAAATAATATTAAATTTTTATGATACGTTCATTAACTGAAATTAAAATAAGTTAATATTTTATAAGTTTCAAAGATTTTAAAATTTAAATCAATGAATAATCTATAGTTTAAAACATATTCATTGCAACTTATTTTCAATAAATATATATCTCACTAGAGGACTCAATACTTGTGTCCTTCTATTCACATGTATACATATTTAGGTTATATAAAAGGACGTATACAATTATTTTATTTAAAAATTAAACTTCTTAAGTTACACAATACACAAAACATTTAAACTTTTGATTCATTACAAGGTATATAATTGCAATTGAATAAAAACATAAATGGTTTGAGAAATTTTGCCAAACGACCTATTGTGGAGGTAAATCTAAAAGGTAATTCTTAAACGTCATAAAATAATTAAGTGTTTAATCGAATTTGACTTAACAAAATCATTTGGATACCAAGCTATTACATAAACTCTAATGTCACATGTCACCAAACGAGTTATGCTATTGCTGAAGAGAGTAATATAACGAAATAAACATATAATGGTATTAATATAATGGTAATAAGATAAAATTATATTATATATTAATATAATATAATGGTAATAAACATATAAGGACAATGGATAACCGTTTACTAATAGGGAAGGAGGAAGTTGTCCTGGAGAGGTTTTAAAGATTAGAGATGAGATCTTTTCCGTTATTTACAACTAATTATCTTATTTAAGAATTCTTTTAGACATTTTCTGTGTAGAAATAATAATATTTTATTATTAAATAATTTGTTAAATAACAGTTATTAATTATGTGTCCAGGCACTTGTGAGATAAAGCTTTCTAATTACCATGAGATAGGAGTTTTTTAACTAATTATCAGAAAACATATATATATATATATATATATATATATATATATATATATATATATATATATACTTAATTGGTATTATATTTCCTATTTTATCGTTATAAATACCGTTATATATTTTTTATTGCAGGGGGTTAAGAAGTATAATCAAGGTTTTTGATTTAATTATAGCATCATATTTCAGCCAGAGTTCATATAGTAAATTGAAATTTATATCTCCAACGAGAAATATTTGTTAAATAAGTTTTTAGCTTTGCAACTTTGCTTTATAAACAGTGCATATTATAGTTTTATAGTGACGTTGCCAATTGAAGTTAGGTCGGTCATTTGAAATACATGACTGTTTATAAAAATTGCCTTAGAATATCCCTTGGTTATGGCATATCAATTAAGTATGTGTTACTTAAAGATTCAATTTTGTAAAAATTGATAGTTCGCATTTTTTATTGGAGCACGTCATTACTTGCAAAAATATCAACGAAATCACTCAATATAGAGGCACAAGTTAGTTTATGCGATGTCCTTGAACTTATTGAAAAAACATAATTTGCGTAATCATCCATAAGGGTGGAATAAAATTTACTGATACATCAATACGACCGAATCCACCTAAAAGCCCTCCTGCAAGAGCCGTCGGTATTCCTGATATATGTGAGGACACACCCGTATGTCTCTGGATGTCCTGCTTTACACAAATCTTTACGTCACCTCTCTCTGAGCACTTTATTTCGTTCAGGTTGATTAAATAAAGCTACTATCAAACAAATGTGTTTTTCGTGGACCTTTTGTTTGCTTGAACTCTTAAGTGATTACACGTAGTTCAAGTATTCGTGTGTTATGTATGTTTTATACAACACTCCAAAAATAAATACACAGGATGGTTGTCTACAAATGGTCATAGTGAACGATTGAAGGTGATTGGTGAAAAATACATATTAATAATGAACCATACAAAAAAATGTCCGATACGTATTGCTAAACCTCTTGTTTAACTGCTAATATTGGTTCGTTACTGATATAAACTATTAAACTAGTGTAAGCTAGTAATCAATAATTGATATCTAATATTTTTTAATTTGGTTATTTTTATAAACTAACTATTGATTTATTGTAAAGCTTTTTGGTATTTTTTTATTACACATGCTGTTGAAACATTTGGCTTGTATATTTATCCACAATGTTTAATGCCTGGTAAGACTCCGAATTTTCAATATTATTTGTGTAAGGCTGTATCTACTCGTAAACATATTTCCTGTGACAACTGAATCACAAGACACAAATACTGTAATTTTGGTCAATGGCGGGCAAGAGTTGTTCCAGAGATTGGCTGCCATTAGAGATACTATCTAGGGCCGTTTAGTTGATAGAATTGCCGCCAGGTGCCGTTAGTACGCTCGGGATCAAGACGTTACCTGCTCCATCTAATAAGCCTCTTAATTATTGCCTTCTTAAGTCTCGAAGGATCTGCCGTTAATTAAATTCAGCCTCTCTGTGATCTAAGTAAACTAATTAAATTGATTCAATATTAAGTATCATAGGAATATGTTATAGCCTACGTAGATCCTTCGTATGTGATTTAGTTTTAATAATCAAACAATATTTCATGAGTTTTTACAAAGTAAAATAGTTTAACAAAATAAATATAAATAATAATTTCTCACTTCCTGTACAATAAATGGGAAATGTTGAACAATGTTCGTAAATATATCAAATTAATTATTATTACTGTGTTGTATAAATTTGATCATAATAGCATTCAAATAAGATGAGGCAAAAAGAACTTATTATTTTTACTAAATATCAAATATTAAAGGGCAGTTTTAATTCAATTATAAGTGTGTAAAAATTAGTTGTTGTTATTCATTTTGGTGTAATTGTATTGTTCATACCACGAATTGACTCATGCCGTGGCCAAAGGATGTGGGAAAGTTTGTAATTGTCCCTATAAAATGTATTATAATAGGAGCATTTGGTGTATTAAAAAATGTTCAAGCATTTATTACAAAATTACGCCTATTTTATTTACTTGGAGATGTAGAATGTTGAATTTGAAGTAGCTAACTCAACATTTTATTGCTTTGACATTCTTGTATACGTAAATAGCTCATATAAACTTTAAAATAAATCATGAGATCAAGTTTTTCTTGAACCATTAGTTTGATTTATTAGTGAAACTTGGAATTCGCCCAAAAAGCATATTATAACTTATAACTCTCATTTAAATTGTACCACTTGATTAACTAAAATACTCAATGTTAACAATCTGGTCGAAACGTGAGATGATTATTGCACGTCTTGTTACAGGTCAATATAGCCTGCGGGGGCTAAAAATGTCACATAGCCAATACCTTACCACCTAAATTACACAATGTTATTAGTCACGTTACTACTATACATTATATTTCTAAGCCTCATCAATATATAAATAAAGTGAGTCCACAAAATAATGTCATACTTTTATTTCGTTAAAGCTACTACATTGTGATGGTAAGTCTATGAAACAGACTTAAATTAAAACAATTGTTTCTATAGTTTTGTTTCAGTAAGGTGATTTACCCACGGTTCTCGAATGTTACAAGTGGTTTTACGAAAACAGCCAAAATAGCAACTGTTTAAAGAAAGTTCAGCATATTTTGTGACTATCAAAGTTTATATTGCGATTTCAGTGCAGCGTCGGTGTTATCAAGTGTTTAATAAAACTCACTCTAACATATATAGCATGTATTGTTTGGTTAAGACATTTAAGGAAACTGGCAGCTTATTTCACAAAACGCGGTCATGTATGCAAAAAACACACACTAATTTTCCACATTGGATTGTGCAGCCAGCCAATCATAAAATTTTGAGGATAATGCTTATTGGATAATGGTTATTTTTTGCTATTAAATTAGGAACTCAATATAGTTGTGAATATATTTAAAACATATGAGTTATCGATCACATTAAATAAACTAGGAGCTAATACAGAAAACTAAGCATTCTTATTTCTTCAAATGTTTTCCTACTATGTAATCTTCAGGTGATAGAACTCATGATTTTGAGTGAGTAAACTGCCATGTGATGATATTAGTAGAGCAAGTGTCGATAGTTTATTAATTAAGGCCATGTAGCAGAGCCCATGTAAATTGCTCCAGGGCAATCTCTGATCCTGGATTCTATTAAGAATTACTTAACGCGTAAATTTCCAAAGTATGAGTACTATTTGGCATTCCTTATTGTTCACTATTATAGGCATATGTACAAAACCTACTAAAAGCAGTGACAACTACCGTAAACTTATAGTCATGATTATTTTATAAAACAATTAGGTGAAATAGTCCGATTCCACCAGCGGAAAGATTAGTAATGATTTAAGCTAATGAATATAAAAAAAAATAAAAAAAACATTTTTCCTTTCCCTATAGACTTACTATTTTTAACCTTTTTAACACGAATTTTAGATCAGTACATATTTATTTCTATATACGTATCTGAGACGACTTAAATATGGGATATAAGATCACCCGTACGGAAATAAACCTTTTGTTTCCTCTCTACTTCACACTCAAGATGTCTTCTATCATTTTAGATTAAATGTTGCGTTATAAAGGTGAAAAATGGCTAACTTAAATTAAATCAGCTGTTCAATAATATAAGAGACGAGTTCTCTGAGTTAATAGTATAGCATTTTTAATACATTTGTTTTAAAATTGTAGTGTATCTAGCTCTGTATCTAGAAGTAATAATGACCTTACTGACAGTTTATATTGTAACATATTTACTTTTATTCCCTTCTATTGCTCAATGCAGTAAATAAATAGGTAAATTAAGATATCGCCCTCTTCCCTATTATCAAATTTTTCAATCTTCAGAGAAAAAGTATGTTCATGAAATCCGAGAAATCGTAACCATCCAATACTAAAGCATATTAATTAATACTAATATTAGTTGTAAATTGTAAATATATTTTATTAGACACTGTAAATATGTTAATTTGAAGGATTTAACAGATTATAAAAATAAGAGAGAGTAGCATCTAGTGAGAGAAATGTAGGTTAGAATGAACTGGTAGTTATTAGATCGTGGAGCTTAACGTATACACATGTTAAGAAAAAAGTGAAAGAAATAAAATAGGTGTGGTGCAACGTTCATATAAGTGAGTCTTCCTTTTTGAAATCTGGCTGACAGGGTTATGTCAATATTACTACACTCACGACTTTGAGAGGTAGATATAGGAGTAGCTGGTGAGATTTAACCTATAAGGAAAGCTACACAAAATTAAATGATGAAATCTTCGTATATTATGGAACCATAAAACAGTTTTATATAAAAATACATATTTTGTATAAAAGGAGGTAATATTTTCTACTTCCATACTAGTCTTGAGCTGGTTTTTTATAAAGACTTAATTGTTATAAAAATCTTGTAAGAATTGTATTTTTTATCAATCTTTAATCTCCAATTGCTTTGATTTTCAAGGGAGCATAGGTTATTGATAAGTTTGAATTAAAATATGTTTTATTTTCCCAATATTCAAATTTATGCCTTACGCCAAGTTTTCAAAAAGGAAACGCCAATGTGCATTAAAAACCTTTAATCTCTACATGAACGATAAATTTGCAGTAAAAAAGCGTTACGTTAGTAGGAAAGCAGTAATAAAAAGCATGATCAGTTTCAGAGACCTATAAATTTACAACCGAAGTTGATATCTTGGCATTTTCGAATTCTACTTATTTTGGAATATGTAACATACATTAAATTTAATTTAATAACTTATGTTTAAAAATGTGTGATCAAAGTTGAAACACAAATTTTAATTTAATTTTCATGCTGGATATAATTAGTTAATCAAATGGTTCGAAAAATCCAGTATATCAACACATACTTCATATTAAAAGCTATAAAAAGACGTAAGAATGATTCGCATTGTAGTTTGTAGATTGATTCGCATATGGGGAATTCCGATAATACATGTATTTTCATTCCATTAGTTAAGTTACTGAATATGCTTAACTAATTTCATAGTATAGATCTTTGGAAAACTATTTGTAAAGAAATAAACTAACAAGTGCCATTTTTATGGTTGGAAGACTTTTAAGAGACTTTCTGTAATGCTCGCCTCTTAATAGCACAATACTCAACCGTAAATTTATGTGCTATTTACATCGAATAATGTGCACTTAACATTGTACATGGGGCATTACTGAATATAAAAATTTTGTATTTTGATAAAAAAATAACGTTAAGCATAAAAACACGATGATTATATATAAAATATATTTCTGTATATTACAATTTCCATTGTATTGTGTACGTTTTATTAATTAATAAACTTTTTCTGGATCCTTTTTCAGATTATTTAAAATATAGTATCTGTATACAATTAGAAATTAAGTGAATTAATTATTGACCTTAGGAAAACAGCCTATACTATTTACACACAATTCGCTTAATTTTAACATTTTAATGAGTTTAAGAGCCTTAAATTTGTCATTTTATTAAAAAACATAATTTAGTAGTTTTTCCTTACGATATATTAATGGCTAAAAGATATTGTTAATTAGACAGTTAAATTCTTAACCGTTCTAAAAATTACACGGTCTAGTTAGCCGTGCAGCATTTAAATCTGTAATGGATCGTTTTAATTTTTGGATAAATAGTACATATGAATAATTAAATCTATATCCTTAAGAGCTTTTGAAGAGCTTATTCATAGCCACTGTAATAAAAATTTAGATTAATAGCTTTAAAGACTCCATAGACGTAATTTAAATTTTAAAATAAATAGTATACTTTTTAAATTTGTAAAAATAATATTTTCTTTATTTATATTGAACCGTTAGTTGGAAATAATAGGGAGGGAGATTCTGTAAAATACGTCTATGTGACTCAATTTCAAAGAGAGAAAAGAGAGATATCATCTCTATAAATTATAATGTAATAAAACCAACCAACCCTACAACTGCTGATTACCTTTGCGCCATCTCTCACATGTCACTTAGTATAAATCAACAAGAGCTTATATCTGCGTACTTCAGCCTTATATTAAAGTTAAAATTGTGTGTATTCAACCCACTTAAACACATTACTTAACGCAAACTACTGTTATTGAATAAAACATTATCTGTCGAGAGATTACTATAGTGAAGAGAGGGATTATATAATTATAATAAGATACATTTTCAAATTTTGCAATGAGTATCTGTTGTGGATTCAATTTTGAATAGTGTAAAGTTTCTAGTTTTCTCTCTTAAAAGAAGAGGATTTTATATCTAATTCCTCCAGTAAAAATTTTTCACATCAGTTGTGGCCGTGTGAAAGAATTTTCTTACTTACTTCAAAGCAATGATACAAAATTACAAGCTACTAGGATAAGGTAAGAATTCAAGCCAACTAATCTAAGGATTTTCCTATTCAACGTATAATATCTTGATAAAGCTTGGATATGGGTTATGCCTTATTCCAGTATTTGTATCGGATACGTAGAAATTTCGGAGAGCCAAGGGTAATAAAGGTAGAATTTACAAAAAAGTACTCAAGAATACTATTACTGCAGATTTTTTACTTAGTTTCTGTGCTATGTTTAATAAATTTATGTATTATTTGCAAGATCACGGTATAATTACACTTAAGTATGGCCAGTGAAGCTAAAACCATTGAATGAAATTAGCGAATATATTAAATGATCTGAGCATTTTATAAGGCGGAGCTAACTAAAAATTAGTCTTTATATTATATTGCTGATACATTCACTGCTCATATTCCATTAGCGATGTTGAAGACAATAAAACGCAAAATATAGATAAACGTTGTTTTAAGCCAACTAAATCTTTTTTTGCACAATATAAGGAAGAAATACTTGATGTATTCCTCAGGCAGAAATTTTCCCTACGATTTTCATTATATTATGTAGAAAATAATTTATAGTAATTTAAGTGTAATCCATGGTAGCAAAATGGACAGGTGTTTGAGGTTGAATTTATATGACGTTTAAAGATTTTATATATTCACTTATTAATAACATTTCAGTGCACAATTAATGAAGTAATTCATTAATGGTCGAAGGATATTGGTAAGTAATTACACATAGTGCGTTTTAGCAGAACGTCGACATCTAAGATAAAAATCGCATGATCACTATTGATAAAACAAGATTTTTCTTTCAGTTAATGTCACGTGTGCTTGGGTTGATTTCTTTACTGTGTAACTTGTAAACGAACTAGGATTACTTTCACTTTAGCAATATATTATTTAAAACTCTTTTGCTCTTGGTTCACAATACAACTTTATCATTTTACATTAAAATATGAAGATTTAAATAGTTATAAAAACTACGTTTTAAAATAATAAACAGTCCACTGTTTAAATTTAAATAACTAAATTACCAGAACATTGATCAATACACTACATCTCGTTTTGATCTGTGACCAACCTACGCTTTTAATTTTACAACAAAAACACTTGAACAGCCTTCATAAAAGTAAATCAACTTGCTCTCTAAACGGGTGTGCGCGTTGGAGAGTCAATGTTCCACCGTAGTCTCCATTATTCTCACTTTACCTTAGTAATGAATAAAAGCGAAAAGATATCCCTTAGAGAGAATATTTTTCACCAATCAACTTTATAACTATAAAATTCATTCGTTTTCTCATTTTAAATTAACTTACAAACTTTACTCTTTTTCGTCACGATTTACCTAATTACTTGTCTAAATATTTAAATTTTAGGATGACACTGCCTTATTACTAATTTAACTTTGTATGTACAGTACATGTAACATAAAGGATTGAAAGAAGCAAGATACACCTGAGTATAAATAAATCTAATATATAAGAAGCACAACATTATAAAATTATTTAAATAGTAATATAACCATAAAAGTTTTACTTAGCCACATTACTGGTGTAACGGAGGAACCACGTGGACGAGTCGGTGCTCCGATGGATTCTTCTTTATTCTCACTTGCCTCTAGTCAAGAATACAAGTGAAAATTTATCCTTTAGAGAGAATAATTTTTACTAACTCACTAAAATGTATTCGTTTCCGTATTTTAAGTTACCTTGTAAATGTACTCGTGTATCGTGATTTACCAAATTCTTAGTCTAAACACTTTAATTTTTGGATGATTCTGCTTTCTGTGTGAAAGAAATCTATGAAAAAGAGTGGAACGAACTAAAATATGTATGAGGAGAAAATAATAATCTTTTTAATCAGCAACACAATATACAAATATTTAACTAGAAATATAAGCAAAACAATTTTAATTATTTAGCCGCATTACTGGTGTTGTGGGCAAACAAACAAAAATATAATATAAATATTTACAATATTATAATACAAATATTTGAAGAAAATAATACAATCTAAATAACTAATTATTCATTATTAGTTTGAATAATAATAGATAGTAACACTAATAAAATAATTAAACTGTCTTTATTATGATTACTTTTATTTTGCACTTCTACTATAATCATACGAACTAGCTGCATAAATAACGCTAAGTATAAAAAATACATCGCTTAAATTTAATCAATTTTTACTACCTCATATACCTAAAATTTTTCATAAAAATCAAATCCCGTAACGTGTTATTTTTATAAATATAACGATTATTAAATAAAATGAGGTTGGAGCTATTTAAATATTCGGGGATAGATTCAAATATTGTTAGCAATAGTATCAGTTGTATTATAATACGAGCAGTTACACACTATTCGCAGACAATTTTATTTTTAAAAGTGGGGTCAATATGAGCATGGAATGATATTCATTCTAAATAGAATAGAATATGCCTTTATTCCTTCCATTATTTTAAATAGTTTTATGTGCGCAATACAAATTTGGCTCGGAATTTCTAGCCATCGAACCTAGTAGAGATGGCTAGCACAAAACGAAATTGACAAATAAAACGTCTCTTACAGTCTAAATAAACATAAATCATAGCGGCCCACTGCAGTGTTCACAACGAAATAAAAATAACATACAAATAAATACTAATACTAAAATACACATAGCAACAAAAACATTATTAAAAACCCAATAAATTACGTATTCTACAATAAAATTAATAAATTGTTGCGTATAGTAAGAATTTAAGATACAGTAGTACAAAATATAAAACAAAAGAATAATTGCATTCGGGTTTCCTAAAAACATTCAAACTTCAGTGCAGAATCTAAAAAAAAATTTGTGTCTTCTTCATCTTGTAGCCATCTTATATCTTCATTTTTTGAAACATTTTAAGGTTTTGGAGTTTTTAATGCTGGGGGTTAACATGTTAGAAATCTTTGAACCTATAAAATAAAAGTTTTCCGAACATAGTTTTATTGATTTTAGGTCTTATGTATACAGAGTTGGTAGCAGCAGCACGAGTGTAGAGTTGAAATTGTTTATTTCCAGCATTTCCATTTCGGGAGTAGAGTATTTTAAAAACTTTAAATATAAAAAAAGTGTTTGAGAGGGAGCATTTGAAATAGCATTCCAAAAATAAGTCATAATCACTGAAAGACATTCTAAGTCCTTGATAAATTTTAGATATAAGTTTAATGATAGTTCACTGAGTTCGGAGAGTAGAACAGTTTGGTACAAGTATCTCTGAATTTTCTCCAGTTTCAGTTCAAGATTTTCTGTTATTTTATTAAATATATCACCGATTTTAGTAAAAATTGAACGACGAGTAAATCCTAAGTCTAGAGTTAAAGTAAATTCGATATTCCTATCTTTTCCCAACAGGGAAAGAGGCTTTTCCCAGTTAACACACTTATAATGTAATAAATAATAGAATTTCACTGTAGTTGAACAAAATACCAGTGGAAAAACCCAAAAAAACTAATGCCTTTATGCTTAACATAAATTTTATAAATGTTTTCCTGAAGTTGAAAGACAAATAGCAAAAAATGTTTTGTTATTATTCATGACCAGTAGGCCTTAGGCCTGAGGGATTTTCGATGTAGGGATAGGCTTGTATGTTAACCCTACCTAAGAAGATCCATGTAACATTTCAGCGCAATCAAGCCAGTAATATTTACATTGCTACTTTCATTTATAAAATGTAGACAATCTTTTTTATTTCAATTTGTTTATATACATATTAATGCATAGTAAATTTTATAAAATATAATGCAGGGTTAAATTGATATTCAAATAATATTATAACTATCTATTATTATAAACAAATTTAATATTTTTGTAATTAAATGATTAATGACCCTTTTCTATCAGTTTTGTTGATTAAAATATGAATCATACATTTTTGGATTAAGAATCACTTAAACTTTTGCACAGGCCACATTCATCAAAAACATTCTAAAGAAACCCACAGGTCTAAATTTACTTCACAATATCTAATTGACTGGTGTTTAAAACTTTTAAGAGCATCTTTTCCATTTTCTGTGATTTCAGGAGCACATTAAAAGTTTCTTGAGGCCAAATAACAACCAAGTAACTGCTTCTTGAATTGCTGGCGTTTGAAAGCAGTTCGGATTAGAGCAGTTTGTATTTTCTTATAAAGAAACCTCGCCCTCTGAGAAATCATTTGCTTTTATAACTTAGGACTATGCGTTGCTTTTCTTATCTTAATACATCACATGAATTTTTAGTATATCATAGTAGTACATAGAACATGCTGTCACCATTTTAATGTGAGTAATTTGCCCAACAGAAATTTTAAAGAATAAAGATAAGTTTACAATTTGTTATCTTATGTCACTCTCTGATCTTTTAAAAATGTTCTGTAAGGAAATAATAAAATTTTAATTATTGAATAATGTGTTACGGAACAGTAAATAATTGTTTGTTCATCAGACGTGTGATGTGTGATTTGTCAAGCCAAAAATATAGGTACTTAATTGCCACTCGATTTCCTCTTTTTATGACTATAAAAACAGTTAAATGTTTTAGATTGTAGAAGGTTAAGAAGTACAACCAAGGTTGTTGTATTAGATAAAGCATCACTTGTCAGCCAAAGTTGACATAGATTATTTAATTTAGCCAAATATTGTTTGGTGAGTATTTCGCGTAGCAACTAAAGAATATGCATATTGTTGTTATAGCATTTGCCATTGATGTTTGGTCAGTGATTTGAAATAGTTAATGATGGCTTTTAAAAATGCCTTGGAATATATCTTGGTTATGATATATTAACAAAGTATATCTTAAAAAATATTTTATCTTTCCGATTGGATTTTGTACAGATTTGTAACTCACATTTTTAATGGAGCACGTTATTATTTGCAGGGTTATCAACATCACTCATTAGAGAGGCACACGTTATTGATTATATCAATGTACTTGAAATTATTTACAAAACACTATTTGCTTATATCAACCATAGGTTTAGAATGAAATCTACTGATATATCAATACAACCGAATTCGCCTAAAAGCCTTCCTGCTGGAGCCGTCGGTATCCCTGATATATGTGAGGACACACCTGTATGTCTCTGGACGTCCTGCTTCACACAAATCTTGATGTCACCTTTCCTCCAACCACTTTAGTTTGGTCAGGTTGATTAAACGAAGCTACCATCCATGTGATTTTTCTCAGAATTTTAATTTGTTTTAATTCATAAATGTTAACATGTAGTTCAAGTATTCGTGTGTTATATACGTTTTATGCGCAACTATGCAAAAATAAATCAACAGATTGTTCAAAAATGTTATTAGTGTGGGATTGAATCCCAATGGTGGAGAATTGTAGAATAAATGAAAAAATACATTTTAATAGCGTAACATAACAAATTTTGTGATATAACATGATTTTTGGTACATCTGTTTGGTTGTTTATGTGTTTAAACATCTAGTATTGTTTCGCTCGAACCATTAACCATAGTTTCGAGCCAGTGATTAGTAATTACTAACTAATAGTTTTGATTTCAAATTGTTGAAATATTTTTAGGTTTCTTGGCTATAATAATAACTAACCATGAATTAATTGTAACGCATTTTCATTATGTGTCATTTTGACTTTGTCTACTTATGATTTATTTCTCAAATTCAATTATTCATGGACTGGTAGACTCCCAGTCTCTTATTTCTGTGACATCTGAGTCACCGGACACAAATCCTGTATATTGTAGTCAGAGGCGTGGGAGAGCTGTTGCATAGATTGGCTACCATTAGAGATACAATCTAGGGCCGTTTAGTTTATAGAATTGCCACCAGGTGCCGTTAGTGCGCTCGGGATCAAGCCGTTCACTGCTCCATCTAATAAGCCTCTTAATTATTGCCTTCTTCAGTCTCGAAGGTTCCGCTGTGAATTAAACCAAGCCACTCTGTGATCTAATTTGGCAAATTGAATTGATTCAATATTGTTTCTTAGTAATTTTAAATAGTGTATTCAGGTCCTTCGTATATTATTTATTTTTGATAAATCTAAAATTACTACCGGAAATGTTAGTTAAATGAACTATGCATTACACCGTCTGATGGTCCGTGATAATAAAAATAATCATATTCTGAAGTTTCGGCAATTATTTCACTAATACGCTTTTGATATGTAAGTCAAAATTTAAAAAGAGCCATTGAACTTCATCTGGTTTAACTTCAAATTCGTTCTGAAGTGTACCCAAGGGCAGTTATTGAGTGTTTGTTGCATGAAACTTGAAAATCCATGTATCCTGCACGTATTCTGGCTAGAAAAGTTTGCCAGAATATTTAAGAATTCGGGAAAAATATTTAAAATACTCACAATACGTAATCCAAAGTGAACTGATAATTAGCAGTTGTTGAGACTTTCACTAGAAGTTCACCAAAGAGGCAGAAACATTTGTTTACATTTAAATTTTAGAAATGTTTTACATCACAGTAGTTAATTAGTAGTGTGATGCAAATTGCAAAAACAGAGATACTATCTATATTTTGATTTTTACTGGACCAATGATGAATAAAACATGTAATGTAATAGAAATATTCTTTCAATGTTGTTATAAAGCCTATCTGAAGCTACGAAGCTGTGAATGTTTTGGACGTAAGGTAAATGAAACCGAACCCTAAAAGTCTAGTCAGTTACAGCGTCAGACTTTGGTCTCTGTACTAAGAGGAAAGTGAATTGAAGCTGAAATGGACAAACACTTTAAAATCAGTCACTACTCAAAATTAGTAACTATGTCTGTTGGCTTAAAATGACACTATTAAGTGTTCGGGAAAAGTCGTATGCATTTGAATCAACTAGGGTAAATTGACTAAACAAAACGCAATCACTCCTTCGCTTGAACGAAGTATTTTAGCTTTTAAAATTCTGGCCTTTACAGTGCTCTGGGGAAGTAATGAAACAAAGTTGAAAGCGAGGTCTTTGTTAAATGCTCTCATTTTAAATCTGACACTAAGAGGACTTTTATATTTATAAGCCTTTCGAACTGATAATCAGCTCTGAGCAGTTAAAAGAAACAATGATTATTGTGTTTCAACAAAAACAACCATGGCCTTTAATTTGAAAATGATTAACAGCCGTAACAAAGTTACTGGTTCAATATTTTTTCCACCTTAATTTACTTCAATTTTAAATAGCTGCACACACCAAATAACTATTGTAATACAGTTTTGAGAAAGTATTGAAGGAAAACCATTTTAAGTAGTATTCTGAGATAACTGAGGATGATACGGAATGATATTCTCTTCTTGTTTGGAATCAATAGATTTATTATTGAATTTATAAGGTTAGTGATACCTCACAAATTACTATGCAGTTACTAAGAGGTAAGTGTATCAGATAAATTAATATAAAAATAGTCCTAACAGTTATATTTTACTTCATATACCAGTTAGTTGATCTGTAAAATTAGAGCGGAACCAGTATCTACACTACTACGAATGTTAAGTTAAGCTCCAGCTCACCTACCTCTTATGTGCAGCATCTAAACTATGATACTTTCTCAGTATTAACTCCTGATATCTGAAGTTACTTTTATCTGAAGGGATCCACAAATAGTCGGAGACAAAGAAAAAAGGTCATAACGAACGCTTTGCATCGTTTCAAAATCAGAGACACCTAGACTAAAAATTGCAGTGTAATATAGGTGAAAAGTGTTCTCATTGTCTCATCATTGAACAATTGTTAACTAATGTTATAGATAAATGACTTGTTGAACTATGATGAGATTTAGTTTAACAGAGATATTGGGCTGGAACCATATCTATTTAATATGTTTGTTTGTACTTTTATACAAATTACACATTAATGGAAAGGTTGTCCATTTATTTTTCATTGTTTTCCAAAGTAATGAGTACTAATGTCTTTTATTTTCAGTTAAACATCGAATTCAAGAAATAACCTATAATAATAGTCTGCAGTTATTTTAAAGACGTATAATTTATTTATTTACTTCAATTATAAAATTATAAATTTAAACACCTACGTTTATGACCATGTTATTATATGTCACATAATACTGTGTCATACGATTGGTTGCAGTTACTGTAAGCAATATTTTTTCTTCGATTTTCTCGTTGGCATTAAAGTTACCCTTGTGACTAATATAAAGTTTACACTGAAAGTCAGCCCTATGTGGCATACACCGTCATCAAAATCTGTGTCAACTATATAAAAATGAGGCCTCACTAAAAATTTCAATTAACATGTAACTGTTTTTGTGATATCATTTGGAAAGGCAGAAAAAAAGAGAGTCGGACATTAAAAAAATCTGTACAGCCCTCGAGTGGTAGACTTCGTTAAGACCAATATATATGTAACTTGATAAAGACAATATAATTTTCTAGTTAGATCGCAAAAATAAAAATGGCAATTATTCATTGCCTTTCTTAGCGAAAAAACAAAAAATGTTTCACCTAGTAACCAGCAGTTCAAGAATAACTGCTTTTCTTTTTTTATTTCTTAAAGAGAAGTGCAATGACGAACTAGGATATTAATAACTTTTTTACTTTAACATAGCATGTTTTATAATTATTAATTGTAATAATAATTGTTTCTTTTTTCATTTAAAATTATTAACTGTATTGATGAATGGCCTTAACCTTTATCACGTACACCTAACATACCTTTCGTACCTATAATAGTTATTTTACTGTATCATTCAAAGTTATTGTTTTAACCTAAATACTATAAAAAGTTATTGGTATAAATGTGACCTAGTCCCAGCATTACACTGTAATGAGTTTTTGAGTTTAATTTAATTCGAGTTTAAATTTAACTTTGCCCTTTGGTTCGACTAAACTTTTAAATCAAAACTTTACGAAACTCAATTCGTTACAGAATTCGTTATGAAATATAAATCAAAATAACTGAAATGGAGAATTTTCAAGCCACAGACGCAACTGTAGACATGTTATAATAACTATAATGCTCAATAGCTCGAATAATTATTCAGTTTCAAAGTAGACAACGGGGGAATCTATTTCCATTTTAGTGGATATTTAGAAACATTGCACGTGCTGTCTACTAATAAACGGTTCTTGTATTTTTTTAGGTTTCATGAAGTTTATTTATCTTTAGGAGTTTATGTTGTAGAACTATATACTTAAATTAAAATTAATAAAGTAATAGTTCGATAATCTATATATACTGTATATATATATATATATATATATATATATATATATAAATATATATAAATATACATATATATATATAAAGAATTGTGTATTTGTCCTTTAAAGACTCAGAAACTATTTGACCGATCATTATGAAAATTTGTATGTGTATGTATTTTTCCACGTAGAAGGTTTATATGCTATGCCCATTGATGTAACTCACCACCAGGAGGCGCTGCAAAATACATAAGTTATCAAAGCGCCTGCACATTGTAAACTACATTTACGAGATTGTTGTGTATAATAACCACACACTATGTGAGGGCGCTAAGTTTTTATGGATATTTCTCTTTCAAATGAATTTCTGTTTGGCCTTATAGCTTGAATGTTAGACCACTTTATTATTAAGTACATGTACGTGTACAATGGCTATAAACATATACTTTTGGCAGATTTTCTTGATAGTGTCAACAAGGTAAACTCTACATCGGCGTTGACAATATAATTCACTTGAACCAGAAGTGCTCATACACGAGCAAAGCTTACAAAAAGCGTGCGAAGCGGCGGGGTACAGCTATTAAACTATAAAATAACAGGAAACATTAGAGTTAAAGTAAATTTAGAAGGAAACTTCAATAATCGTAATATAATACGCTATAAAAATAATAGTAACTATTAAATTGAAGTTAATATTAAATGTTTATTATATGACTATCCATTAGCATCGAAAATAAAGCTTATTTTGGTTCTAGTTCAATAATTTTACTCTGCAAATTATGGCCTTCAAAACTATTTAGGATGTACAACCAAAGCGCATTACGATTCCAGTTTGTTAAGTAACTGAACATATTTACGACAGGATAGTAACTAATATGCCCTAACGTATTACATAAGTTGCAATGAGTTAACGGGAATAATTCTAAGTAAACTCAATTAGGTATAAAATCATTTGTTCATGTTGTTGACTTTTGTGTTAAGTCATTGAGAACGTAGCAAAGGTAATAGTAATACAAAATATCAAAAATGTTCTGAGATAATTTTATACCCTACTGGTAGTTATAAAATACGATAATATTGGCACAGTTGGCTCACTTGGCTGGTATGTTTTCTAGTAATCCTGTAACTGCGCAGTAACTATTCATAAGTATCATGCATGAATGTTTCCAAAATTGAATCTAGTTTTTTTGGCTTATACACACTACATTGTATAAATTATAGCTGTATAATCAATCGTTATAATTTTGGGTCAATTGAAGATTTACATAATTTATGATAGGTTAGTTTTTAATTAAGATTGTGGGGAAGTTGTGGTATTTTAAACTACACATAATTGTTTGGTGCGTCAAAACTAATCAACATTGTGATGTTTAGTTTTCATGTGTATCAATTTCATGGCTTTCAAAACAAACGACGCTTAAAATTTTATTTACCTACTTTTATTTGGTGTATGCAATTTTACGAGAGATACGTAATGATCACTTTAATGCACGTGTTCAGGTCAAGAAAGTGCCGTTTAATAAACGGGATCCGGGAGCTGGTATCTCTGTGTCAGATCTTGACTCTGTTAATATGAATATATGATATAGAGAGTATTGCTATGAAGGGAGACAGTTTCAATCTCAATGAGACAAGGAAACATTGGCGAGGATCAAGTTTCCTCCAGGATTTGCCGGATGTTGAGAGACTTCCTGGACAAATGTGATGCGATTTGAAACGGCTTAAACTGTCTTCAAAGTAAATTGGATTGCTTTTATTTGTCAGGTTTCCCACAACAGCTCACATCAGTTACGATACGACAAATCCAGAGTATATTAGGGTTTCATTTCATGCAAATCCTTTTAAACATTTGTAAACACAAAAATATGCTGTTATAATCAATACTGTGTATTTTATTAGCCTAATGTTTTGGAAACGCTTCACTCTTTTTTAAATGAATATAAGTGGTTAGATAAGTGTTTGAAAGTATGCTATCAATAAAACGATGTATAAGAACGTCAAACGTTTTAACTACCCGTTTCTTAGCCCTGAAGTGTATGCTGTTTCGTGCACATAAAATAAATATCATATCGCTTAGAGAATGTAACCTCAGTCAAATTTACATCTCTGTTTATAATATTACCTTTGATTTTATTACACAAACTATTAGACTATATATTATTGTAACACGATACTTGTTTTAATATCAGTTCTACTTCTTAAATTAATTTTCACAATAATAATAAAATTCTTTTTAATGTTAGCTTTGGAAAGAGTGTACTTTACTTCCATCTTAAAGTATTTTACCTTCGTCAAAGTTATACTTTGTATAATTCATGCTTTATTACTCTTTTACTTACTTTGTCCATAGGCATTCAAATATTTAAGATGTGTTGTAAATATTAGGTAAGATCGCTTCCTCCACACTAATAACTTAATGATTATTCTCTCCTGAAGTAGTAGGTCTCGTCATGAGATATGGGCATGTTAGGAAGCATCTTCATTGAATAAGCATTTTTAGAGATGACCCGCTCTGTATATTGTGTAATAAATAGGAAGAAAGTGATCAAAATCTGTTTTTTTCACTATCTTGCGATAGTATGGAAGCTTTACCACATCTTTGGAACTGTGGATAAAGGTCATCATTTCCTCAGAAGGAACTTATCAGTAGTTTTTGTGTTTTTAAACTGCTGTAATTGTCAAATGATAGGCCTCACAGTTCACTTATGTGGCTTCAGTACATAGCAATAGATCGTCCCTTAGAATATGAAGAGAATCTACTCCACGTATACTTGTAACTAGCTGAATGAACGTAAATATTAATGCCATGAATTTGAAACATTTAAACGCTATCCGAAGATTTTTAAATGAGGGTTGACATCTGATTAAGTCCAATGTGTGACCTAAAATATAATCATTATGATACTGACGTAAATAAACAATAATGAAATAAACTCTTTAAAGTTAATTAGAAAAATAACACTGCTTAAGTAAGGAATTGGCAGTTAATCATAATATAACTTTCTTATAACGACTAATATGGTGTAAGCAACCATTAAATTATCTTAATATTAAAATATTTTTGATTTTTTAAATATTTCTACCAAAATATGCTACTATGTAGTTGAAATTGTCTTTATATATAGTACCTAATGTTCAGACTTAAAAATAAATGTTCTGCTCATTAAACTCCATTCTAAAGTAAATATAATTTATAAATCCTTTCCAGTCTTATAATTCCTTTAGTTCGCTTAATCAATCTATATGTTTTTATTCACAACATATATCGAAGAAAAGACCATGGAAAGAAAAAAGAGGATGAAATACTCAACATAAAATGAACAACATTATCCTGTTCCACTACCAAATTTGACCCACTGAGATCCTGAACTGGAACTTTATATGACGTTTTATAAGCTATGACGTATGAACAAATGCGTTAGGATATAATAACACAATGCCTAAATAAGAATTCTAAACAGTACACCTGAGGTGAGCTGAGTCGTTAACCACTCAGATATCACAGAGATCTCAATCTTAATATATAACTGCTTTGGTAAATTTCAACTTGTCATTTCTATATGTTTAAGGCTGAAACACACAACAGAGTTCTAAGACAGCTGTCATAATATATTGATTCTTATATTACTGCTTGGCTTAGCTCTATCACTCGATGAGATGGAAAATTTATTTTATCTGCCTGTGTAACTGTCCCTCTCTATCCACCCGATGTCTAAAATTCATATTATAAGTAATGAGTTAGATTATGGTGCATGCCATTCTATGGATTTTGCTTGTCGTTAACATTAGATTTTGCCAAACAAACTGTGATGAAATTGGCAAAAATTATCAATGGACTAAAACAAAAGTCCTCAGCAGGAGAAGATGATTTTTCATCAAAATTGGTTAAATATTGCAAAAATGAAATTCTCATCCCACTAACAAATTTAATTAATAAATCTCTTTCCCAAGGAATATTTCCAAATTGTTTAAAAACTTCAAAAATATATCCTAAATATAAAGACGGTCAAACGAATGAAACCATGCAACTACCGCCCCATTTCACTAATATCAACCTTCTCAAAGATTCTAGAACGTGTCATCTTGAAAAGACTTCTAAGCCACCTGAATCAAAATGAACTTCTTACTCCAAGACAGCATGGCTTCAAGAAGAATAAATCAACAACCACAGCAATAACTCAGCTAGTTGAATCTATTATCGACAAACTAGAAGAAGGTTGTATAGCCACAAGTATCTTCCTAGACTTCAGTAAGGCCTTTGACTGCCTAGAGCATGGCTTAGTAATTAAAAAACTCAGATCATTAGGAATTGAAGACAAAGAGGCAGACTGGTTCAAAAGCTACTTGAGCAACAGGAAACAACTCGTAGAGCTTACATCATCAAGCAACGGAATAATTCACAAAATAAAGTCGGAAACTATTACCAGTAACAAGAGGCGTACCTCAAGGATCTGTGCTTGGTCCAGTGCTTTACACTCTTTTGACAAATGACTTCCCACAATATCTGGAGAAATACTGCAAGGTTGTGATGTATGCTGATGACACTGCCCTTATTATTACTGAGAAAGACAAAGAACAACTTGACATCAATTCGTATATAGCTTTTGATATGGCAAAGCAATACTGCCATATCAATTATCTGGTACTAAATGAGAAGAAAACACAGCAGCTAATTTTCACTGCCTCCCGAAACCATCACAGGGGTCTCCCAGAGCTAGAGGTAACAACATCAACAAAATACCTAGGTCTGACTCTAGACAACAAACTATCCTGGGAGCCTCATGTGGATAAACTCTGCAAAAAACTTAGCTCCTGCCTTTATGTAGTACGACGAATTAAACAAATTAGCAATATAGATATGGGTAAATCAGCCTACCATTCTCTCTTTGAGTCCCACCTTAGATATGGATTAATTGTATGGGGAAGTACAACAGCAACAAATTTACAAAGAGTATTAGTAATACAAAAGAGAACCATCAGAGCTCTTACTGGACTGAGACCACGAGACAGTTGCAGGGAAGCCTTCAGAGAACTGAGGATTTTAACAGTAGTAGCTCTTTATATAATTGATACTATTTTGCACTCTGTAACAACTGGACAGACTAGAACTGGAGATCATCACAGCTACAACACAAGAAATAGACACCACTTTGCTCTTGAAACACACCACCTAAGTTTATATGAGAGGAAACCATCATACAAAGGAGCAATATATTTCAACATTCTACCAGACTCACTGAAGAAAACACCAGCCAAACACCTGAAGAACTCACTCAAAAGTTGGTTTCTCCAGCAACCCTTCTACACTATTCCAGAGTTCATAAACTGGAAATCAATTGCATCATGAACTGATATTTTTAATTTTATGTTCTGTATGTCCTTTATTGTATTGACAAAAATTCTAAACTCAACGTTTATGAATAAAGAATATTGTCTATTGTCTATTGTCTATTGTCTATAGATTTGCTTGTAAACAAGCCTATTAAAGACAAATGACATGTTAACATGTGACATGTTAACACGTTTAACTTATATTCATACGTAAAAATACATAAAAGATTTGATTTCAGTTCACTGTTGCGTAGCCCAATGGAAATTTTATTACTTAAATACTGCTATAAATTCTAATTAAATGAACAACATCATATGCTACACCATCTCGCGAATTATATTATCTTGCCATTGAATTGGCTGAGCATCATTGAAGACTCAGTAACCTATAACTCAGTTTCTTTACTTTACAATGCCTATTTGTGAGTACCTATTATGTGTCTTTCTATCTGCCAAATGAGAAATAGACTTGCAATTTCCCATGCAAACTGAGCTAAGCTAGTACGCAAAACGTGGTGTGCATACTCCTACCTTACTGTTAAAGAGATCTTCCAATCCAAACGTGATATTTTACATAGAATATTATAGTATAGTTGAAATGAAGAGTCTAAGGCTATGTATAAAAACTAATAAACTAAAATTGAAAATAAAATACATAATATACTACTAATATAACCCTCATTTTACGAGTATTTCGAACATATACGATAGCACACTTATTACTATTGCAGAATATTTTTCTAACGTAATATTCATTTAAACCATGGTAACTTAAATCTATTTGAGTGTAAATACACTAAGAGTGGATTTTATTTTTTTTATACAAACAATATTCGTTAACTTATGGGCTTATGTTAGATTCCTAAAAATGTCAGTTCTTTATTTTTAATTATTATAGGATTAGGTTTACGCTTTTTACGTATTTTAATTTGTGCTCAGTTGTGGGTAACAGCTTTTACCAATAAATTGCATATTTCTAAGAATTTTAAGAGTAAATGATGTTTCAAATCACTTGAAAGATTTATAAAAATTTTAATTTTTTAATATATTGTGAAATCCCATGAAATGTTATACAATATATCGTACAAAGTTCAATGGCCGCAATCGTGAAACCATTGTTGTTTGTTTGAGACTATCTAGGTTATATTACTTCTTTTCTCTGATAAATTTTTTCACATTTTAAAATGTTCCTTCATACCGCTTGCAAGATGAAGAAACATAACAGCTCTATACACAATGTGCTCTTTCTACCAGGTAGCTATACTAAGGTTGCTATTCCTGATTTTATAACAGTCCATACATTTTTAAAACTAACACAATACTTATTACGTAAATTTAATTTAAAACTTCAATAGTATTATTCCGTCTGCTGAAGTGATACCTGCATTATAAGGCCAAGCAGAATGCAATATAAGGTTTTACAAGCAATATAAAGGCGTTACGGTTTTAACTAACCACGTTTAAATTGTCATATTTGAAGGACTAAGTGAGGACTAAGTACATATATTATAAATGTAATATATATATATATATATATGCACACACATTTAGAGGGATTATTCAATAAATTATAATTGGAGTTATTTACAGATTCCAGTCATAGTATTAGTTGTATGATAATACTATTAGTTCCACGATTAGCTCGCAATTTTAATATGAAAACCAGGAACACTGTGAACATGTTCTTTTAAAATACTATTCAAAAAATACTGAGAGTTATAGTAACTGACACTTATTCTTAACTCACGACTCATTTTTAGTTTAAGTTTAATGATTGGGCTCTGAAATCGATTAGTAGAAACTATTTTGTATAAGTATCTTTTAAATGTCTAGAACTTCCTTTCAATTTTTTATGGTATTTTATTGAATATCTCCCAAGATTGTTGTAACAATTGAGCAATCTAGGGCAATGTAAATCCTAAGTCTACAGAGAAACGACATTCGATATGCCTAGCTTTTCAGTTACAACACTTATGAAGTCATAAATAATGGAATTTTTACTGTGGTTGAATAAAATCCCAGTGAAAACTTTAAAAAATTATTTAATACGTAACATAAAATTTGTAAAGTTTTACCAAAGTTCATAAACAAATAGGAAACAACCACTTGGTATAATCTGTTTAAATGTTTATACGTAATTATATTTATTATTCATGACTAGCTGGGCTTAGGCCAGAGGGCTTTTCGGTGTAGGATTATGCCTATATTTTAGTCCTACCCATGAATGTCCATGTATAATTTCAGCTCAATCAAGCCAGTAATTCTTACGTGACAAAGTAACACACTTACACTTTCCATTGAGACACCATTAAATTCTTACATACTAGTTTAAAGTTACCAACCATTATCCAACATTAAACTGGCAGTAAACCACTATAGACACATTCAGCTGACAAATGTTTGACAAAGACACAGAAATACGAGTATTTATGTACATAATATTGTTTGCTTTCTAATTTGCAACTTTTATGTAGTGGTGGTAATGACAATTAAAATTATTCGTAACTGTTACAAATTGAAAACTACATAATTTAATCATTTAAAAAGAAAGTGGAAATTAATAAAACATTATTGGATTTTTTACAAATACATAAATCGCTGCTTTAATTGATACATCTTAAATCATTTTCTATTTCAATATATCTTACATACATACATTTTGAAAAATATAAATTATGGTTTGATTAATCTTCTAATCAAACTATTAACTATTTTGTGCTATCCAAATAAGATAAAACTCTTTTAGTGAGATATAAATTGACACTAGTTCATTAATTTTTTTAAATATGAATATTTTTTTAAATTGGGATACAAAACTGTTAAAACATTGTTCTTATACCCAAGGTAAACTCATCAAAAACGTTTTAAAGAAATCCCTAGGTAAAACTTTATTTCATATCGTCTAATTAAATGGTGTTTTAAAACTTCTAAGAGCATCATTTGCATTTTACATAGTTGCAGGAGCACATTAAAAGTTTATTGCGGCCAAATAACAACCAAGTAACTGCTCCTTGAATTGCTGGCGTTTGAAAGTATGCGATTAGAGAAGTTTGTGTTCCTTCTTAAGAAACCTCGTTCTTTGAGAAACCGTTTGCTTTTATAAGTAAGGACTACGCATTGTTTTTCTAACCTTTCACATGTTTTAATTATATGTAACATGACTACAATTAAAATATTCTCACAACTAATTCATGAAAATATCTTGTATGTAAATTTTAATAATATGTTGTAAATTATTAATATAATATGAAATAAATTAAAATAATATTTTATAAATTAGATATATTTTAATTCGCATAAATACATTATATATAGTAAAAAACATTTTGATTGCAAATTGTTTATTAATAAATATCTAAATACTTATGTTTTTATGGGACTCAATGTTTATGCCTGTATATTAATCTGTATGTATATTGAGGTTATATAAAGGACTTGTAAAATGACTTTACTGTAAAACGTATACTTCAGAAGGTAATTTTAACACGTTAGATGCCAAGCCTAAATATTCTGTTTTAGCGTTAGAGTGCCAAAATTATCCGTGGCTAAAACTAGGAACTATTCATGTTTTTTCTGTTAGTTGGTCACTTACCATTGTGATTTGATAATTTTTTTGTATATATAACGTTTTTACATCGTCGGTCATTCCTGGCCGACACGATCATTTACAGTTACATAGTACACTATAAAATATGCCGTCGGTCGTACATGACCGACACAATATTAGGTGTGGGATATTACGTTTTTGTGGGTTGGTAGTGCAGAATAGCTCACTGGATTGTACTGCAGCTGTAGTCAGCTGTGTATTACACCACTCTCGGACGACACCTCACTGTACTTTCGCGCCTTTTCCTCATCAACCTGCTATTGTTTTGAAGCTTTAGCCTAGGAAAGTGGAAGTGCGTTCGTAAAATGGGCGATCCTTTGCGACAATCGGAAATTGACAGAATAATTGACCTTCCCTCATCTCAAGGTGATTTATTTGCGGGATTAAGTGAAGATGAAAGTGTTGAGGACATGGACTATAGTGTGGTTGACGACACGGATTCAGACCCTGACTTTCAACCAAGTGATGGCTCGGACGAAGCTGCTGAAAATGAGTTTATGGTTGCCAAACGAAGACACAGACGCCGATGTTGATAATACCATAACGACAGTTAACAGTACTTCTGACGAAGGTGACAATTGGCATAGTTTTGAAGGTAAACAGCAGATCTTTGAGTTTAACTCTAGGCCTACATTCAAATTTATTACCACTAATGATTCAAAACCGATCGACTTCTTTGAACAGTGTCTTAATGCCGATGTCATTGATCTGATGGTCACAGAAACAAATCGGGAATGCTCACGATGTAATTTCTAAATTACGATTGAGCCGTAAGAGTAGGCTTAAAGATTGGCGAGACACCAATCCAGAAGAAATGAAAAAGTTTATAGGCCTACTTTTGTACATGGGCCTAGTAACACTTCCCCGAATAAGTGATTATTGGTCCACAAATGCTTTATACAGCTTCTCAGGTGCCTCAAAAGTAATGAGCCGAAATAGATTCCAATTAATTTTACGCTTTTGGCACTTCAATGATAACAACAATCTGCAAAGAGATGGGCGTATCGGCAAAATAAAACCCTTGCTTTCTATTATAAATGGTATGTTTTTTAACCTAAAAGAAGCCGAACAAGACCTTGTCATCGATGAGACAATGATACCATTCCGTGGTAGGTTACTTTTCCGCCAGTACATACCTGGCAAAGCTCATAAGTACGGTATTAAAATATTTAAACTTTGTGACAAAACTGGCTATACTTATGGTATAAAAGTTTATATGGGGAAAGGTACCGTTGCTGCAACAGACAACTCAGTAGCTACCTCTGTAGTAATGGAGCTCATGGCAAACCATTTGAACAGTGGCCACAACCTATATGTTGACAATTATTATACCTCTGTTCAACTAGCAAACTCTTTGTTATCGAGACAAACTCATCTTTATGGAACCTTAAGACGAAACCGAAAGGGCATTCCAAAAAGACTTGACAAAAGAAAAAAATCCAGAAAGGAGAAATGATTTGTTTAGAAAATGATGAAGGGGGTCCTTATAACTAAGTGGCAGGATAAACGAGAAGTTTTAATGTTGTCAACTGTGCACAAACCGGAATATGTAGAAATTCCATCCAAAAACCCAGACAAGCCGTCTGTACTAAAGCCACTTGTTGTCACAGCCTACAATAAGGCTAAAGTAGGCATAGATCTTTCTGATCAGATGTCTTCATACAGCACCGCTGTGAGAAAGACTATGAGATGGTACCACAAAGTAGGTGAAGAACTCGTTCTTGGTACTTCTGTGGTTAACAGCTGGTTGGCATACAATACATTTTTGAAAACAAAAAAACCTCCCAATGCTAAAAAGAAGCACTTAATTTCGATTACAAAATTCAAAGAACAGCTAGCTTGCTCCTTAATGTGTTTGCAGGAAACGCCACGCATTCCTGAAGTATCAAGGACTGGGCATCACTATCTAACATCATCTGCTATGGTTGGAGAAGGTGCAAAAAAACACAGAGTTAGGAAAGTTTGCAAAATGTGTTATCAAAAACTGTCCGAACAGAGAGGCCGCAGTGTAGCAAGAAATATGACAAAAGTCACTACATTTTGTAGCGTGTGTCCTGACAAACCATTTTTTATGTGAAACATGTTTCAAGGACATTCACAAATGAAAAATTTACTATGTAATACAGAAATGACATTAAAATTAGATCATTCATTTGTGGTAAGTTAACAAAAACCTTATGTCACAAAGTGTTAATTATATTTGTAATTTAGGTATAAGGAAGCCAACTTTACAAGAAGCTATAAGAAAGCTTGTAGTAATGTTCTGAATTATGTATGAATATTTTATTCCTGACAGTATAATTCTAAATAATACTGTACATTATGATATTCATGTAAGTAACCTTCTCGGTTACAGATTAATAATTAATTAACACTTTTTGTGTGGTAATAATAAAACGTATATTTTATTACAGCATAATACGTATATTATTTTACAAACAACATCTTTAAATCTTAAAAAACAAGAAAAGCACCATACAAATTGCTGATTTCCTTTAAATTTTATAATGCAACACAGGGTAATAGTATTTGCTATAATCACTACTATTTTTACAATAAAATAACAAAAATTATGTTACACCAAAATTACAAAAACATCTGTCGGTCATCTTTGGCCGACGAGATGCTAAAGAAATACTCTATCTTTCGAGCCATATAACAGCACTTTATTGTAGCGTATCTGAACTGAAACAGTGTTCTGTAAATAGCCAATGTCATTCTAGGTCACGTAGTTTTGATAATTTCCGCTAGAGTGTAGTGCATTATACAGGACGGGCATAATGGTTGTCTGTTGCGTAGCAACGCTGTCGGTCAGGTATGGCCGACAGTTATCTGTACAAACATCATAGGCGTCGGTCAACTCTGACCGACTTGGCATTTAAAGTGTTTTTAAAGGTCTGCAAAAATCACGTATAATATTCTCTTGCCTAAAATACTCAGCTATTGTAATTTGGATCATATTACAAGTCATTCAAATCCTCGATTTATTACTCAAATTTACTAAGAAACATGAATGGAATAAGATATATTGTCATAAGACCCATTGTGGATGTAATTCTGAAAGTTTTTTTTATAATGTCACTCGAAAATTAAGTGACGGATTTGAATAGAGAATAAACTTTTAATTGCTATGCTGTTAAATAAATTCAAAGTTGTATTCCATAAAACGTTTCATCCTATATATGAAAATAATAATATAATAAGCAAATGAATAAATACTCATATTCATAATATATTACATCATAATAGTAGGTAGAAAACACTGTCGCTACTTTAGAGGAAGGAATTTGCCCTTGAGTAATTTTAAAGCACAGAGATGAAATTTTTAAGGTGGAGATTTATAATAATATATATCAGAGATTTTTAAAAGTATTTACGAGGAATATTAGTAAATAATATGATTCTATTATTAAGTAATTTGTTAAGGAACATATGTTTAACGTGAGACGTGTGATAGGAGTTTTACTGATGGTCAGACAAAATATATTTTGAATTTGCAAGCAATTTTCTCTTTTTATTTTAATAAAAAATGGTATCTCGTATTTCGGATTAAGAAATATAATCAATGATTTTATATTAGTTAAGCACCACATGTCAGCCAAAGTGTACGTTAGATAATTACAATTTATAAATCCAACGCCAAATACATTTGGGTGAGTATTCCGCGTTGCTACTTCCCTTTGCAAGAAGTGCATTTTATAGTTATTATCAATATCCATTGATGTTATTTCAGTGATTTGAAATAGATAATGACGGGTTTTAAAAACTGCCCTAACATATCCCCTTGGTTATGGTATTTCAAATTTTTGTACATTAAGTTATATTTGCAAATATTTATAATTTCAATTTTAAATAGAATACTTCATTATTTGCCGGGATATCAACATCTCTCATTATAGAGGCACACGTTAGTGATCATGTCGATATTCTTGAAATTATTGAAAAAATAGAATTTGCGTATATCACCCATAGGTGTAGAATGAAATCTATTGATATATCAATACGACCGAATTCGACTAAAAGCCTTCCTGCTGGAAGCCGTCGGTATTCCTGATATATGTGAGGACACACCCGCATGTCTCCGGACCTCCTGCTTTACACAAATCTTTGTCACTTTTTTCCGAGCACTTTAGTTTGGTCAGGTTGATTAAACCAAACTACCCGATGAAATATATGTTTTTCTCGGACCTTCCAATTGTTGTATTCTTAAATTTTTATCCATAAGTATTTGTGTATTATATAATCTATTTTTGTACGAAACTATTAAAAAAGATATCAACGGGTTAGTCAACTAAAATGGTAATATTGTATGATAAAATTCCATTGGAGAAGAGCTGTAGTAAAAAATCAAAAAACACATGTTTGAATAATACAAAATTCCGAGAATATAACATGAGTTCTGATAAATTTGTATTGGTTTGGAAACTTGAGATTTTTAAAACAGAATTTTTTTAACATTTGTTAATGAATGTGACAATAATAATACACTAAATGGTATTGTATTATTAAGAAAACGTATTTATATCACGATGATTATTCAACAGACATTAATTATCACTTTAAAAATTAGATTTTTAAAAATTTATTTTTGGTCCAAATACAGCTTGATTTGAAATAAGCTGCCTCTTTCTAGTAGCTTTTGACAGAACGAAGCCTGTCGGGTCAGCTAGTCTAATATACTACAGAAATAATTGCTAAAACGTATTGCTAATCAATAATCTGGACAACGGCTGAAACTAATTGGACTGTTTTTAATATTTGCTGAAGTTCAAGAAAGTTTTCTTAGAAGAGAAAAGTTTCCGAGAATATGTTATAATTCAAGAAATTAATTAAAATATTCGCAACACGTAATCCAAATGAGCTGACAATGCCTGTTGACGTTAAGTAAAGATTCAGAAACATTTTTCTATATTTAAAATTTAGGAAATATTACAAATACTTCGCTTAACCAGTAGTATAATACAAATTGCAAAAACTGAGGATACTATCTAAATTTTTATTTACATTGAAATATTGTATAATAAACCTTCTATTGCAATAAACAATATTCTTTAATATTTTTTATAAAAAACCATATTAATGTATAAAGCTGTTAACTTTTTGCTCGTAAGGTAGTCAAAAATGAACTCTTAGAGTCAAGTCTGTGGCATCGGTTGATGTTGGGCTATGTACTACGAGGGAAGTGAATTGGGGCTAAACTTAATATTTGCATTGTAACTTTTAGTTAATTGCATTGAGAGTTATATGAAAACTTTTTTTCATAATAGATTTAAATTGGTTACTAATCAATTATTTTTTAATCTTCAAAGGGGAAGGACTGTTTTTTTCTTTATCGTTTCACAAATTTATAGTTTTCATTAAAGTGAATACTATATTCTATTTATAATTTTCGTTAGAGCTGAAACTATACTGTTGGCTCAAAATACGTCTTTTAAGTTTTATACAAAATGTTTAGGCATGAGAATCAACTTGGGTATTCTCACTAAAACAAACGCAATCACTTCTTAAAAGGAAACCTTTGCTTGAACGAAGTATTTTAGCTTTTCAAATTCTAACCTTTGGGGAAGTAATGAAACAAAGTTGAAAGCGAGCTCTTTGTTAAAGGCCCTCATTTAAAATCTTCCACTAAGAGTACTTTTATATTTATGAGCCTTTGAACTGATAATCAGCTCTGAGCTGTTAAAATAATAATAATATTCATTGTATTTCATCCAAAACAATCATGGTCTTTATTTGCAATTAGTGAACAACTGTTAGTAAGTTACTTGTTCAATATTTGTTCCATCTTGATTTTGTTCAATTTTAAAATTAGTACATCCATATTTATAACAGTTTAACTACAACTTTGAGGAAGTGTAATAGTAAAATCATTTTTAATTAGTATACTGAGATAACTGATGATTTTTGAAAGATAGTCTCAAACATGTTCAAAGAATAAAAAACTATAATATCTGGAATTATAAATTTAGAATCTAGAATATGTATTAAAGTGAAGTATTAGTAACTAATAAATAATTTGTAGTTGTTAAATGTACTTTACCAATTTAAAGATATATTGGTATAAATGTAACATATTGTCAGTATTATAGTGTAACTAGTTTCTTATTTTATTTCAAACCGAGTTTAAACTTTAACTTTGCCCCCCCCCCCCCCCACCCCCCCCCCCCCCCACCCCCCCCCCCCCCCACCCCCCCCCCCCCCCACCCCCCCCCCCCCCCACCCCCCCCCCCCCCCACCCCAATTCCAATATTTGAAGAAATGAACATTTTGATTTAATAAAAAGTTTGTTACGGGTATTCAAAGGTTTTCTTGTAAAATTTGGGGCATGTTATATTATTAAAAGATAAGCCTACAAGAGATATTGGAGCGCATATTTAGGCTACGCTAATTTTAGAGACTTTAGGGCATTATATCAATTATATCATGCTTGGATGTGGTCCATCCCTCTGCTTTGACCTAACAATCAGTAGAAGCACTAACTATTTGCTGAAGTGATTACAGGAAGACTGTTTCTCCCTTTGTCTAGTCTCATGAAGAGATATGCTCTTAATAGTCGAAGTTTTCTTACGTAGGATTAATTTTGTTTGATTGGTTAACTTTTGAAAATCTTGGTAAAATCTTAATTTTTAATAAAATTTAAAAGCGTTGAACTGACGCTTATAATATATATATTTATATTATATATATATTAGCGTATATAATATTATATTTATATATATATATTTATATATATATATATAAAACATATAAACGTAATGGCTACTCAAGTGTTACTATGGTCACACTTTGTTTTACTATCTCAAATGCTTGAATGGCATAAGAGTGTACTTTTCAGATTATCTACACACTAATTTGTTCTTCAATTTTCGTTTTGCCTACATTTTTACCCATAAGACCAAACGATAATAATCAAAATTAAAGATATACTTATCCGAGACCAAAAACATAGGACACACATTTTTGGAAACTCCGACAACAATGACAAATTTGAGCCTTTACAGAATTTTATATTTTATTATGAAATCATGTTCTTCATAGAAATATTTTTTTGCTAATAAAAACTCTAATACTTTGAGTAATAAATAAACACAACATAATATGAAACGGGACGCTTTTTGACATTTTGCAAAAATATTGCATAATGATTTTTGTTCTAATAAGTTATAAGTTCCACGAATAATTTAAAAGCATTAAAATATTATCAAAATTATGAGAAAGAATGAAAAACGCATTATAAAGTAAACATTTCCCCTTTATAAATATTTTAAATGGATGTTTCATTTTTTTAGATATAGTCCTAGGAGCCCTCAAATAAGTATGAACTTTCCTTTTCAAATTAAATTAATTATTCAAAAATTAAAATTGCCACTGTCATTATTTAAAATGTAGATAAATAAAACATATTCGTAGTATATTACCTAAAATATAACGTTTTACACACGTTTTAAGTAGGGTAGATCAGCAAATTGATATGACGCCAGTTTTTTAGAGAAAGAAATCTTCCTTTCATTGGCTTTTCATCCAGGATTTTTAAGCACATGTGTCATATGCATCACATACTTGCTAAGTTTTTTCAATATCGTGTTTAATAATGGTAAACACATTCCACAAGCATCTTACTGAGTTAATTCTATATTAAGGCTGACTTGATTGAAACGCTTTTGTTTTAGGATGTAAGAATAGGCATGCTTTCAACTAATGTGGTGAATAGATGATGCCAATGTTGTAAATTTGTATTAAACTCATGAAGCTTTTTACTTTGTTTGTTTAAAGTAACTTTAAAAGTAAATAAATTAACCTAGCTTACTTTCATGAAAGAGCAAACAGATTTTAAAACGTAAATTGAATATATTGGGTAAAATAATATATTTTAAATATCATTTGTATACTTACTCAAGTGGCCTCTGTCTTATCATAATACTTATTTCCATCAAATTTACAGTTAGGAATTACTTTAGCATTATGAAATTTAGTCACGAAAGACAATATCACCAAGGATGAGCAAATTTAATTGACACAATTGGATTTAAAAACATATTCGTACCCTTTCATTTGCTATTAAATATTAATACTATTACTAGTTACTATCATTTATTTCGTAGGAAGATGCAATTTTGCATGTAAATATTGATTGGGGTTTACTTAATAAGGAGTATTAAAAGAATACCAAGCGAATTCATTTAAAGAAGAAGATAGAGGTGTAAATGTGACGTTTCCTTTCTATTGATTGAGACAGTCACTTCCGGTTCATTGCAGTCAATACCCCCTTGTCTCACCCCTTCACCTCATGGGTCTCGTTATACGGTTTGACCAGATGACTGAATAAGACATCTGAAAATTTTTTGTCAAATTTAATAATGCAGCTCTTACTAGCTAGTTAGAAGACTGAATTTTTATAAAACGTTGTTGTTGTTGTTATTACAAATAAATTGTAGTTCTTTTCCGTAATGAGAGAATATTCTGAAAGAGTGAGGCTTGAGTGAGTGCTTGGATATGTGTTTAATAATTGTGTTTTATTTCTTACGCAGCAAGACAAGGGTTTAACTAAACAAAATCCTAAACTAGTTTAATAACCTCAACGTTCTTACTATAGCTAATTTTTGACAAAATTAAGGAGTGCATTCTAAATCAGAAGAATAAAGCTTCAGTCATGAATATTTTGTCAATATTATCTTTAAGCTTAATAATTTTGTTCGAAAACTGTATCCTTAAACTGTTATACGTCTTTGTCACTATAGGCATCCGTTCAAAAGCGATTAGACTGATACAGGAACATGTATACACACAGCTTTAAAACTTTTAGCGTACTTTCAGAAAGCTTTGAGCAACTTGTCGTACAAATTCATTGAACTATGAGAAAGTTCTCAAATTATCAATGTTCGTTTATCGACTGTAAATAATAATTTCCACATAACCTATCTATGGTGTTGGTAGGTTAGTTTAAAAATGATCATTACGAGATTCAGATAAGCATTCTTTGTAGGTGAATTTATATTACAGGTCTACTAACTACACTGCTATAAGTATTAATTTCTAGGACGAATGTTATATGAGTTTTTATATTACCAAAAACAACCAAGATAATAACATATATATCGTCCCTAGCCTTGCCCACTGTAGTGGTCCTTCACAAATGGTTCCGGTAAGACTTGCAATTGTTTAGAAAATTTTAATATAAGCAGACAGAAACACATATCTCGTCCCAGAGGTAAGGAAGACACACCAGTGGTTTACAATACAGGTGTCGGTCTATTGTTGCAAGGCGCTGTTCTGCATTCCCTGTACTCTCATGCTAATGTCGACGTCCCTCCTACATTGGTTCCGGTAAAACTTCAGTGTTTGCGTACAAACAATGTAACATAAGCAGACAGAAACACATATCTCGTCCCTAGAGCTAAGGAAGACACACCAGTGGTTTACAATACAGTGTCGGTCTATTGTTGCAAGGCGCTGTTCTGCATTCCCTGTACTCTCATGCTAATGTCGACGTCCTCCTACATTGGTTCCGGCAAAACTTCAGTGCTTGCGTACAACAATGTAACATAAGCAGAACAGAAACACATATCTCGTCCCAGAGGTAAGGAAGGACACACCAGTGGTTTACAATACAGTGTCGGTTCTATTGTTGCAAGGCGCTGTTCTGCATTCCCTGTACTCTCATGCTAATGTCGACGTCCTCCTACACTGGTTCCGGTAAAACTTCAGTGTTTGCGTACAACAATGTAACATAAGCTTTGTGGTTGAGTTCTATTTTATAATACATTCAGCTTTGTTTATTTCATTCTTTTGCAGCTTTGGGGGAAATTGACCCAGTTTTACACCCATAGAAATGAACAATATTAAAAATAAAGTACATGGTAGTTAAAACATAAATATGTTTTTTTTAACTACGAGTACAAAAAAGCAATATTTTAGGTTTTATGATTAACGTAGGTTGAATTACAATTACTGTATAATGAATACTTTCTTACATATTAATAAATATTCTTGAATTGTTTTGAAAAGTATTTTGTTTTGTCTTACAAATATTTAGTTTTATATGTTTTTTTTAATAATAACGTCTAAAAAACATTTTGTTTGTCAAGTCCACAGTTTTATATCTGTATTATTGTATCGCAACTTGAATAAAAATTTCTTTCAATATTTAAATATTGAAAATTTGAATATAAATTCATAGTAAGTACAAGTTAATAATTTAGTGATATATACATATATATTTAGTGGGAACCTGCTAATTATCCAATACTAGTGCAGTCTATTTCACATGAGGTAGAATAAGTACATACAGTTTCTTATTATTGTAAAATTAATTATGTTTAATTAAAATACACATATTTATTATTATTTTCAATAATTAGGAATTAGAATAAGTAATTACAAGATATTCTTTCTCATTTTTAAATGTTTCTCTTATGGAAGTGTAACACGACATTCACGTGATGACATATAAATCGCAAATAGCTCAGTACAGGACTTTAATGTTTGATAACTATTTTCATGTAACAGATTGTATGGTTACGCGGAATGACCTCAAACTATTGAGATACGTCCTCGTTTCTCAATTCGATTCCTCGTTTCAGGAAAATAACATTTAAAAAAAAATATATATGTATATATTAAGTGATTAGCTTAAGCACTTTTGAGACTGAGATACTGTGGGGCTTCTCTAGCGGAGAAATAAATGTTTTCGGTATAGGTAAATCATTCTTTGTGAAGTATTACGTTTACAGTTTTTTCAATTAATAATTCCAATATGTTGTGATAGTTGTATTAAAAATAGTATTTTGGCTGTTTGAGTTTTGTATCGTATGTTTATTTTAATAATATACTTATAAGCGTAATATCGCTTGATTGTCCATTTTCAGATGTACTCATACAAAATTATCAGATTAATGCTCTGTAATGTTTAGTATGAAAACCTGTTCGTTCTTAAACTACTTTTCATATATAGTGTTCAATTTCCTGCTCATTTTTTAATTTTTATTTAGTCTGGACTATTATTCATTTTTGTTACATTTTTTTGTATAGAGTAGCAGATGATTAAAATGTACTTTTGTTCTCTTAAACATTTTAATAATTTATGAACTATTCATTGTCATATAAAACATAGAATCGAAATATTGAGGTAAAATAATATCGTATTAGCATTAATTATGAAAATCCATTAAAAAGTCAAAAGCGAAAATTATCATATTCTTATCATATTGAACCTTGGATTGCGTTTATATAAATTTCCTTTTTTTCGTACTTTTGACTATTGATTAGGATTTTTCTTGCAATTATTAAATGATTTCAATTAAACAACATGGATTCAATCTTGCAGTTTAATATTAAACTATCCATTAGGTAACCTTTCAATTTAAGATTGTATTATTTTAATTAATATAAAGAAACTTATGTAACACATCAAGGATGAATCACGGATTCATTTTATTTCTTTTAATTAAAAATTTAAAAAAAACATTTTAAACGCAATTATTTTATCCTGGGAGAAAAATACGTAATGTTTAAAATTTGGAATCGTGAATTATTAAAAATATTTTATACTTTTTATTGAAAGAAAAGAACACAAATATAGAGTAAAAATCCCTTGTTTGAAAAGTAATAACAAATTTTTAATCCCAGTTAGCTTTGTGATTTCTTAAGCTCCCTGTCTTAAAATAATTTAGGATGACGATACTGATATTATTTTTAAATGAGGACATCTCCAAAATTCTACGATCAATATTAAGGGCATAAAACTGTATGAGGTTTATAAATTGTCCTTGAAATAACATCTCAGTCACTGTACTACATCCGGCTGTTAGAATTGTCCACCACCTTTATGGACACGGAATTGTCAACAAGCCACTACATTGAGTAGGAAAGAGTGGCATCAGTATGCGCCGGTGCTGCTATCATAGCTAAAATTGTATTAAAAAGATCTTATATTCCTGTGTGGTGAATGGAGGTAAGTAATAACCACAGAAATGTTACTGTAGAGATTAAATTTTAACTGACAAATTTAATGACTGGTTTTACTCTATATGACTAGTAAACCAAAGCCTTATTCTCCAGAATGACCCAACGTGACAAATGGGATAGTGCAAATAAGAGGATCACCTGGGAAAAAATGGTTACTTACTAGTCCAGTGGATAGCGATAAAAAAGTAAATACGTAAAGCTTAATCTCTTTTAAAGCTCGAAATAAGCATTCATGGCTTGGAAGTTATACTAAGTTGAGGGGTGTTTTTATAAAATCGACATATGTAAACCACGAATAAACTGACCCATTCATATTTTGGACTACAATGCTATACTAAAAATAATTATTTTTTCCAATAGTCCAGCAAAACATTTCAAAATATAGTAACAAAACGTCATTTACACTATAGGAACCTTGATATTCTCGGTTTTTAAAACATTGCTAGGTTAGTGGTATCCATGCAATTCCTGTTGGTTTTTTGTAACCAGGTGGTTCTTTAGCACAAGTTTGAATATAAGAAGCTTACATACTCTAATGGAAAATCGATCTAATATTGTGGCCGGTCAGCCAAAAGAATTTGTTTCTTATGTACGAGTAGTACATTAATGCCCATATACTCGTAAACATAAGTAGCTTAAAATAATAATAGTAAATATCAGATTTATGTCATAAATAATATTCTACCAATGATCATTTATGTTACTGAAACAATATTTTTGGAATCGATTTCGCATTTGACACTACAATATATTAATATATAACAAACAATTAAAGTATTCTTGGTTTTAAATAAAACATAAATAATTGTTTTAAATTAATATAAAGCCAATCACTCTCTTAATGGAATGTGTATTAAATCAAAGTGAAAAATATCAGGCAATTGAATTTAATATAAAAAGAAGTCGGAATTAATTCAATAGGTCCATAATTCCAATTAGAAGTCGTATAAAACTGTCAAGTTAAAACGAGTACTAAGACGCTTTCAAATAATTAATCTCGTTCTTTTTGCTGTGAAGTGACTTATTATGTTCAAAGAGCTAATTTAAGGCATTGGCTTTAGATATTTATCGAATTTGGTGAATTAATATTATAATTCACTATAATATTCATTATAATAATTCATTATAATAATTAATAATTATTATATTAAACCCAGAACATAATATATTGCAGGTAGTCTAATTGATTGTCACATAAAAGTACAAGCATTGTCGACTCAATATACATAATTACAACTACATGTGATATGTTTTTTTAATTTTATATTTACTTTGTCTCGCAATAACATTTTTGTGGACTTCATTTTTTCATTTTATTCCGATTTTTACCAAGCACAATTTTAAGAAATGACATTTGTTTGCACTATTAGTTACGGAAAAATGTTGTGATTTAATGTTTACTCTTCTAATAAGTAATGTAAATTATTTAAATTTTTAACATTTTACAGTGAAATGTCTCAAAAAACCTTACCGAATAATTAATTTCTTTTGATTTTAATAGTAATCTTATTTTACATATAAAGTTAAGTGTTACCTATCCCTCAGGGCTCATTATCTTTATTAGTACGTGGGCGGCGATCACGGGATTACCCGAGCTGAGTATGTCATTACTTCCACTTTTTTATCTTTCTGTCCCATTTTTCTTAGTCTCGGTCGACCGCTCTAGGTGAGAGCTGATGTGAGCGGTGATGCCTAAGTCATCTACTGGTTAAGTAAGCCAGCCACTTTGGTCTCTGGTCAGGAAGTGTAGAGTAGACAGGGGTGTGGGCTCCTTTTGCAGCGTAAAAGCCAAATTTTGTGCGAACGAAGAACAGCGGGTCTCAGGGAACTAAGGTAGGGCCGCCTCACAAGCTGCGGTTTGGGAGACGCCCAAGGGTATGTCTCGTTTTCCGGTCAATCGGCCCGCCCTATTTAACACGACGCTAGAAAAAACCCCCTCATTAGGACAATAAAACAAAAGTGTAGCAATCCGGGATCAGAGTGGCATTGACAAGAATCGCTCTATGATTCAGATTACGAATTAGATTCTAAAATTTCTGTTCAATCTCATGCCTGAATATCAATATCAAGGGGATAATAAGAACAGTAAAACAAATATGACTGAATTTATAACCTTTCGCAAATCTGATATATACTATATTGGCTATCCTTCGAAATAGGAGGGCTAAAAAATATAATCTTGAAATATTGAAATTTTTGTACATTATTCTATTAATAGTTTTTTTACCTAGGCCAATAAAATATGTAATATTGATTATATTATACGTTTGTTTATTTCCAAACGTTTCTAAGGAATTGCATTATATAAAATACTGATAGGAATTAATCATTGTTATACAAACATATAATCTAAATATTGAGGTAAAATAATATCGAATAACATTAATTAGGAAATCCATTAAAGATTACTTAATAATAATCCATTATCAATATTACTTTTAATAATAATTTAATAACAGTTTGGCATTAACTTTAAGTTAATAGTAAAAACTATTTTGATTTTGTGCTGTATTTCGATTTATTATTATAGTTGTATAATATGAAACCCAGAATTTATCAAAAAAAAACTCCATGAGAGCTAACATAGAGGAAACTGTATTAATAGAAAGCAAGTGCAGTGTTACTCAACGTCCACTGAGGTGGAAAGAAATTTCCCGGTTGTCTACTTTGAAACAGGAGAGTTGGTAAACTTATTAAAATTATTACAGATCTGGTGCAACACAGTTGTTATAACATTTCTGCAGCTGCGTCTGTGGTTTGCAATTTTCTATTTCAGTAAACAATTTAGCAAAGTTTTAATTTAAATTTTAGTCAACCCAGAGGGCAAATTTAAAGTTACAAATTGTTTTTAACTGAAACCTTAAAAATCTCATTATGTTTAATACTGTAAATATGATACGTTTATACTAATGACTCTTTAGTGTTTAAGGTTTTTAAGTAATTTAGCAACCAATAATGCTGATTAGTGGGAGAAACCAATTTTTATTTGTAAATAAGAAAGGGTAGATTTTTTATTAACTTCATATAACCAACATTGATTTTGATGATGGTGTAGGCTATGTGGTTTGGCTGAGTTAAATTCATAATTTGTATATTGGTCTTATATGCACTCATTACAGCAACGATAAAATCGGTGAATAAATAAATTTCTAAACAAACCGAAACACAATAAAATGTGTAATTAATTATATGGTAGAAAGATAGATGTTTAGATTTTGGTAACATATTTTATAATTTAATACATTATGGATTTATAAATATTGAAAACCATTTAAATTTCAGATTTTGATAATTAGTTAAAGTAATATTTTTATTTAAGAGCAAATACAAGGAGTTGGTGTTTGATACTAATTAATGGTTAATAATAATTATAGTGTTAGTTAGACAGATCAAACAATTTGTAACAAAGCGAAATACTGTTATGTATTGATTCTCTTAAGATGCCTAAATATTACGGAAATATTTGTTTAAATAAAGTTTACTGTGGTGTCTGATATACAAATCAAATTCAAATGTATTCTTAGCCCACTTATTGATAGGTACATGCAGTTGTTTCTCATACTAATGTATCTAGATTATTAATTATTTATTAAATTACTTCTTAACTGTTTTAGCTATGTGGTTAATTAATTATTCCATACCACTAAATAATTGTAATAAGTAATTTCAAATGTATATTTTACCTTATAATTATTTGCTGAGTAAGAACATGTGTAAGATATCTCAAACATGCACGTTAAGGAATGTTTACAGACACAAACTTTAGGACTTCAGCATAATACCACTATCCTTCAAACAGCAGGTGAAATATTTGTAGAAACTATTCATCCAAATTCCATATAAACTTGCATATAATGTACTTCTTTGTTACTGGATATATTTTCAAAAAACAATTATTTTACTATCAACTTTTTGGATCTCTGCCTCAAAATCCTCCTAAATTGTTACAAACTGTATAAATCCCAAAAATGTCAAACTAAACACCATTATATTTAGAGGGAAGCCATAGATCAATATATAAGTATTATCAATGTTATAATATATATAATTTAGTTTAGATTCGGATTTGTACTCCAAAATTACAAGAATATTCATACACCATTTCAAAACTGAGTGTTGGTTATATAAAAATGAATAAAAATGCTACCTTATTTTATTTACCAATAAGAAGAAAAGAAATTACATTCACGTTCTATTAGGCACTGTAGCCTATGTAGTTAAAACAGTATTCTACTGAAATACTTTTGAAAACGTTTAATATTAATTTGCATGTCAAATGTCATACAAATTACAGAGAAAACTGTGGTGGTATTCTTAAACCTAGATAGGTAAATAAACGAGTTAGGCATATATGCAAGGATATCTTTCCGTTATAAAGAGCTATCTGAGAAAAATATTTAAATATTATTTTATCCATTACACTTTAATAACACTGTAGGAAAATAATTAAACTATGTGTGTAGTTGATGAACATTAAACTGAATCAAGACTGAACAAATAAAGTAGGAGTTACTTTATAACGGTTTTTTGATTATTAAAATTTAAATTATCAGTTGCATTTTTCTACAATAAGTATATTATTGTTTCTTTGAACAGTTAAGAGTTGATTTCCAGCTGAAAAGGGCTTATAAATATAAAAGTACTCTTGTGGAAGATTTAAAATGAGGGCCTTTAACAAAGAGCTCACTTTTAACTTTGTTTCATTACTTCCCCAGAGCACTGTAAAGGGCAGAATTTGAAAAGCTAAAATACTTCGTTTAAGCAAAAGATTTCTGGTAAGAAGTGATTGGTTTTGTTTTGATAAAAATGCCCCAGTTGTTTCTAATGCATGAACTTTTGTCGAGAAGCTTATCGTTTTAGTTTTAGCAAAAAATATTGTTTTAACTTAAACACAAATTAATGATAGAATACATTTTGTTACTAATCTGTATAGATTAGTAATAAAATATTAGTCATTAAAAATATTTTATATACATAAAAAATTATAAATAACTTAATGGAGTAAAAATTAAAAATTTATATTCAACTAGTAGTTTATGAATAGGTTTGTTTAAAGAAGAAATATTATGATATTTAATCTAAAGGTTAAATTAAAGTTTGTCTATCTATCCCTATCCCAAAGCCCGTATAAGTGATAACTTTTTATATAAAGATCCTTAACTTGAAAGTTGATACCTGTATTTCTGTTGGTCTAGGAAAGGCCTCTTTTATTTTACAGTTAAAATATCAAAGGTCCATCCATCTGACCGTTTGTGCTAGTTTGAAAGTTCTTAGACACTTAAAATCTCGGCCATAGATTCCTTTTGGTACAAAAAAAACTCTATTTTGTACAAAAAAACCGAAAACATAGTCCATACGTTTGTTTGACCAATATTCCATTATAACAGTGTATTAGTCATCGAGACCATCGACTCCAATCCTGGTTATCACCAATTAAACAAAACTGTGGCGTTAAAAGATGAACGGCAACCGCTGTTATATATTACCACCGTCTAGCCATCCGAATCGAAAGACCAGTGCAAGACTACACCATAATATTAGTAACCATGCATCATCATTAAACTCGTTATTTCTGTTATTGAAGTGAAGCTTCATGGAACATTTCGAGGTTATTATTTTCTTGGGTTATTGTGCTCAAAACATTAGATATATAGACAGGATAAACTTTTTGGTTCCTCAATTGATGGGTTTTGCTAATGCTCAACATATTAATTTTTTAAATTTTCAACCAGCCTATGTATAAATTAGTTTTTAATGTTGTTTCATGTATAACACTTTAAACCCGAAGTTTATAAATTTCGCATCCATCTATGCGAAAGTTAGTAAAGATACTTTAGGAATAAGCCCATTATAACCCACTCAACTTCACATATTTTGTAATATAATAAAAACTTGCATTACTTGTAATAAATTTGCTAAGGGAAGTTTGATATTATGATTATTTATTTTATTAATTTAATGATTAATCGAAGAAGTTCATTTGTTTTATTCGGAACGATGTAAGTTTAATAAAGAGAACAATTAAAACAAAGTAATCCAATTTCTTTCTAAGAGATTTTAAGCCTTTTTTTAAGGCAGAAAAGACCACGTTGGATATCTATTTGAAAGTCTCTTAAAATCTAAATTTTCCTTGAAGTTTTGATTCTATGTATTCTTGGGTTGTTTCCAAATTTGAAATACCATGGTGAGAGGCTCTCTTTTAGCTTGTCAAAGAAGAAAATTGTTTCTAAGTACGGATCCTGTAGAACTAATTGTTAATGAAGTTACCTGATGGAATTGGTTGGGTTTCATTTCAGATCGCAATTGCCGAGGCATATCGTTGTCGTGGCGAGGTTTCTCTAGAAGCTGTTAAGACCTGATGCTCAACTTCGCAACAATTTGTGCTTGTTTGTTTCGTGTAGATGCTGTTGGATTTGGCCTCTAACTTTTATAAGGAATATTCGAAATAAAATAAAATGTTTCCTCTACCCTCTAAGAGATTTTAAAACCACCCAAAATATTAAGAACATTAATAACAAAATAATAGGTAAAAAATAAACTATTAGGTTACAAATTTGTATTTAGGTTGTTAAAAAGTGTAGTAGTTTATGAAAATATAGCAATGTGAACTATGATGTAAGAAAAATTAAGAATACTTCGATCTAAAATTAATCAGTGGTTCATGACTACATACGAGTATAAGTCATTTTTGAACCAATACTATTATTGTTGGTTTACAATATCATTGGTAAGCTAAGACTCTAAGCGTCTATTCTTTTTTTTAAATGAGAGGCCGATCCCCTTTTAAGCCTTATTCTGTCCGTCCTCATGGGCCACTGGCCTGTGCGAGGATCTTATCAAACAGAACAAGGGGGAGAGTCGATACGGTACTGATAAACAGTGCAACGGCCACAGACAGGATTTGATCCTGCGCTATCTCTAACTCAGACTCAAATTCCAACGACTTGACCGCTCGGCCATCGGCACTCCCCTTGTGAAATGTAAAAATTGACTAATAAACACTCCGAGACGAAGGAACAGTTAGTCTGGTAGTGATGTTATAGACAGTGAGGGCGAATTACAAATCCCCCCTCACGCCCTCGTCTTATTAACGTTCTCCCACCATATTTACCATTGAACGCTTTAATGATAACACCAAATTGACAACTTTCGCTTTCCCGCTATTGAAGTGAATCATGTTGTTGTTAATTTATGATAGGTTGGTAAAGAGTATTTTATTTTTATTTTGTCTGTTAAAGAGCAATTAAATCAACCTTTTAACTATTATGTAATTGATTTAAACTTCATAAGAACAAACTACGTTTCGATATACGTTTATAGAAATATTGGGTCGATGTTATAATTCATATACAAATCTGCCGTTACATACCGGTATATACTAAACAACCGGGAAGAAAGTGTACTAGCAAAGTGATTAATTTAGTTAAATTCTTTGTACAAAGCTATTTCATCTATATTATAAAACCTTATTATAATCGGTTACTTTTAATAGAATTTGATCTTCTAAGCATTTCCATTTAAAGAATAAACGGCTCAGACAATAGTTACATATTTTATTTTAAAATATTTGATAACCCAAGATTATCTTAACTTCATTGTTAGAGAATAAACTATTGTGCCAATAATAAAGAATAACCTGAGAATGAGACGGTGAGAACGAATGGTGCTTTGGAGATTATATCTGTACTTTAGATTAAACCTACCCAAAGCTGGTGCTGAAATTGCAAGCGCCGAGATTCACTAAATACTCTTCACAAATAATTTATGATGTAATAATGCTACCTAGCAATTCGTTGAGATTTAAAACTTGATTTACGTATGAACAGCTGTGACATCATGGATATATTCTTTTTAATATGTATGTCATAACCTCCTATGATCTGTGATTTCCATCCTTTGAAAGGACTACAAAACATTTTAATGTCCTGATATTTTTTCAAATAAATTAATTTAACTATAAAGAAATATATTTTGAATCCCTGAGGACTGAGATGAAACCAGCTCTGTAAGTACCAATGAAATTAATTTGATTTCTCTGCAATATGTAGATAATAGTAGATGCAATGTAGTAGATGCAATTCTGATAATAGTAGATAGAATACCTACTAATGTTTTTAAAGCGACTTGACATATTTAAGGCCAGTTGAGAGGAATAAGAAAGCCAAAATCTGTAGTCATTTTTGTAAAAGCACTTGATGTGGAGTCCTCCTGATTGTTTAAAAACGAAAATATGCAAGTGCCGATATAACTTATATAGTTTCAGCGTTTACCGGTAAGAGGGTTGAAAAAAAATATAAAATTGCGACAGATTTAGATTTCAGGTTTTGCACGTGTAGGAGCACTTCTGGTTCAAAAAAATACCCACAATTTGCCTTGTTAAAAAATGTGTATTTCTTAAGAAGACAGCTTTCTGTCAAGAAGCGCTAATTTCTGGTGCTTGCAATGTACTTCAGTAAAAGGGATATAGTTAGAAACCTAGCTTCCTTCCTGGTGTGTCTTTGTCTTCAATAACCAAACATTTGTGATAAATATTTTTACTGCACGTTAAATGGTTCTGAAGGTAGTATGCGCGCACACACTCTCACGCAAATAAATTGCAATTTACTTTTCTAACCTTGTTGCTGTAATAAACATATTTAAGATTATAATAATTCGATAAAACAAGAATCAAGAATCTTTATTTTGTCGTTTGACATAATACATATGTATTGACAAAGTCATATTACAGCTTGAATTAGCTACAGTCAATTCTTCAAACAATTTATGACATAAAAAAATTATAAATATTTTGAATATATCATTAGCTAACAGGCATGGGTTTAAGTTTTACTAGGCTATAATAAATAAATAAATAAATATTGCACATAAAAATAAATATTGCACATAAAAATAGATATTGCACATAAAAGTAACATACATAAGAATAAATTATCACAGACAAAATAATTATTATGAAAGACAAAAAATAGCATAAAAACACTGAAGTCAAATAACAAATAAAACTGCACATAAAAGTTTTAAATATAACATATACAACAATATTGCACCAGCTCATAAATTTAAATGTATCACAAGTTTCAATTATTAGGCATATAGTTATCTAAAAAATATCTATTTGTTCCAAAAAGCAAAAATTCTTGAACTGAATAGACTGGATTATTCAACAGCTATTCATAAAATTTTATTAATAAGAACTTTTGATTGTTAAAGTAATTGCTAATTTTAATATATTTTATTAATTTTATTATAGATTTTAAAATACATTTCTACGTGACTATTGAGTGTTTTTCTCTAGCCTGGAATGCGTCCTTGAAATATTACTACTATTTCTGGTGTGATAAGAATGCACATAATTTTGAAAAGTTAAAAGTGGACATTGTTTCAGTGCATAAGATAAAAAGTTCATAAATATACAAATTTAATTATATTGTTGGAATTTTTAATAATTGAAACAGCGGCCTGCAGTGGGCATCATCTACTGCATTTGCGAGAATTCGAATAACCTTTTTTTGAATAATTAAAATCTCTTTTTGTTCTACTGCAACCACCCCAGAAAATTAAGCCATATCTATAGATACTTTGAAAAGATGCGAAAATAAACATTTTTAAATTAGCTCATATCAACAAGGGCTTTAAAACGTCTAATCAGATAGACAACTCTAGATAGCCTAATTGACACATGATCTACATAGGAATTCCATTGAAATTTGCTAACTTAAATGCATCCCAAGAAAGAAAACTTGACACACTCATCTTGGGTTGTAAATTTTTGGTCAAAAGGCCTCAAACTAAAGACTAAATGTTGGGTTTTATCAGAATTCAAACTTGAAATGATTGCTTTTAAACCAGATTTCCCCCTCATTTACCGCACTGTTTATTAGATGGGAAAGTTCACCCATCATGCCAAGCGGCTGCAAAAAGGTTGTGTCATCCGCATATAAAATTGATTTAACTGGATATGAAATATTTGATGGTAAGGTCATTTATTGAAATCAAAAAAAGTAAGGGTCCCAAGCACAGAAACCTTGAGGTACTCCATGCTCCACCCCTCATCCTGTTTGACCAATCTCCATTAATACAAACAAGCTGTTCTCTATTGGTTAAATTATGATTCAAAAATTGTAGGGCAGATCCTTTAATACTGTACAAAATTCTAATTTTAACAACAATTCCTGGTGATCGACACAGTCAAAAGCCCTGCTCAGGTCGCAAAAGGCCGGCCCGAGCAAAAGCCTTATTTTCAAAAGCCTCAATCACATTTCGCACCAAGTCATCTATGGGATTTAGGGTTGAATTGCCACTACGGAAACCCATACTGTGATGTGCAAAGCAGATTATTATGTTCAAAGAATTCATTAACTTGATCAAAGACAAGAAGTTCAAGCAACTTAGATATAGCAGGTACAATTGAGACTGGCCCTATAGCTTTCCGGCTGGTTTTTTGGACCCTTTTTGTAAATTGGGCCAGACCCGAGAAATTTTCAGTTCAGCAGGGAAAACACCATTGGCCAAAACATATGTTGAATACAAAAGTCAATTGAAAATACTATGGATGGAACTATTTGTTTTAATAAATTATTTGACATATTGTAAAAAATCACAACTACTTGAATTTTTTAATCTTTTAATCTTTTAACTGCTTTTAAAACATCTTCTTGAGTAATTAATTTCTAAGAGAACTGAGAAGGAGTAACATTTAATTTTGACATATAATACTGAGGTGTTATATTAGGATTAGTGGCACTTTGCCTTAGTTTTTTAACTGAGTTTATGCATTAAATTCTTGGGGTGAGATTCCAACTCTACTATTGCTAGTATGACCTTGAGTGTCTTTTTTTATTAAATCCCAAGCTGCCTTGCACTTATTTCTACTACATTCTATTTTTTCTCTGTAATAAGCCTGCTTGGCTTCGGAAATAGTTTTTCTGTTACTTTAGTTTAGAATTGGCAAGCCTGTTGTTTCAAATTGGACGAAGGTGTCTCTTTCAGAATTTGACTCAAAGCAATCAAATTGTTTTTCATACATGTTAATTCTTTTGTATACCAGGGCTGTTTTTGAAAACCAACTGTTTTTTGATTTTACTGGGCCAGAATCTAATTTAATAAGATTGCAATAAAAATGTATAGCTGAAGTAATTTTGAGGAAAAATTTTTGAAAATAAATCAGTGGTGTTGAAATTATTGCTGAATACTAGGACCCAATCAGTACAGAGAAGCATCACTGCCACACAACCAAATTTCCTCACAGGTAATACCATTTTAAAGAAGCCAATAGACCTCTCCTGTATGTTGTTTTCCTTCAGATACAATAAACTTAATAGGCAAATTAAAATTAGTAGGGCATCATGATCAGAAAAAAGGGAAGGAGATAACTTCACAGATCGCCCTTTCAGTAGCTGGAAGTATATTACAAAAAATATTATCCAGACAATTTTGATTTCTGGTTCGTAAATCATTCATACAGTGATAATTATGTTGTCTTAATAAATTCAAAAATGTTTTAACACTATTTTTTGTACATTTGGTCATGTCAAATGTCAAACTAAATCCATACCTATTTTTCTGGCAATCCAGCTCTAAGTATTTGCTTGTACCATTGGTTAATACATTCTTTAAAGGTATAAATATTTGTAAACTAGTTGCATTACATCACCTTAGTTTCTTAGTTCAGTCTTGGAAAAATTATATAAATTTTTTTTAATGTGTTCTTTCATATATATTTATATTTAGTGCAAACTGGACACATTGCCCCCGACATTAATTCTGTCATAGACGATTTTGCGTCGTGATGCCGTTTGTAATGGTTACAGAGCGAAAGATTTATTGAGTCAGTTCGGCTCCTCCTTTTTGTTCCTTTAGCTACTGTAAATTTGTGATCAAAAAAACATATGTGATCAAAAGATATTAATTTTGAGTATCAATAATAAACTAAATGGTTTAATTTCGTCACGGCTGCCATCTATTGTAAAAGATAGATAGTACTATTGCCATAACTATTTGCAGAACACTACGAAGATGGCGTTTTTTTCATGGAAGTGCAAAAACCTGAAATAAATAGTTTTTAATGCAAAGTATTTCAGAAAAGAATGTTTCGATGGCATGTTTATATTTAAGCAATAGCCATGCCACATTTAGTCTAAATTTGTGTTGTACATTTTGTGTGATCGAGTTTAAGCATTTAATCATTATGACATACAAATTTCGAAACTTTAAAATATCGTGTTTTAACAAATTTTCTATTTATATTATTAATAGTACAACTCATCACAAGTCTTCAAAGTGACTAAGTCTTTTACAGGGCGAGATTGCATAAACACACAAGGAGAAGCCGAGCTTATAAATGTCTACCAATGTCAATAGGATATATGTCAATGAAAATAGGATTTTCAAGACGAGTATTGAATAATATTTGACATCAAAAATTTATCTTTTTACCATGGCATCCAAAATATCATAGTCTAATAATTATTATTTTATGAGGAAACACAACACTGCTTGATAAAACAATTTGGTGTTTAAATTTGCTATTTAAAATAAAAATGTGAAAAAAACGGAATTACACAGATTGTTTATGCACACAAAAAGATTTTTACACTTAAAAAGTTGTTTACATACTGAATAAAATGTTTGGGAGAGGGAAAATCGGCTGACTTAGCAATGAGGAAAACTGTGACTGTAGAAGATCTCAGCTGTATTACAAAGTAGCCCATTTTCATGCAGAGTGAATAAATAGGATTAACGCTGTGTACATAACAGTTTGTCGGATTTAAAGTTTTGAAACAGTTTGCTCTAATATCCCAGTAACAAAACATGTTAAGTATCTGGATGTGTGAACAGTACTGAGAGACTTTAATATTTACTAAGAGTAGGCCAATGTTATTGCTAATCATTATTGAAGGTGCTTTCATATTGCCTAGCTTCTAATTTCTGACTACATGACGTGCATTTAAGACGAACAATCGGATCTATTTCTTAGAACAATAAGTAAATTGGAACATGGAATATAATTTTAGTAAAATTAAATAAATTTTACGATTGCAATAATGCTAAAGACAGGAACTACGACGCACAGTTTGAGTACTGTTTAAAATGTCTTAATGATGATAGATAATTTGAAGGAATATCACTATTTTGGAAATTTGCTATCGTTATTTATCATAGAAAAGGAACCACGTTTCAAGGGTTATACTATCCTCTTCTTCAGCTAACATAACCTCTAATATATAAATAACTAAAATTTTCGGCAACATAAAATTTGCGGATATAAATGGTACCTGTGCAGCCAACATAAAGTTATAAATGCAGAGTGAACCCAAGCGATTACATTGGACAGGAGCCAAGAGTATGAACAACACGTCACACATGCACTAGCGTATGTGAAACTCTGACGATGAAATCAATGTCAGCATTTCCTGTGTTACCGTGGCGTGTTATTTAAAAGTAAGAAAAAAAGGAAAGCTTTGATCCTGACGTTGTATGGTAATAGGCACAGTCGTTTGGCCTAATGTTTCTGTTTCTACATTTCGTTCGTCAATTCCATGCAAAGGTAGCTTTAAAACATTACTTTTCCTCCATCTTTCTTCCATGAGGTCGTTAGTTCACTACAATTAGACGGTGGACGGTTGTCAGTGATTGGTTGTTATGACTTTGTGTAACTCTGTGGTCTTTTGTTCAGTTTGTAATAGTTTCCTTTTATTAAGAAGTATTGAATTGAAATAGTTTTATATATTATTTTACTAAACAAAATACTCAACTATATCAATTAATTTCACGAATAAAATTATATTATTTGTTTAGTTTGCTTTCAAATATTAATATGTAAATGGAGTCAATATTTATATTTTCTGTGTTTAACCCAAACCAGTTAGCTGCCTAAGTATTTTAATTTATTGACTCGTACACTTATTTAAATAAGTGTACGAGTTCTTTACTGCTGTTAATAAAGATAATTAGTAATTTGAAACTCACTCATACTTTACTTCGTTCCACCATTTTCACTGATTCTGCATATCCGTCAAAAGTTTTTTTTACTAGGTAATTTAGCTGCGAGCGAACCGGGAACAGCCCAGCACCGAATCCCGCCGGCTGCGCCGGCCGGGAAATGTGGTGTTCGGGAGGGCCCAACTAACCCGGTGTTCGGCGGCCAGTCCAAGTCCATCTTGAATGGGGCCACTGCCCGTAGAGGGTGCCAGGCCCGTAGGACGGTCGCCGGCGTCGGGTGGGTCTCTCCTTGTCGACTGCAAAGTTTCATAAACTTTTATCGAGCCGTTTTCGAGAAAATTCATGTTTTACCTTAACATGATAAAACGGACGAATTTCATAATTATGAGTGGGTAAAAGGTATCCTATCTAAAGGATAATTTTTCACTTTTATCCATTACTAGAGTAAATTGAGAATAATAGAGGGTCCGGCGGAGCACTGACTCGCCAACGCGCACACACTTGTGGAGAGCAAGTTGATTTAAATTTATGAAGGTTGGTTGTGTGCATTCGCTGTGAAAATCATAGCGTAGATTGGTCACACGATGGCAATAAATTGCAGGTCATCGATTGAAATTCAGGAAATTTCATTATATAAAGTTAAAATTAGGATGTCATTAACTAAAATCATCATATAATTGTAATGCTTTCCTCACGATATTCCACTAAATACCAGGCGTTGAAATTATGATAAGTAACAACTTGGAAAATTTAAAATTCTTTAATAAAACATGTTATATATAATCGTTAATAGTGATGGTGGCCAATTATATTAAGAACTGCCTAAGCTATAAAAAAATTAATTCTTCACAAAATCGTCCTAAATAACTATAACATAGGTTTAAAACGACTTTTTTACATATTATGTTTGTGTTTTTTTTGAAATCACTAATGCATTAGCAGTGGTTTAGAAAACGTCTCAGATCAGGGACTTAATTGAATTTATCATTCCTGTGGCTTCCCCCTCACCTTGACTGTAAATAGGCCTTGATTTGAAATTATTTATAAACGTAAATATGAAAAATTCTTACATTTAGTTGGAAATGTTCCTTAAGCGTTCTTGAGTATTGGTTTCATTCTTTAACTACGATACTTGGCGCCCTGTAGTGTGCATTAATACAGTATAAACACCGGCTTAAGTGATAAGTAATTTCCATGAATAATCCACTTTTGATGTGGCAAATAAAAATAATCTCAAACGGTCAATAGACCCACCCACCACTAATTCTAGGTCTTTGTCTCATTTTGCCCTACTTTTGGCATGAAGAAAATTAAATTTTTCAAACTGCTGGAAACAATGCTTCCTCTTACCTATTTCGTAAGAATCAAATTTTCTCTACTCAATTTCTTCAAGGTAGAATCAATCAGTGCTGCCGATTTCACGATTCGAAGGTTATTTTGGCAATAGGTCTGTAAAATAATTGGAAACTGAAGGGGTAACATTTCAAGTACTGTTCCTATGAGGATGAATAATAAAGGAATAAAAATATTAAAGATTAAAAAATAAATCATCAATTTATGTTCATTTGAGTACGTAAAACTTTCTTTTCAGTATAAATTGTGTTTGTCGTTATTAATTCATTGTAAAACAATACTTTTTTTGCAAAATATTAGAGAAATAGGTTACATAAAACTGGGTGTGTGTATAAGAAATGGGTTTTATCCACAGACTTCTGACTTGAAGATAAGGCAGGACTACGCAGAGATGAGCTTGTTGCTTTATGCAAAGTGACATGTGAGAGATGGCGGAGGGTTAATCAGCAGCTGTAGGGTTGGTTGGTTTTATTACATTAGAATTTAGAGGGATGATATTTCTCTTTCTTCACTTTAAACGAAAGTCACAAAAAGGTATCGTACATAATATCATAAATACCAAAAGGTTTTATATATATATATAAAGGAAAAATGGGTTTCAAAAATTAGAAAAATATTATCATATATAATTATAAGTTATCTGAAAGTATACGTTATTTCAAACAGTAAAATAGCACATTAATTAATTGTGTTTTGCTAGGTTTTCGTTGAGAAACATAAAGTAATACTTTTAATTATACCCAGAGGAGCATAAGGCTTCTTACAATAAAAATTTTTACACTAACACAGAATATCAAAAGACTTCCAGGAAAACAACATTTTTCTGATCACTCCTCATATTCCAATGTTACCAGATCATCAAGGGAGCTGACAAGTGAACGGGTCACGTACAATTTAGCCAACCAATCATAAATGTGACTCTTGTCACTGTCAGGCTGATTGGGGGCTTTGTTATATATCGTGGTGAAATGTACTTTAATAAGAAAAGACACTAATTTCAATTTAAAATTATATTCGAATGGAATCAGCAGGATTATAGCTGGAAAAAATGTTTCTCTCGGACCTCAGCCTGTGAAGAAGGTACATTCAATAAAGAATTATATCAACTTAGACAAATTAACGACTTCAAACAAAAATTTTCTTTTGGTATGCCAAATAAACTTAAAGTGAAAATCAACCCATTACGAAGCGTCTACTCCAGCTCTGCAACAGATTCTATAGCTTGATATTTATATTAGTTGCCATAGAAATGATACTTATGATTGCCACCAAGTGATTTCGATGCAATAAAATTGCTTGTCACGCACCAAAAACAACATTATGGTTCATCAATGACGTTCCGAAGTCAACTTAACGTTCAGTCGTGTTCCATCGCAAAGGTTTAGGTAAATCAGATTACGCAAACGATCATTGAAGTACTAACTTTAAAATTACTACTGATATGTGAAGCTTCAATTAAACTTAAAGCGTAAATTGTACAGGGTATTGAAATGCAACACCTTAGCTCCACAACAGTGTCCACAGATTATATTTCACTATCTAAGTAAGAAAATTGCCTAAGAAAGAATAGTCAATCTTAGGTATTTCAAACATCATTATTCGAAGTTACGATTTAAGTGGTTATGGTTATATTTTTAAAAGCTACCAAATCTAGTTTTAGTGATTAGTGTTCAGATGTCAATAAACATTTTCATACTCCATCAAACATTCTATCCGTTGCAATGTCAACTCGATATTAGCATTTAAAAAATAATATCGATATATTCCATCCAATAATATATTCCATACAAGGTAGTAAACCCAAATTTAACCTCTAAATATTATTGGATTGACAGGTAAAACTTAACTAACTATGAATGTTAATTTATTAAATTCACGGTGATTGTAAATGAAATTCATAAAAGGGTTTCATTACAACAATTTTTAATGCGCATAGCTTCCAAACGAACACAAATAATATTTTTAAGGAGTCTTAAAAAAGAAATTCGAGAAATTTCAGTAAAGAATTACAAACAACGTAATCAATGACTATAACAACAAACAATCCGATTTAAATAGGAAATTCTTTCTCTAAATTAAATTTATGGAAATTAAATTATGGAAAAGTTACTTTAACAAAGTATAATGACAGGCTTAGCAGAAATTGTGTTTCAAAAATTAAATAGTGCATTTAATTTAATTTCGTCAATACAATCATACAACAAAATTTACACATCATAGTAATATTCTTGCACGATTAAAAATTCATGAAAAATTTAAAATTAATGAATAAAATTCTTTCACGGTATATCTTGCAACACGAGAAAATTAATGGTATCATATCTTTCCTGGACCATGATATCATAGACCTTGTGACAATGTTCTACAGTTGGCTTCGGTCTGCAAGTAGCACTTTTGGTGAAGAATCAATTGAAAAATAGATCCCTCATAATAGTTCCCCCTTGGAGCTAGCTAAAGGATGGGTCCAAGGTTTACAGTGAGGTATTGCAGGAGAGATACTTGCTGCGTGTGGACCTCTCGTCAACAGAGAACCGATCCATGTAACTAAACAATAGCTATAAGGACAAGTCAGTGGGGATTTGTAGTTGAGGAACAAAACGAGACTGGTACAGCTAGACTCAGCGACCAGCTGACCAAGTGTATAGAATAATGTGGCCCTCCAGGAGACAGTGAACCAAAGGGCTACTGTGCAGATTAATAATGTAATCCAGCCGAGTCAAGAGAAGATAACCAGTTTGACTGCTAAACATCAGGCTCTCCTTACAAAAGCGAAGGTGCTGGAGACTGATGTGAGATACCTGCAAAGCGCCGTAAGACGTACGGAATCCCGGCCAAGGTAGATTTGCAGATCCATTCATTCATTATTCATTCGTCAGCCCTTGCTACTGCTATCCCGCAGAAGGTAATAGCATCTCAAAGGAGTTAAAAATATAACTGAAACATACCAAAACTCGGCAATTAGCTTACCCCTTTTACCTTGCTTCGTTGTTGTTTCGTTCTTGCTATTATGGAAGTTTACGCAGAATGGTTTTTTGCTTCTTCATTCACGAAGCTCTTATACTTAAAGGGTTATGATACTTAAGCAAGCCACTCTTATTCCGGGAGAAACGTCTCCAAGTGTATCATCTGACAGAACCGTACTTCGGCCCCAAATTGTTCAATGAATTCTTGGCAGTTAAAAGTGTAGTTTCGTGTAAAAACTTTAATCGTAAATTGAGAGATATAGTCCCAACAAGTTACGCCTATAAAGTAAGTACAATTTAATTTGCCATATGCTCTTTCCTTATCATAATGCCGTAACCATTTCTTTATCTTTTATGTGGTTTTATTTTATGTATATGCATTTATTTGTAAATTAAAACACGCAGGCTAAATAAGGATATTTTTAGTTATTTATAAATTAAGATTTCTGCTCATTACTTTAGGTTATACATAATTAATTTAAATGAATATTTTACCTATGAAAAGGTATTGTATGTGTTGGATAATTTATCACTTTTAGTTTAACAAATGTTTTTAATACATTCTTGTTGCATTAACTTTTTTACAAAATTCCTCTCATTTTCTTCCTGCCAACATGATTGACCGTAAAACATTTACTAACGCTTAGCCAAATCCAATTAATTGACACGCGCCATCTTCATATAGAAATAAATTTGTGCACAGTTTCAAGTCTATAGTTCTGTTTATTTTCGAGATGTTGTGCGAACAGACGGTCATATATGACAATTTTCTAGCCCCACAAATAATAGACTTTGCTAAAGTTTAGCCAATTAAAAATATTTAAATACAGTAATGCTCCATGCACAATGTAAATTTCACATAATTCAAAGTAAATGGCACATAATTTCACTGTGGAGTACTTTGCTATCAGGAGAGCAATCACACTGACAGCATTAACTGAAACTCTTTCAAAAGTCGTTCACCCATAAAATTGGCACTTTACAATTAAATTTACGTAGTAAATGTAACTTTCCTATGAGTAATATCATGTAAATTAGGTTAATATATTTAGTAACTTTATTATTGTATTAAAATATAAAATATCGGTTGTAACAATTTATAAGGATAATAATGTTCAAATATAAGGAGATAGATGCCTTTTCTCTGGGTATCGACGCCAATGGTACAATGGGTCAAAGCTTATATCATGCCATGTGTGTTGATAGAAAGGGTGTATCAGACTACTTTGCTACTACTGTATCGGCCAGGAGAATTATTTTTGAATTTTTAATTTCAATTCTACCGCACACTTTTTAATTCTAAAAACTGTGAAACTGTTGAAAAGATAGGAAAATCTCAAAAACTACATTTCCGAATAGAATTTGGTTTCTTTAAAATGTTGAAAATTACACTTAGGTCGACTTAAGTGTCTCTGAATCTGAATATTTGGCACAAAACCCGTGAAGCATAAGGGCATGTCAAATATAATACTCGTATATTGGAAGTTAATATAATACAGTAGAAAGCAAAGTAATTAATCTGTTATAGTATTTACAAATTTAGCTTTATTTTATGTGATAAAACTGTAATGCACAAGGCCCTGCTAGTACAGTGTTGTTGCAAGTGTAGTTTCTCAAATAACACTGATGCAATTTTCAGGGGTTATGTTACACGGCCTCCATTAACAAATTATTTCCACATGCTCAATTCTATCATCATCATTTGGCATTTTTATTTAGACAAAATCGTGTTTTTCACTCAAAAATAAGCTAGTGGGAAAATGTTGTAAGAAAAATGAATATTCCAGTTTATTATCCCCTGGTTAAAGTAATTTTCCGTTCACAACTAAGTTTTACGAACCTTTAAGAGCATGAAATCGATTACAAAGCATAACCCCCAAACGTTTATGATTGGCTGGACGATCCATTTACGTATTTAGTCCGCTATCATCCGCAATGACGGCCTCCATTAGTTCTAATGACTTTGGAAACCATTTGGCAACTCAAACAGTTGATGACAGCTTAACTATTCACTTACAACTCTCCACCTTACCTTAAGTAACTCTTATCTCACCAGTTAGAGTACTGCTATTACAACAATGATGTTAATAGCTTAGTCCTCCAGGGCCAACATTTTAAATGTATTTCGTAAATAAGTAGTTTGTATATTGCTAGGCATGCCTAATACGGCATTCTGTTTGCCCTTGGAATACTGAATTTAATTTAGGAGAGACAGTATACAGTTTTTTAAAGTTAATATTCATGCTTTAAAATAATATCCTGGCAATTTTCAAGTGCTCTGCAGAGTTAGACAGACAGATATTATAAAAAAGTGTAAATCCCTTTGGCAGTCAAAAAGAAATTTTGTCTATCTATAGAATGATAGATTCCAATGATCCTCAAAATTATTACAGTGAATTTTCACTCTATTATTTGTATTTATTCTGTATTAATATGATAAATTATTTAATATGTCACGTTAATCTTGTATAAAAATTTATTTATTATATTACTTTTTAATTTACATCATGGTTACCCATAATACCAGTGTACAAATATTAGCTAATACAGCCGAATATCATGGATTGATGTGCTTGTAATCATTTTAACTTAGTGTTGCCTGTATATAAATGAAGCTTCATGCTAAGTTTAAATTGTATAAGTCAGTTCATTTTAAAGTTATCATAAGAATAGACACACAGACAGACAAGATTAGCAATGTTTTCCTTTACTAAGGTTTCTACAAGTTTTAAGTGGTTGTTATGTAGAATACATACATAGTTGTTCATGTTACCTTTGCTACACGAAATTTTGAGTGACGTAATTTGGTGACGCTGTTAAACTTTTACAATTCAGATAAAACCGTGAAAACCTAGTCATCAATACCATACCTAAATTTAACTTTAGAGTAAATATCTTATTTATAATAGGTCTCATCACAGGTAGCAAAGGATTAAATAGGAAGTGGTTTGAATATGCGTTAGACACATTATTTGAGATTATACATTTCTCAATAAAAAAGGGAATGAAATTATCATTGTTAAGTAAAAAATAATATCACGTCAAAAATGAGTAAAAACACATTATTGTAATTAATAAACTACCAACAAGTTTGAACAAAATAAATACTGAGAAAATAATAAACTCCATTATAGTTAACAAACAAGTGACATCGTTTCGTGACGGCATTACATATGATAAAAATTACAGATAAAGCAGTAAAATTAAGTTATAAACAAACATCAAATGATAAATAATGCGCCTGTACCAGAGGGACTGCCTCTACCACCAAATAGTAGTTGCAGTGATTTCCAAAATCTTTTTTCTATAACTTCAAATAAAAATAGAAGGAAATACAAATAATATATAGAACAAATTTTTTATATCTTGAATGTTATATAACTAAAAAACCAAAAAATAATAAGAACCCACTTAAAAAATTGATTTGATGAAATCTGGTTGCTTGAGTGCTGAATAGTTATATAGATTATATTCTAATACTCGATATCAATATTACATTACAATTTTACTGTGCAAGCATGTATTGCCATTTTAACTATATTTACTACCACACAGTCTTTACATACCTAGCTATCTGATATGTGTATTGTGTGTAGTGGCAGGAGTACAATACTACTGTGCTGCTCACTACGTAGATGACTTTCCTGTTTCACGTACATACCTTGGACGGGAATGGTTTATATTGTATTATTACTACTATTGTACGTAAATTGTGTTCAGGCTTTCATTATGATTTAAACCGGTCAGTAAAGCGCAGAGTTAGTGTATATAAAATAGGAACTGTATAAGGCTATTATGCGTTACATTAATAACTATAAATTAGGTTATATTAAAACATTAATTTTCAAAATAAAACTTACATATTTAATTCATAAAAATTTCCTTGTTTTTTGTATGAAACTATTTAGTTAAGAAGTTCTATACAACATTTATTAAATTATACAGTTCTTTAAGTAACTTTAAGCAACACTACTAACTTCAAACAGTATTATCATTTATTATATTATTTTTCGCATTTGAAATGCCTTATGAGTGTACTATTTTTGTTTAAATAAGTATTAAATTGAATTGAGTTACGGAAAAAACATATATCGTTTATTGTGTTCCCTTACTTGATAGTTGTTGACATTGCGTATTCCTTTTGCTTCAAGTTGGTGTTATATTAGAATCTTATACCTTATCCTTAATAATATAACACATTCTACAAACTGATGATATGGAATTTCTTTTCAATCCTGCAAACGTCTACAGGAGATCTTATATCCAGCCAGCCTTCCTTGGTTATGTTTATTTTCATTTCCAGTTTTGCAACTCGCATCCGATTATTGTTCCGCCTAGTTTTGTAGTTTGTCTCAAAAACGGAGAATTACCTTCTAATTCCCTTATTTTTAAGAAGCCATTATTGTTTATTGTTAGTTATTTTTTAACTTTTCGATACGTCAGCTTATTAACAAATACGCAATTGAAAATGCTGTCTAATTTTAAAAATAAAGTGCAAAAAGGGAGTTATTACAATCCATGTATTTTAATTTATTAAGTCGACCTTGTTTATATGTACGGTAATAATAAAGAGGGATAATGCAAGTGTCGAGGTCGGAGCACATCGAACATTTTTCCACACTTTATCAAATTAAATTTGGCCGGGATCAACACCTGTGATTTGTTATCGGAAAACATTTCCCACTTCAACCCGGATATTGGATTTTCTCGACTCTCACATTGAGAGTTTATTTCTCTGTGAAAGTGAAAAAATAAGGAAAGGGAAAGCTTCTAAGTATTAAATTTAAAAATTTGTTATAGTTTCTTTGTATTTGAGTATGTAGAATAACAGTTACGTTAAAACTAAGTATTTTATAAAACATTAATGCTAATAAAGAAATTTTAATACAGGATATTTCCGAAACAGTTATTACGTTAACTGTTAAACCTAAGACTCTACGCGTTAGCGAAGGCTGTCACTAAACGGGCTGGAAAAACTCATTTATCTTTGTTTCTTTATATGAAATTTGTAAAATGAACTGAATAAATGTTTGAAATGTTTATGAATCTTCATTTCTATATAGGTAACATAGAGTTCGTCGATGGTGTAGTTTACTCTATTGGAGTTGGCTGAGCTATTATAGCTATGGTTTTATACATACATACATATATATATATATATATATATATATATATATGTGTGTGTGTGTGTGTGTGTGTGTGTGTGTGTTTATTTTGTAACAGCGTATACTATACACAAAATAATGAGTTTATTTTGAATTTTACACTTACAATAGCATTTTAAACTGTATATACAATTTTTTACACTTATGTTCTTTTTTACAAACCAAAAAATTAATTTCAGTATTTATTTTTAAACTACTAAAAATTCGTTACATATTATTTGTTTGCATAAAGTTCTCCAGAGTTTGATTCTTTCATATTATTTTGCGTTTTCCTGTTAAAAAGTGGCCAAAGTTAAAATTTTGATACCAAAATATTACCCTTGATCATATAATTACCCTAAATATATAGAATTGTCTTCGAAGCCAAAATATCTCTATTACATCGAAGCCAATATTATCTCTACAATACATTAACTTTCGTTTTTGTATTTCAAAATCATAAAATATTATATAAATATTTTTTTTCTATCAAAATTCCATCATAATCATCGCTAAGAAAGTAATCTTTATTAGTAAAAAATTATTTATAGATCTTGGTATTCACAAATGGTCTTTAGTAAATCGTCTGATACATAAACCCTGATAGTAAGTATATACGACAAAGAAAGCTAAAATACCTTTTAACATATTCATAAACCAGCTCAAAATACTCTCATTGTTTTTGTTTAATTTCTTTTTTTTTTACATATCGAAAGTAATTTATATATTTTCTGCAATATTCAGTGGATTGGCAAAGGAATATGTTTTAAAATAAAAAAAATAGAATAATTCCTTCATGATATAAACTTATTAATAACTGCATAATTGCAATGTTTTCTGTTCTAAGTAATCTTCTCTTTAATTGCAGGCATCTATTGTTGTTTAAAAACTTTCGGCTATTCACAGAACTTATTAAAACTGTGTATACATTATCTTTTTAAATTATAAGAATTGTAAACACTGAAAAGTTCACTATTTCCCTCTCAGGAAACTTTCCCTATTTATTAAAATGATGTTTTAAATCATATTTGTTTTTATGAGTTTTGATCGATTTATAATGACTTTTTAACTTTACAAAGGAATATTATTTAAGATTGAACATGTTAATCTACATACAAAAAACTTATAGTGAAAAAAAAGAATAGTTTTAAATTAATTGAGAAATGATAAATAAATAATAGCATTTTCATTAGATTTTGGTTTGGATCACAAAGTATCTTAAAATTATTTAGTTTAAATATATAGTGTTTTTTTTTCTTAAATTTTGATTGTCGTGTGTAAAATTTGGGACTTGTCGATAGAAATGTATATAAAAATATATACAAATTAATTCTAAGTAGCTCGACTCTGAAAATGTCCCAGGAATCTTAAATGTATATCTATTTATATGCATTAGTAAGTATTTCTATTAAATTTTCCTAAAGCGCCCAAGGTGGAGTATTAGTTTATTAATAATACTAATACGATACCCATAAAACTAAGCTGTGTTAGAACTATCCATGCAACATGATGTTTTTTATTAATTCTCCTTAGGTTACATCATAAATGTTACATCTGTTGTGTAGACTTCATGGTATTTTATTGACATGAGCATGCTGGTATTGGAACACAGAGTGGAAGAGGTTTTCATGATTTTCCTTAACAGAGCATCTTAAATAATGAAATAAATGTTATTATTTTACTATTTTTTTATTACTACACGGTTTTTGCCCTACTCTATCTGTATCTTTCGTATTATCATTTATACAATCAGCAACAAAAAGTACGAAAACAGGATGAATAACAACAAAAATCCAATAACGTTTTGTACTCGTAAATTGTAATGGTTGGAACGAACGGTCACGTGTACATTCACAGTTAAAAAAGTAAAATAACAGTGTGCGGTACTTTGAGCTAGCAACCATCCTGATCCATCAGTAACAACTAGCCACTCAGCATTAGTGAACCGTATATCTATAGTTTTTTAATTGTATGATTTATAAGTCTAGCCTAGAACTGCACATTAGATATGCACTAAAAAGCTATTTATTATCGTGGAAAAATGCTATTCCAAACAAGGATTTAGGAAACAAGGGTTAATGACTACTGTATTATGGCGCATGCAATTTTACACCCTTTGGCTTAGCCAATATGTTAACATTGGTTTTTTGGATAACCACGATGGTAACAATACAATACAGATTAAATAGTTCTTAAAAAAGCTCAGAGTATATGAATTTTTAACATGTGAAAGTTTTATCACATGTAACTTATTTACATAGTAAAAAAAAACTTGAGTGATAATTCAAGATTTTGTTCAGCTCACTAATGTGTTGTAGAAACCTCTAAATCCCTGAAACTTTTATTATTTAAACTTTGCTATAAAGCTTAACACATTGATAAAATATTGAATGTTCCATGCGCAAATATATCTTAAGAGTTATTTATAATGTCTTTATGTTTATAATTATATCTTTATTTCCACAAAGAAGAGAAAGAGTTAGATTTCATATATAACCATGCCATCAGGCTCAGCGTTATTGAAGACTATCCCTTATTTGGCTGACACTATTTCTATTTTGTGAGATGGGCGGATGTAGAATGTTTTACATCTCTCTGTCTGTCATTAGGACATCTAGAGAATTGAGGGAGAAATAGTAAAGAAATGTTGGATGCAGCCTCAATGAACTCTGTTACGAGATACGTGGTATGGCGTACTCCTACCTTCTTAAAATAGTGATAAAAAAGTTTTAAAAATGATATTCCACTTTTAATTCTTATCATAATCGCAACGAACAGCCTAGGAGGGATAATTAAAAATCTAAGAAACTTATATAAAAAATAAATTACTTATTACACCACTCACATACACCTCGGTTGATGACAGATTGGAATATTTACAAGACCTGCAGTGATTAAATAAGTGTTTAACATCAATATTAAGAGTAAATAGGACTTGGTCACATAAGTTTTACTTAAGGTGAAGAGGAGAGTTGTAAGTTAATAGTTAAGTTGTCACTAAGGGTTTGAGCTGCCAAATGGTTTCCAAAGTCATTAGAACTAATGGTGGATGTCGTAGTGAGTTATAACTGACTAAATATATAAATGGTTCGTCTAGCCATTCACATACGTTTGAGGATAATACGTTATAATTGATTTTATACCATCAAATTGGTTATACAACTTAGTTGTGAATGTATTACCAAATAATTATCAAGAATATTGAGTTATAGATTACAGTGAATAAGTTAGGAGCTAATACACCGAAACTGATTGTTATTATTTCTTAAAATTGTTTCTATTAAGTTATTTTATATTTTTAAAATGATAAAACTCCTATTTTTGTTTGAATAAAACTGCAAAGTGAGTATTTTAGTGTAGAGCAAGAGGCAATAATTTCTTAATGAAAGCCATCTAACCGAGCCCATTATATACAATCATATACTACCAAAAAAGCTAGTAAAAGGAGTTTTCATTCAAAGTGGGTCGATAATTAATACACATGAACTGCATTAATTATCGAATGTAAAAACATCCACCGAATAAATATTATTTTAAATAAACTTACGGTTCACAATTGTATACATTCATATAAAGCTAGTAAAAGCAGTGTTCATTCAATATATATAGTATTTTCATACAGTGAGAAATACTGTAAAATTATAGAAATGATTATTTTATAAAATATAACTCATTGAACAAAGTTTCCTTATTTCTGAATCGTACTTATCTTCCTAATATCATTCTGTAATGTTTATTACGTTATAAATATTGTGTTTACTGGTGTAAATTAAGAGATTTACCAGGTTCAGAGAACTTTAAATTAACGATATATTTTTATGTCATACAGTTTTATAAAACTCACTTAAATATTCAGATTAAGAACCAAGTTACCTGACATTATTAAACTACTTTCTTATTTTTAGGGTTTGAAATAAATTCTATATAATTTACATGGCCGATAAACGTACTGGCACAAATTGTCTGGTACACCCTGTATATCAACACATGATACAAGCTGACATGATCAATTATACTAATGATTCTCCTTGAAGGTCGCTGTGACGCATTAGCATAGGTACTAGGACAAGAGATGTCTGTGTTGTTAATTCTGGATATTATTAAATAGCTCTTATAATTTTTTAATATGGATTAACAATTCCTTTAACAGTGTTAATTAAATTATGGTAAATTTATTGTCATGGTATAAATAGTTGGAAAAATTATTTCTCCACAATTAAATTGACTTTTGAAAGAGTTTAATTCAATGCTGTTATTGTTACTCCTCTCCTGATAGCAAAGTACTCCACTGTGAAATTATGTGCCATTTACTTTAAATCATGTGCACTTTACATCGTACATGAAGCATTACTGAATACTGAATGTATAGATTTTGTAATATAAAATTAATGTTGAGAATAACTACGTTAAGATTAAACGTATTATATTAATGTATTGTAATATTTCCATGGTATGGGATTGTTTAGCTATAATTGAATTTCACCAATTGATAACTTTTTTTGGAAGTTTATTTAAATAAATTTAAATTATCTAACTGTATACGCTTATAAATGAAGTTATTTAAGTGATGTCCTTAGTAAAATAGTCTATACTATGTGTTTAAAATAGCCCTATTTTGAGTCTGTTCATATTTATAGATTAAAAAATAATACTAAGTTTTTAAGTTGTCTTATGACGTATTAGTTGCTAATAGGTATCGTTACTTAAACCATTACATTTCTAACTTTTACAAAAATATATTGTCTAGTTAGCAGTTATGTTTAATTTGTGATTCAAGGATTTTGAATAAATATAAAACAGGAATGATTAAAACTATATCCTTGAGAGCCGTTGCAAACTTTAGTCGTAGTCACTATAATCAATACTTCGATTAATGGTGTTGGAGGTATATCACATTAAAGAACCATTAACCTTATCCATGCAAACGTACGATTCATAAGGTTGTGTCAAATACGTTTATGTGTCTAAAGTTTAAATAGAAGAAACAAGTGTCAATTCTAATGTAATAAAATCAATCAACCCATCAGCTGCTGATAAACTCTGCACAATTTTTTACATGTCACTTAGTGTAAAAAGCAAGAGTTCATCTATGCTTAGTCCTCCAATATATATTCAAGTCAGTAGTCTGCGTATAAAACCCATTGCTTGTACGTACACAACGTGGTGTAAACTATTTTTATTAAATTTTACAATACTCGATGTTTATAATCGATTCGAGTTTGATAAAGGTAGATCATACTGCAATTAAGAGATAAATTATATAATTATAACATAAAGAGATACAGTTTTTGAAATGAGCACCATTCACTGATTAATATCCAATAGTTTCCAAACGTCACACTTAACCCTAAAAATAAAGGAATTTTTTTATGTAATCCTTCAAAATTCCATTGATTTTATATATTGGTTTGAAAGAAGGTACTTCAGATTTGATCAATAGTTTTACGCAAGACAAGGGGTAGTTAATGTCTCCTGATCTAGGGGTTTTATTATTTGAGGGATAATATCTAGATTAGACATGGATAAGGAGCATCCTTTACTGCAGTATTTGTACAGGATAGGTGTAAATCACAGAGAGCCTACGATAATAGCTTTGAAACAAAACATATGCTAAAGAATAGTATTACTGGAGCTTGCTGAGTTAATTTCAGAGTTCATCGTAATCATTTGAAGTATTGTTTTAATACCAACGGCTGACTACAGTTTAGTTTGGCCAATCAGGGAGAGGCCATAGGGTGAATGCAGTGAATGTAGTAAATGATTTGAGCATTTTCATATTAGGTGGATCAAAACTATAATTTTGTCTGTATATTCTATCGATGATACATTCAATGCTCTTATGCCATAAAGGGTGTAGAAAACGTCCAATATATATAACATTTTATTCCAATTTTTGCTTTTTTGCTGCGGTACAAATTCTAACCCATGATGACCTACCGTTGCTTTACTATACCACATAGGAAATAACTCAGAGGATATTAAAGCAAAATCTATGGTAAGCAAATGGAGGAGTATTTCAGGTTAAATTAACAGGGTGTTTAAACAAATTTTAAATCACCTTTATTAAAACATATATAAAAATATCACAGGTTTTTTTTAAACGTAGAGTAAAAATCTTTTAACATTGTTTTGGTTGTTAAAATATATTGTGAACCAACAATTTCAAAATCCTCTTCATTGAAATATATATAATCAAAAATTAAAGTTATTTTTCAAAACCATTCTAGAGCATAACTATTTTAAAATTTTGTTGATGATCAAAGGATATTGGTAACCAAATATACACCTGGTGTTATCTTTAGCAGTACCTGTTGTAGTCCAAGATAAACATTAGCAAAATCACTGTTGATCAATCAAAATGTTCGTATCTCAGTTAATCTTACCTTTAGTTGGGTTAATTTACTTTGCTGTTAGATAGTAAACCTATTGCAAGATCCTATAAGTTCGCAGGATTGACTCGCAACTTACATTCGTCTTTACTGGATCAACAGTCAACTTTTCCGTCTTAAATTTAAAGAACAGTTTTTAATTAGTAAACAACTCATTGTTCACCTTAACAAAATCATATTGCTTGAGAAGTACTGGCACGCTGGAGTGTACTTATTACGATAGTGTAACCAATCTACGCTCTGGGTTTCACAAAAAGTTCACTAATCTTCATAAATTTAAATCAACTCTCCATACGTGTGTGTGCGTTGGTGAGTCAGTGCTGCACCGAAACCTCCATTATTCTCACTTTACTCTAGTAATGGATATAAGTGAAGAATCATCCTTTAGAGACGATAATTACCACCCCCTCTACTTCATAATTCTTATACTCATTCGTTTTCCTCATTTTAAATTACTTTACTCGTTTTTTTCACAATTTACTCAAATTAACTGTCTTGCAATAAGACGTTTGGCATCGTTCAGGGAAACAAAAAATCAGTAACACTACGTTCGAGATCTGCAATCTGATTCTCTTCTTCAGGCAAAATTTAAACGGTGAAATTAATTTAATTTGTAGTATTAAATTAATTTTATAAGAATGTGTTTTTGGTAAAAATAGGATCAAAAATTAATTTCATAATTTCACCACATAATAAGCGGAAACCGTATTATACATTTATGCACGTATGTTAGATGCGTACCTCTGTCAAAATACAGCTTAATATGGGTTTTATAACAGACTTCAAATTTATAATGAGAGTTAGACGGTTACTTTGTCTATCGTATCCGTATTACAATATTGACTAAGGATTTTATGCTTAATATTTGCTAAAATTTAAATTAAAATATATTTTCTCTAAAACTTTTAATTTCATTATCTGGATATTGTATTACTGCGTGCTTAACAGCGTTTTTAGATAAAGTGTTGTTAACATCAAGGTTACTCCGTGTTTTCAATAATATGAACACTAAACAAAATTTAAATTGTGGTTAAATTATTTAAATACATATTTTGTTATTATCCAAACGTTGTGTTATTAAATTTTCATCACACAGTAACTTAACATTACAATACAGGCAAGTTTAAATGTAAAACAGCTGTGATTTTTTTATTTACTTCTACGGAAACAGTAGGCTAACAAAGTTTGAGGTTAGCACACTAAACAAACTTGAATTGTGTTTTAACTGGTGCTTCAGATCTCAGCTATACAGTAATGAAAAATAATCACTTTAATTTATAAAACACATGCCATAAATGTATTTTAACATATGTTTTTGAGTTACGAAGGACTAGATGTTCTAATCAAGAATTTGCTATCAGTAACAGGGTCATTTGTCAACTATAGTTTGTGTAAATAATTAACCTACAAATCTCCAATCTTAAATCATACGTAGGTGAGTAACGCTTAGTAAAGTGATAGAAGCGCATATCATAATTATAAAGTGACAATGCCACTTGACTACTGGTAATGGTAAATGCCATTCTCAGTGATTGTTAATTGGAATAGATAATAACAAGCTGTAAACTGTTCTCGAAATATCCTTTGGTAAGGTTGTATGTACAAAGGTTATCATGAAGAAAGCTATTTTTAAATTAAGTTTTCTACACATTTGTAATTTTATTCTACTAATGGATCATATCACGGGTTGTACAAACATATTTTACAATATCATTATAGAGACACGCGTCAGTGAATGTGTCGATGTTATTAAAATAACTTATTGATGATAATTTTCTTCTATCAGTCACATAGGTAAAATTACATCTGCTGATATATCAATACAACCAATCTAGATAAAACCCTTCCTGCTGGAGCCGTCGGTATTCCTGATATATGTGAGGACACACCCGTATGTCTCTGGATGTCCTGGTTTACACAAATCTCTCTCTATGCACTTTATTTCAGTCAGGTTGATTAACCTCCTCGGAGCCATACATCCCCTGATAATAATTTTTGGAAACTAATACGATTTTTTGGTTGCAAATAAATCAAGAAACTCATATAATTTTTTTCAAAATTTTTATTTAGTCCTTAGTATGAAATCAAGCATGTCCCCTATAAGGGACATTGGGTCCCGACCAACCTTAAAAAAATCAATGGTATACAAACTGAAACAATACACATTATTACAAAATAAAACAGGTTGATAGTAATGGATATTGCATTAGTTCTCTACATCTCATGGAAAACTTTATAACAGTTTCTTGCACTATTCAGGTACAGGAAAACCTTACATGTGCTGCACTGCATCCTAGCTTTTTTTGAATCGCAACCTGAAAATCTGCAGCGGTGATCCTTGTTGTCTGGTATCATGGGCATGTGCTTCGCTGCGGTCTTCCTTTGGATGTCAAGAGGGATTTTGACGTGTTTTTTGACGGTACTGGCAGTGGTAAAATATCCACTTCATCGATTTCCTCCTCTGGTGTTTGGTTGTGAATCAGATGGTTCGCTAGATCAGTTCTGTATTCGAGGTAGTCCATTCTATCCTTCTTTGGGGTTTGTTCAGCATTATCATACCGCCTTCGCATTATCCAACCGGAAGCAACAACAAAGTCTATCACATGAAAAGTCAGACGTACTGTCCATTTTTTCGTTCTTGCTGATAGACGGTAGTAAGAAATTATGCGATCAAAGAGGTCGATGCCACCCATTTTGGCGTTGTACTGTAAAATTATGTTCAGCCTATCCACATCAATGTATCTCTTCTCCTGCTTTGACCAACGTCTACATTTGAATCCCTGACGATTGCAGAATTCATCCAAAACTCCTGCAAAAGAAAATTGTTGTTACCGAGTTATCTAAACAATATTATTTCAATAACCCCCTGTAAACCATTGAAAATACAACCACTAAAAATGTTAAACAATAATTAACAATATAGTTAATTATTGTTTAACAGTACATTACTGTTATGTCGAGTATTTCTATCATTAGTTTCAGTTTTCATTTTTCAAATGTTAAGAAATGTGGCATGGCCGAGACCCAATGTCCCACATAGGGGACATCAAATTTTGCATGCCCGGCTAGGCTAAAATAACAACGTAAACTCAAAACCAATAATAACATGTTGAAACAAGTACTTCATTTAGTATGTTTAATTTTTATTAGGTCTAAATATTAACAATTACTTATTATTAGATAATACTTACGTTGAGAGGTACGTGGTAGCCTGTAATCTCGTCCGTCTGCCATCTTGCAATGCTCAAAACAAAGCAATGACTGAGCAGAAATAGTATTCTGGCTATTTCTGCATGCAGGTGAACTCTAGTGGAAACAACTGGAACTATCTGGAAATGTCTACTACATACAGACCATTTACTGTAGCGTTTTAAAAATTGTCCCCTATAGGGGACGCTGGGTCCGAGGAGGGTAAATGGAGCTATGAACGCCTCGCATGTAAATGCAACTCGCCCTGAACAGATCACCTTTGAGACGAGTAATAAAATGTAATATTAATATTATAAATGTGAAATGTTGTGGAAAATTTTGTTCGACGTATCGGTCGCTATAATTTTTACTCCTTAGAAGCTGGATATTTGATTACGAAAAATCTAGTTGATAGAATTAGACTGAAAGTTGGTGTTGATATTGCTAATGTATAAGAATAACACGTAGAAAAACATCTCTCTGTGTTTAAAATAGTTATCACGGAAGTATTATCTAACTTTTATTACAGATGGCATTGAAGAATTCAAAGAATATAGTTTGTTTTGATACTCGAAATTAATTTCCTTTGACATTGTGGGGTGTTAAATGTACAATTACAAACGGAACCACAAAGCACAATCAGGTTCGGCAAGAGCCACGGTGGGTCAATGGGTCCGGGTTGTACTCAATATACGTTATCAAATGATTACGTATAAATTATTCATAGACCAACCAAAAAATATAATGATGTGAGGAACAGAAATTGCGTAGGGCGTTCAATATAATCCACCAGGTTAACAGGTTAATATCTTTGAAGATGGTATTAATCAAACGATACAAGCAAAGACTCGGTGTAAATTGATGCAAAGTAACCATGCTTTCATTTTACTGGATTTACGTAATAATAAATATAATTAGTATGATGGCACGGTTCAACAAAGGACCTATTTTGTGTGTGTACATCATTTTGTTGACAATACTTCAATGTACAGAAGATAGCTGATTTACCACCAGTGTTGGTTTATTTAAGACTAAGGCATATCCGTATAAATGCTAAATTTTCTACCTCTATCTTCTATGCTGAAGCACATTTAAATTGCTGAAAGTTGATCGTTTTTTATAGAAGTAGGTTTCTTAGGACATATAAAAATTTTCCTTCATTAGAAGAACAAGGAAAACTGTGGTGAAGAAAATTTATTTGATCCAGAAGTGCTCTTACACGCGTAAAACCTGAAGTAAGAACTCGTCACAATTTGACTTAATCTGTGATTCGTTCAACCTTAAATAATGTAAAAATATTTAATTCTTAAAATTCAAGTTCTTTTAAACCATCACAGGACTTGACATTAGCCTACATTATAAGTGCTTTCTATAAGACTGTGGGTTTTGAGTCATCTATTCCACACTGCTTTTAAATATATTAGGTGTCCTTAAACTATTTCGAACTATTATATTAAATTAAATGGAATAAATTTCTACTATTATATATATTATCATTAAAGTATATTCAGTAAATCTCGATGCTAAGCACCGGCTTTGGAGATTTTGAATCAAGAACAGGTATAATCTCCAAAGAACCCATAGTTCTCACAGTTTCCTACTTCTATCTTAGTTTAATCTGTAACAATGACATTTTTACAATCTTGGATTATGAAAATTGTTAAAATAATATATACTATAACTATTGTCACAGCCGCTTTTATGTAAATGCTTATAGCGCATTCACATTCTCTTAACGATAATCGATTATAAAACTGTTATATAATATTGATAAAACGGTTTTGAACAGAGAATTTCATCAAACCAAGCACTTTTCTAGTACATTGGCTTCTCGGTTATCTACCAAGTTGTATGATTTAAAACAGTGTAAAATTAACAGACACTTGTTTTCCGTTTCACACTGTATCAACACTTTGCTTATGCCATCCAATTCCTAACATATTTTCGCCTTTCTGTGATAGCCGCCGATATTCAACAGATTTTAAAGTACAGCAATCTGTTCATGTATTTTAAACCTGGGGACTTGCATATTGGATATAGCACCTACGGCATTGGGTCCAACCACTAAAATAGAATGCGTTATCTGTTCTTATCAAAAATAAAAAAAATTACAAACTAACTAACATTTCTATTTATTTGCTCATTATAATTTAAAATTTAAAATAAGAAAAATCTTCACCAAATAATCTAAAGTTAACACCAAAAAGCTTTATAGGTCACTTTGAAAGCGGAAAAGCGAAAGTTGTCAATGGTGGTGTTTTCATTAAAACGTTTGATGGTGGATGTGGTGGTGGAAAGGGACTAAGAGGGGAGGAATTTGTGATTCTCCTTCGCTGTATATAACATCACCACCAGACTAACTGGTCTTTTATCTCGGAGTGTTTATTTATTAGTCAAAACGTTTGAAAGAATATAAAAAAGAGAAATCGTATATTTGAAAATGCTTTTTACAGACCTTAGATATTGTATTATCATGTCTGAAAATTCACATACTGTAATTTTAAAAGGCACCCATATTGTTAAATTATTGGTTTACATAATATGTCGTTATTTTTGTTACTTCTCACAAGGATAAAGTTTCTTAGTCTGTAACTTAGAAATGTGGGTGCTAAGTTCCTGTAGTAGTATAACTCTAAGGATCGCTTTCATGGACCACTGATTAATTTTCGATGGAATACTCAAAACATTTGACATCATAGATCACACTGCTAGATTTCCATAAATTACTTTACTCTTATTAACCAAAAGACAAATTTTAGACCTTGTAGTGTATTTTAAACGTATTACGTTTGAAAACCACTTATGGGAGGGAGATATTTGGGTTTATTCCTTTATTTCATATCAAAATTAGAAGCAAAATCCAACATCGTTTATTAAAAGAACAAGCACTAATTGGTGCGAAGTTGAGCACCGGGTCTTGACAGGTTGTTGGACAGCACGATATGCTCTGGCTAAAGCGAAATTAAATCAAACACAACAAAATCCATCAGATAACCTTACAAAACTTTATGTCAGCGGAGTCTTTACGTATGAAAATCTCCTTTCGTGAAAACCTAAAATAGAGCTTCTTCGAATGGTACAACTCTAGCAGACATAGAAGAAAACCTTGAAGGAATGTTAAGATGTTTAGAGACTAAATATACATCTAGTAAGATATTTATGACTTAAAACAATCTTTGTACCGAGTTGGAATACTTCTGCTTTAATTTTTCTTGTTATACATTTGCTAACTTACACAATTAAAACAAATTAACTGTTCTTTATTATAAAATTAATATACTACATTATCATAATCTCTAACTTCACTTTAAAAAGTAATTAGAAATACGGTAAGTCCTTATTATATTACAAAACATCTTACTTACTTACTATAATGAGCGCGTTATCATCTGCTTATCCGTAAATTATCTTTGCCAATGTTTTCACAGGAGGATAGACTATTAATCCGAGTGTAGTTTTGAATTTTGGAGATCAAACAATATTAGTTAATTACTTACACACAAAGTTTTGTTACAAAGTAAAAAATAATTAGTTGATCACTAAGTTTATCTATTATTCAAGGAGCTGGAGAAATTTCCTTCGTGTCTGTCTGAAAATCTACGTGCGTAGAACACGATGACTCAAGAATGAAATGGTCATTGGGATGAGCTGCAAATGAATAAATATAAAAAACCACATTTTTTATATATTTTTTGCACATACATGTTATGATTAATTATTAAAATATTTATATCAAATGTTCAACATTTATCTTTAGTTTATTTAAATTTAGGAATATTTACTTCTAGAAAGGATATTTCTCTTATTTTATTCACAGCTCTTAAACGGCTACAGCCTTCTGCATCTTTTTTCCAATAGCCATTGTAAGGGATTACATAGTAAAATTTTGTTAGGCAAGTAAAATAAATGTAAAGTAATATTAATGCTTTTTGTAATTAAAACAGTTTTGAAAATGTAAAGTAATTGGAGATTTTTTCTTAATTCCCTTTAATGGTAAAATGTTATATTGGAATTACGCTTTGTTTACTCTAGCAGACTTCTTTCGAGTAAAGTCTATATTATTTAATTTTATATAAAAATTCCAACTTATATGACTTTGTAAAATGTTTGCAGGCTCAATCTTATAGTCTAAACTTAAACTTGCATCAAATAGCCAATATCTGTTAAAATATGTCTTATCTTTTAATAATCGTACACTCATTAATTACAATTTCTGTCTTCACAACAGTCTTTGTCATAATAATACTATTTTAATTATTATTCATTTATATATCAAGTTTTTAAGGGATTTTAATCTATTTGCTCTCAAATATTTATAATATAAAAAAATTTGATTATGAAAAGAAGTTGTATTTTGTCATAATTTTCATTTTAGTTGAAACAAAATTATTAGGCTAATAATGTATCAATACAACTTTTATTCACAAGAATCAACTTGGGAATTTTTACTAAAACAAAACCAATCACTTCTTACCAGGAATCTTTTGCCTGAACGAAGTATTTTAGCTTTTTAAATTCTGCCCTTTACAGTGCTCTGGGGAAGTAATGAAACAAAGTTGAAAGCGAGCTCTTTGTTAAAGGCTCTCATTTTAAATCTTCCACCAAGAGTACTTTTATATTTATAAGCCCTTTTGAACTGAATAAGCTCTGAGCTGTTAAAAGAAACAATAATCAACGTACTTTTAGAAAAATTCAACCAATACATTTCGTTTTCAAAATGGAAAGGCTGTTATTAGGTAACTGGTTCTTTATTTGTTCAACTTTGATTTATTTCAATATTTATCAGCTTCACGTGTATTTTAAATTATTTTCCTATAGTGTTATGAAAGTTTCATGGTTTATCCATTTAAAAATATTATTCTGGGATAATCGATGATAGCTACATTCTAACATGTTTTGGATCAATAATTAATTTATTCAATCTTGAAGTTTATGAATTTCACCACAGTTTCTCTGTAATTTATATGAGATGTGTCACTTAAATTAATAAGAAAAGTCTTTCAAACTTTTTGAGTGAAATATATTTTTAGCTTCATGGGCTATTTACTAATCAGTACGTGAACCTAATATTTTCCTTCTTATTGGTAAATACGACAACGTAGAATTATACCTAACATTGAATTTGATGAAGGTGTATGTCAGTTACTTTATGTGAGTTTGAACTGAATATAAGAATCTAAACTGGATTTAATCAATGGTAATAACGTATACTATTATTATATTTATGAATATACTGCTACTTAATATTATAGTTTTTAGTTTGACAGTGTTAGGCACTCGAGTATATTCAAAGAAATGATGAGAGTCCTTGAGGCACAGATCTAGAAGTCTGTAGCAAAACATTTTATTCTGATAAATATTTCCAGTGAAATACGGATACATCATCTACAGGTTTATTTGGAATTCGGGTGAGTAATTCCTTTAAATATGTTACCTGCTTTTGAAAGATAATAATATCGGGCTGAAGTCTTAAAGTAGGAGTCTGTAAACATTCCTTAACGTGCATAAATATTTGACATAGTTTAGAACTAAGTATCTCTCTATAATGTAAGCTATAATTTTCCTATGCCCCAAGTTTAGTGGAAAGAAATAAATAACCTAATTTCTAAGATAGTGTATAAGTATTTTATAAATAATGAATAAGCTAGATACATAATTACGTTTAAGAGTTTTTAAAAGGTTCGTAGTTAAATTATACATAAGAAAATATCAGTACAAAATATTTTAGCAATTTACAATTAGTAGCAGTATTTTGTTTTATTAAAAATTATTCTATTATATAACATAAACACTAGAAAGAAGTTTAAGAGGTCTTAAAGAAGTATAAATCCATGATGTATTAAAATTATTAAATCATTACCTAAACATCATCAAATCATCAATCTGCCTAAAATATTATTATATGTTACTTTTGAGTGTATTAATGTTTTTCGATATTTATTCATTCTTGAATTTTATCGTTACCATAATGGTTACCCATTAGACTCATAGCTATAATCATTGTCACTAATACTCAGCTATATCACATGAAGTGACATACACCATTGTCTAACTCAATTTTGGTTATGTAAAAATAAATAACAATTCTACCTTTCATATTCATGAAACAGCAGTATGGGTTGATAAATTTCTTAAAACGTTGAAAGCTTAAAATAATTGCTTTAAATAAAAAGTATTAAATGATATTATATTGACATTATAAAACTTTCAGAAATGTTGTGTTTGTGTAAAAAGACATGTTTAACATTTTTTTTAAAACGTTTTAATGAACAATTTGCGTAACCCAACAAATTTATAACCAGAATAAATCATAATCACTGAATTGGAGAACTTTAAACCACAGACGCAGCTGCAACATGTTATAATAACTATGTTACATCAGAGCTCGAATAATTTTCTAACTTTCCTGTTCCAAAGTAGACAACCGTAAAAGTTTCTTTCCATACCAGCGGATATTCAGGAACATTGCGCGTGCTTTCTTTTAATAAAATTTTCTCTTTGTTAGCTATTAAATATTTTGTTTAAATTATTATCAGTAGGTTTTCATGATATAGGGACTATATATTAAAATTATACATTTATAAAGTAATCCGTCAATGGTTGTTCACAACATATTTGAAAACTATTCAGTAATGTTTAAGGAGGTAAGGTCACTTCATCAGTCTTTACATAATATACTTTTAAAATGTTATTTACTGCTAAGTAAAAATTACTTTAAAACCTTATTAAGGGCTATCCAATACTATTTTAAATAAATTTTATTATTAAACTAGTTAAAAAAAACAATGTTTTGATGGACAACAATAGCGCTTTGTAATTCCAGTTGTGTATCATCTTAAAATGTGAACCACAATAGCCCCAGCATATACACGACTTATTGAAAATGTAACTAATAATTACCTACGAATAATATATTTAGCAATAATGTAACGGTCATAACTATGCAAATGTATTAAAGTATAAAATGAATGGTAAATTTTGTATCGTGTTCTTGCTTTGTATAAAATAGTAAGAACTATGATTTATTACTTGTTACTAATAATTTACTACACTTCGATCATCTCTTTATTAGAACTTTCTTTGTTGAATAGTAGAGTAATTAAATTTGCAAAAAAATTCTACCTAATACTTGTTATTTGTCCTACAATAATATATTACTATACATTATATAACACTTTGACGTATTCTCTTCTTTTCATTGAAAAATGATAATTATTGTGAAGAAGCCTTCGATGGCAATAAAAAATTTTTAGAAGTAGGGAATCACTAATATAAGTCACTAACGTAATTTGTAACGTTATAAAAGTCCTAAACAATTTTGGTCCTGAAAAAATTGTTTATGTATGCATGAAAAATTATGATTAGGTTTTAACGTTTATTTATTTAATGAAACGGGTACTGACTAGATGAATTGAAAATGAAACCTTGAGCATTTTTACATTTTAGATGCCATAAAAACGTCTCTGATTTCATATCATAGCAATGACTTTTACCCCACACGATAGATCTACGACTGTCTCTTTTTATATAGAATCTGTGATTGGTTAGCGAATCTGTTAAACAGAATCATGCATGAACGTTTCCTGAATTTTTATGGTTTAAATACACTACATATTGTTTTAAAACAATCATAATAATTTAGGGCTGATAGAAGAGTAACCTGGTTAGATTTCCAAAAGAAAAAAGGGGAATATATGCATCTGAAACCAGACGATATTGTTCGATCCATCGCAAATAGTTATCGTTGTGTTTTTGCTTTTCAAGCATGATATTTTTGTTGATGTAAAAATGCAACAATTTTTATATATGTAATGTTAGTTTATGTATGCTATTTCCACAAAGTTCTTAAATGATCCATTTAAGTAATATTTCTAATATTAAAGAGAGGTGACTTTTTAGTAAAAGGAAACCCAAGTACCAAGTACAATTACGAGTGGATCATGGCCTTTTAATGATAAATAATATTATAGAAAGGATTGTTGTGAATATAATAAAAATATAACTTACCATACAAATCCTTGCTTTTCTTTTTTTCCATTTTCTGTCTTTAGTTAGATTTCTACATCAATGACGATTTTGAAGATAAAATAAAATTTCAATATATTTTTCCACTCTGATTGGCGATTGTGTTTTACCAATGAAACCGGCAACGCTATTAAAACTACTTGGAGGCTAATAAACATGACTATTGATAAGAAGAGCCATGTTTTATCCCAATGAGACAAGAAAACATTGACGGTATACAAGGTTTCTTAAGGATTTGTCAGTTGTTCAGTGACTTTTGTGTTGTGCGAGAGACGAATGTGTTGAGATTTTAAAGGGCTCAAACTGTCTTCGAAGTAAATAGGAATGCGTTCCTTAGTCAGGTTTTCCTTAACAGCTCACATCAGTTACGACAAGAATAAAAATGGAATAAAAAGAGTTTATTCCTGTAACAGTTAAAAGAGTTAATCATAAATTTTATCAGTTTTATACACTTCAGCGTTATAATTACTTGTGAAATGTTGATTGAAATGTTACTAAGGCAAATAAACCAGCTAGACCTTTACTTTCTTTTATATTAGATATAATCTAGGTATATAATCTTAGGTTCGGGTAATTTTAAATTAGTTGGTAACATTTACTGTACATTAAGAATAAGATTTGTACCGTATATGCAAATAGTTTTATTATACATTGCTTAATAAAAAAAAATGGAAAATTGAAACAAATATTTTTATATGTAATATGCTTAGTTGAATAAAAAAAAAATAAAACCTAAGATTGGTATAATGTTAAAATAAGGCATCCCTGAAATAGCATGAATTGGACAAGTTCAGTTCGGTACATTTAAAACAATAGTACTCCATTGTAAGAAACTAAATTTTTTGATTGGTTCAGAGGTATAAAACTTGCTGACCAATAGCAAACCTAGTTGGTTACTTGTCTTGTAATGTTAGAACAAAACTACTGGGGAGCTCTGCTCATTATCTTGTGTAGTTTAGCCTTGTACGCACATAGTTATTAATCCGGATTGAAAGAAGATCCCAGTTTACGGGTATGTACATTTTATAAGAACTTTGAACCAATCAACTAATTGTTTTAATTTAAATAAAAATTCATACATATCTTTACTGTGTAAAAAATTTTAAATATTAATAAAATTTCACTAAAATGTTTCAAATAACTAAGAAGTAAAATGTTTTAACAAAGTAATAAAATCTAAACTACATTAACATTCTAATAAGATTTTTAATTTGTTTCTTATTACGGTTTTCGGTGAACCGGGCAAGAAACCAAATAAAAGGTGTAAGTGTTTTAGTTCAGTATATAATAAGAAGAAGTATTTTATTTTTGTTGGATATAACAATTCAAGCTAAAGTCAGGAATATAAAATGGTTTAACTGTTGAAAATTTATAATGAAATGTGCTCTTACTAAAATTATATTAAGAAATGTAAAAATGTAAAAAACATCAAATTAATTGTCAATTGAGGATTGCAACAAGATAAATAAAAAAAAATTTTAACATGACAGGAGTACAATTTCATTTAGCAGAACACAAACTCCATTTAAATATTATTATTTATGATACAAAACAAATAATCTGGTTATAATTATTTGTCATGGAGTATCTCCACCAGAGGATACAGTGCATAACTAATAATATACATATTTATTAGAGCAACCATGTTACAGATTATGTGAAATCTAATTTGTTTTATCAAGCTATATAAGGCATTTTTCCAACATTTCAATGTATAAAATCTAAAACTGCAATTTAAATCATTCATATTATATATAAAAAAAAAAACACAGCAAAATTTCCTCCAATATGAAATTGGGGTTTTTTGAACAATTCTGTTCAGTTGGAAAACATACTGGCACCAAAATCGGTCATACTGTTCCCCACATAACTGGAAACAGCTGACTGGATTCCAATCACGAATTCCAACGCTTTCACTGATCCTTTATAAAATAGATACTCTTAGTCTGAAATTAATAAGTGCAACAAAATCACTATAGAAATCTATGCCAAAGAATGAAAACGAAAAAAAATTCGCGTAAATTTCATTCACTTATGTGCCAGGATTATCGGAGGAAATTAGAAAAGTATGCAGAAAATATAGTATTAGAACCGCTTTTAGGAAAAATATCACTATTAGATAAAGTCTCATAAAAACCAAACAAAAAATGGCACATAGGACTCAAAGAGCAGTGTTAGAGTGTAGAATTTTCTTTTAATACGTATAGCCCAAGCGAGACAAGAATACCACTAAATTCAAGAGTAAGAGAATATAAATGAGAACACGAAAAGTGACTACTGGAAAAGTCTAAATTGCCCAAAATTGCTGGTCTGAAAACCCAACATAATACACCGTGAAGTTAATTTCTTATTGAGACCTTCTACATAAAATTAGTATACCAACCGTTGAAAAATTAAGATTGAGGTTAGGCCACTTTGAATACCAATACTAGTAAACCTAAAAATATTTAAATAATTAGAAAAGTTCCACCAACAATCTTCGTACGACACCTTAATGATAAGTGATTGAACCAAAATATACAGTCAGAAGCACCATCCTTTACTCTTCTCTCTACAGAAAATTGCATTGCTGTCCCATTGTTTCAGATGACACGCCGCCCAAAGAATAGCTTAAAATTAATTTTCTTGTTAGTATTCCACTTTAGCCGGTGTTGGTTTGACGTGTGATCGTGAGCTTAACTTCCCATGCTTGTGACTTATGCTCGCTATTTGCATCCTGTGCAGTGACAACGCCTGATATGGACTACCAAACAACTCTGGTATGATTTATTTATTTTAAACAAGATTGCACTTATGTCTTAAGTTTAGTTAATCTCCTGAGTAAGAGATCAGATTGAAGATCTCTAAACCTAGTACTTTACATTTTGTAAAATATAACGATAGAAAATGTTCGAGATCCTATTATCCTTCCTTCCATTTCCTTTAAGAAACCTTAAATACAAACACTGTATTAACAAGTTCTGTAGTGTTTTGTCCGGACATTACAATGTGTAACATCTTAAATTGAAGCTTTATCCAATGGAATTACTTTTGTCAATCACAATCATTTAATGACAACAGAGATCTTTTTTGGAATTAATGGTGAAAGCAACCAATTCCATTACCATTAACGTAAATGCATGCCAAACCATATATCTTATTAAGTTATTATCAATAATAATAATATGATTTGTACTATTTTTATCTGAATATGCTGTTTTAATATTGATATAAATTTTATATAAAGTACCAAAATTTTATGTTTAATATATTTTTCTTGTCTTTAAAGTCCAAAGTAAAGTAAAAGAATATTCTTTCTTGCCCGTTGTAATTACATGTTTGAATAATCCATGCTTACATACAGATTTTACCGTCAGGGCAGTATTTTATATTTTAAACAATGTTTATACATAAATTGTTTAGATCGAAAAAAACAAGTAATAATTTATCATTCAAAATTGTATACTTGAATAAACATGTGTGCTTTAACTCATCCTTAACAATTTATTAATTGAAAGCAATGGAACATTTAGTCAAATCATATATTTTTACAGTTGTATGTTTTTATAAAAGGGCATTAAAAGTAAAATGAAGTCCACATAAAACTATTTCGAATAAAAGACTCCATGAATATTATTTGCAAGGATATTCAATATAATATTACAACATACAATCCATTAAGGTAATCTAAATTACTACATTTGTAGTTATGGATATTGGTGTAAACTATTCTAACTGGATTACCTGCAATATGTTATAGTCTGATGTTTAATATCAGAGGTTAAATCACCAGCGTCAAATAAGTGGATATTCATTTCTTAAAATAAGTCCTTAAAATAAAATACGTCTCTTCACAGCAAAAGGAGCGAAATTAATTATTTGAAAGGGTCTTAATACCCATTTTAACTCATCCATTAGTTCCAAATTCTTTTTAAATTAAACTGAGTAGCCTGATATTTATCGCATCGAATTAATATACGTTCCATTAAGAGATTGATTGGCTTATAGTTGAAGGAAATATATATATGTATATATATATATCCTTTGTATGAATATTTTTTTTATTCTTGAAAACCTACAGTATACTTTACATAATAAGATAAGCCAATAAAATGGCATAATATAAGTAGATAAATACATGTTCAGTAACACAAAGACCATTGATAGGTTATTATTTCAAACATAAATCTAATAATTACTATTGTGATGTTAGCTACTGAATTTAGGAATGATAAGGCAACTAATGTAAGAAAACAAAACGTTTTGTCTGATCGGCTATAATGTTTAGATTTCCATTGCACTTTGTAAGCTTGGTGTATTTTATTTATGTCAAAGGAACTCCTGGTTCCTTAAAATCCACAAGAATGTATTGACGCCACTAACCTAGCCACACAGCTAAAATAAAAAGTCTCGTGGTTTAAACACATTGATTTTCGTTATGTCGCTTCTTGATCAAATTTTTTGTTGGACTATTAGTTTATTAAGTTCATTAACAAGAGTGGATTCATGAAAAAACAATTTGTTTGCCTAAGAGTTGACAATTTCACTACAGTATATGCAGGGTTAAAATAAGCCGATTTTATAAATCACACTCAATCTAGTATATCTTCCAAGCATGACTGCTACAGATTTGTGTTCTGTACAGGGTGATTCAAAAAGAGCGCCGGTTTTGAAAAGACCAGTAAAAAAGGTTAAAATTTACGGATTTGCTTTTTTATACAGATCTACTAAATTAGTAACATGCATTTGTCACAACCTATTTTGTCACATTGGGTCATTCTGGGGAGTAGTACTTTGATTTATTAGTGATATAGAGTAGTATCAGTAACTAAGTTCTTCTGTGAAATTTGTCTGATGTTTGATATAAGGTGTTAATTCACCAAAGTCCAAGAGCACGTAGCAATTTTTGTAATGAGGTCTTGAAACAAAAAACGTTACCTCACAACAAAAGGAACTAAATTAAAATTACTTGGAAGTGTCTTAATACTCTTTTAACTCAACAATTTTATCTCCGAATCACTAGAAAGATAATTTGATTAAGACCCCTTGTAACGTCTGACATTACGCTTTGAGATAACAGTACATTTTTTTATAATAGATTTGTATAGTTTAATTAAAGAAACCACTAAGAAATTCAATAATTTCCCAATTTAAAGGAGCTATTTAAAAACTATTACGTTTTATCTTAAACGTCAATATGAAAATATTTGAACAAAACTACGAATTCAATCAGTTTTTACCTCACTAAACTTGTTAAAAATTTAGAATAATATTGTTTTTCAAGTTACTCAAACATAATAGAAAGCTATTACATTTACTCCTTGACAAACGATTTTAATTTGATTTATTTAAAATACGTACAATACACGATATTTGTAGCACAACATATAGACTGTAAAAAAACTCCGGGACATTCAATATGTCGTATATTATACATTTATTTTCTCCAATAAGCTATATAAAATATTATACCTTTTTGCATTATTTGTTATCAGAAAGCTGGGGTGCTGGGGTGTCATCCTTGCTTCTGTGGACGAGATAGTATTTTGTCTGCTTACGTTACATTGTTCTATGAAAATAATCAAGTTTTACCGAAACTAGTGTAGGACGTCGACATTAGCATGAGAGTACTGGAAATGCAGAACAGCGCCTTGTAACAATAGACTGACATTGTAGTACACTGCTGGTGGATCTTTCTTGTTTTTAGGGACGAGATATGTGTTTTGTCTGCTTATTTTACAGTGTTGTATGCAAATACTCAGGATTTAGCGAGACGCTGTGTAAAGGACCACTAAAATACAATTAAGGACGAGATATATGCTTACTCTCTTGGTTTAAGGTGTTACTTCAAAAAATCTTATAATTTTGTATAGTTTATAAATCATCCAATCAAACTGAATATATCAATAAAAAAGCCTGTATCTAATCGTCCAAGAAATGCCTCAATAATATAGTAGAAAGTATCTGTCAAATACATCTACCTACAAAATCTTTTGTAAGTTTTGATTTTTCTACCCACTTTGTACAAATATTATATAACTCATCGTGTTTAAAAAATATTGTACTAAACACAGTTTGGTTGCGTTATTCTGCTCTTAGTATAACTGGCTATGGTTATTTAGAATCAACTCTTCCCATAGGTTATTCGTGACGTATTATGTACTTTTACAAACAATGATAATTTGAAATCGTTCACACAGTTTACGTAAATCCTATCTAAAGCACTATTGCTTAGGGCATCTGAAGATTAGTAAAAGTTATTAAAATTACTCATAAAACATTACTGTATCAACTAGTTAGTACTAGGAGTACATAATTCCAATTGCTTGTAGAAATTGAAGGTGTAAGTGTTTGAATGAGAGTATGTAACTAACAGTGATTTTGGAAATTTGTTTGTTTAGTAATATAATGTTAATTTACTAATTGTAAATGTATTTCTTAATTTTGGTTTTCATTAAATGAGCAATAAAGAACTAGTTTATACTTTTGTTAGTTAATTTCTTGTTTTGCTGTGTAATATATAAACAAGATTACTTAACACTTTTGTAGTCACTTTTTCTCACCTTCGCCAAATAAAAATAATGCTATTTTCAGTGCCTATAAATTGATGCTATATATTTATAGTATTATTACTAGAAAAACTAATCAAAATACAGTCACTGAAAATTTGTCAGAGTTACATTAGTAATTCAAAAAAAAACAAACTACAAATACCAATTACTTAATTATTTTTTTATTTTTATTTTTAGGGGGGGGTGGGGTAGGAACAAATTGTGTGTTTTAGCCAGTCAGCTTGTCAAACTATGTAACAAACGCTAAGACCCATATGGTGTGACAGGAGGGTATTGAAAGTCAGTGAACCGGAACTGCCAGTCTTTAATAGAAAGGACCGTCTCTGGTCACCTGTTTTTCTCCGTTTAATGAATTTTCCTAGCATTTCTTAACATTGCTTACTAAAGAAACCCAATTGACTATGGACATGAAAAACTATATGTTCCATAATTTAAATAATAGTAAATAATACATTTTGCAGCTACAAATATAGTTATCGTAGATATTTAAAAAAGCCATTTGCGTGAATAAAAAGCGTGTAGAATGAAGTTAAGATCTCCATTTGCTTTGAGCTCAATAACAGAGTGTCATGGCGATATTGCCTCTCGTGTCTAATATTGGGTTTTGATATTGCGTGACATTTCAGTGACTGCTAACTGTGCAAGTGACAAATATAACCATTGAGAAAACACAGGGACAATTTGAGTAGGTATACAAATGACATGTAAAAATATAATAATTTTGCACAATAATTCTTTTAATCTGTTTCTCCTCACATAAAAATAAGAAAAGTTTTGTCAGTTACTTTATAAATTAATTTGCAATAATGAAAGTGTATACTTGTTTTAATGTAAACTTTATAATTTCTAATTAGTTTGCAATATTACAGCATCGTTTTAGTTTTATACAAAATCGTTCAATCACAAATTACATAAGTTTAACTATACAAGGGAGGAGATCACTGTTGTGTTCTTTAATTCTTGTAAGTAGGCTTTACCTTAACTTCTTATACTTATTTAAAGTGTTTAAGTATCCTTTGTGTATTATATAAATAATAAAATCTTGTTATTTTAACGCGTTAAGGTGCTTACAAAATATATATTTTATTGAATATTTAATGTTAAGATTGCCACAAATTAATAGACATAGAGTTAATTAATATATGTAAATATAATTAGTTTACTATTAGAAAAATGTTTCAATTTATTCCTCCAGCATACTCCAAACTGTCTATTTAAGAAACTTTACTTAAAACTCCATTAACAATACGTTTGAACTAATTTGCAGAGATCCAGTATGCGATAATATCATACCTCAATGTTTTGTATTGGTCTAGATTTTAACACATTTTGTGTGATCCCCTGATCTTGTATAGTTTTTTCATGATTTAGAAGTGTAAAATTTAAGGAATAGTGCTTATAACTGAGCCATGAAGAACACCATTCTACGGTGGGAGGTGGTATACTAGACTAAAGAGCTTCCAATGAGCTGAATAATATGCCATTCTCTGCAGAATTAGAATAAAGAGCGAATTCAATTGCTCACTATTAGCCAAATCCTATGGAGTCTAACGAACTCGATTTTACCGACAAGGAAAATGATTCATGTGAAATTTCAAATTTATAGGACGTTTATTTAGAAAATTTTGTGTGCACAGGCAGACAATTTTTCTTTCTTGAAAACATTTGCAGATTCTCAAATGATAGTTCTCACAAACCTATAACTTCGTGAATAAGACCCAGATTTTCGCCTTTTGAAAATGACATATTTTGATTTTATTTATATCAAAATTTGTAAGTATTAAATTAAGATTATGTTGTTATGTTGACCATTCACAATTGTATGTATTGAATTCTATCGATTATTAGGATTACTTTTTTCAAACTTATGGATATGCTAAGTATTAAAAAAATTTCGTTGAACATTTATTGTCCAATATTAAACAACATATGTGAAATGAAGTCATGTGACAAGTACACGTATTTGAATTTGGTAATGGCCTTGTTTATGTCTACAGAAACAATGATGTAGGATATAATCCGTGTCGAGATCGGACCACACCACATATTTCTATGCACTTTACCACGTTAAATCTGGCCAGGAAAGGGAATGCTGTTAATGTTTAAATTTGGTACTGTGAATATATTTTGGTTTATAAGTGATTATCAAGATTAATAATAATGAGACGTAGCTATAGATCTATATACATCTAAAAAAAACTTGCAAACAAATACAAAATTCTAGCATAACATATTTACGAAACAATTATCATGTTAAAATTGAATTCAAACTTCGGAACTAATATAATAACCACCCCTACCCTGCTTACTTACTTTGATATGAAAAAATGTAAAAGAAAATTAAATATACGAAAGGATTTTTATTGCCTGCAAGTACAAAAACAAATTATCAAGGTAGGGTAAGAATGAGAGGACCAACTATAATACACCCTTTTATTCATTTTTGTGAATTGCTTGAAAGGTTCATGATACCAGATCAGAAGTTTATTCTAGGTACACTCACATTGCGTGTAATACCGTTGCAGACTTCAAAGTGATAAATTAAGGCATGTAATCTTTGGGAAATAGATCTTTACTATCGGTATATATAATTTATATTAATCTGAATATAAATATTAGTTTTTGGATAAAAAGTGCTAAATTTCCAGAAAAAGTATAGATCAATTGAAATACAACATGATGAATAGCTTAATTCACGTTTTTCACTAATCCTTTACAAACCTTCCTCAAAAAGTGCATTAGAGCTACAAGTGACTAGTTAATTTATAAATAAATGTATATGAAGTTTACTACCACACGTGAAACAGTTTTTGAGCTGGAACCGCTGACGCTCAATAAAGTGTACAGTTTTACAATTCTTTCTGGAATGTTATACTTTATAATGTATACTAGAAAGACAAATGTAGTTTTAAAATTATAAATATAAGATTTATTAAATGTATTATAAGAAATAGAATGTTTAATGATTTTATTGATGTTTAGTTAGCGTTAATAGGACTATTCAAGGGTAATGTTGTATTATTTTATATATGTCTAAACCCTGGTCCTTGATCGCGCATCAATATATTTGAGATAGAGGAGAAATTAGAGTGATGATATTTACTATAACTTCAAAATTCAATAAACAAAAAATATTTAAATTCAATTTTTAAAACCGTTACTGGTAAATTCATGATGTGACAAATACTTTATTGCGTTATCGGGCTGTCTTAATGATAATTGGACATTTCGCATGAAATTTTTATAAAAAATTAGTATATTCTCGTACAATTTAAACAGTCAATAACTTTTTTACCGACTAACTGCTTACACTAATAAAGTTTTCAATCCCTCGGAATACAGATCCCTTTTGGTTTTTGTGTTTTCCAAGCATCACCAGAATATAAATGTCCTACACATTTTTATTACGCACTCTTTGTAATTTTAAATAAATTGATATTGTACGGATAGTACCAAATATATTTATAATTATTGTAATCGTTCGGGTATTGCTGTTCTCTTTCTCGTAGATGATTTTTACCTTATCTCTTTACACATCTTGGTAACATTGGAAATTATTTAATGACACAGATTTGTAATGCCATTTTCGGAGAGGGTCACATTCTAGCAGTTCATGAAATTAAAAAAAGTATACTATAAAGAATATGTATTATATATTTTTATTTTTATACATTAACTTTAAGATTTGTTCTTGGATGCTGCAGCTAGTAGAAGTAGCAGGGAATTAATAGGTAACTAACTAACCAAAAAAGGCCTCGATATTCTATAGCTTATGAGGACTTGAACAGGGTTGCGTTTTGAGCACACTATTTTTTTAAAAAACATAGAAAATTGAAGATAAAGTTAACCCGTTTTTAGACGGGAACAATAAACGGATGCGAGCTGCAAAATTGATGAGTTTTGGTTATTTCAAAGGAATTGCAAGCTAGATAAACACACAAATTAGCCTGGTTTTAGATAAGATATCCTCTGTAAATATTTTCAGAATGGAAAGAAAACGCTATATCATCTGTTTATAGAATGTGATTAATTGCAAATATAAGACACTATATTCTAAAATGACACCAATTTGGATTAAATGAGATACACAATGTCAACTCCAACCAATTTTGGGAACAAAATGAAACGTTTATCGTAGAGATATATTTCTTTTTCCTTCAACCCAATAGAGTTTATTTCTGATATACACAAAAAAAATTACACCCAGAATATATGTTTAATGCGAAAATCAATCTTATAGTTGATGACAATGATTACAACTAATTACTTAAGATTAAAATTACTTAACGCAGTGTTGAATTCAATAGGTAGAGTGCCCAAGTTTGTAACTAATGTTCTTTCACAGAAACATAAAATTTTTACAAGTTCAATATTTAAATTTTATTCAGAAAGTTAATCTGCTAACATAATTTAGTTTATTGTTATTAAATTAAAGTACAATTGATTGATCAAAGTTTACTTTACTATACGACGAATCTGCACTTTGCTGACAGATTTGAAGTATAATATTGCTGTGCGAGTGAACACATAAAACCAGAGCACAATGTACGTACGATATTAGGAAGCGTGCAATACAGAATATTCCCGGCCAGGATATGTATGTGACACAGGAGAGTCGTTTATATAATGTGAGCAATCACAGTCGTATTGTACTGCTGCCACTACATACAATACATAGATTAAGATAGGTAGGTATCTGAGTAATGTAGGGAAATACACATCAAGCAATATATTTATGTTTTAAAAACTGGCCAACAGCAACTACATTGTTAATTAGAAACAATATTATCTACTTTTTCAAAACGTAGGGAATCGGGGAATACATTTTGACACAGTATAAACATAGAATAATATTGATAATAAATACTATAAATATATGTCATAGCAACGTCCACCATCTGGGCGACTAGATTGTATTAAGTCACTTTGATTTAGATGAACTCCAAAGATATGTTTAAATTACTCATTCCAAATCATAAGATATAATGAAAAAATAAAAATGTTTTACAAAGTTTTGCAGTTGTTTTAACGTACTAAATTTTCTTATTTAAATTTATAATAGTAAAACATTTTGTTTCTAATGTTAATACAGTGTTTTTCTCTTAATATACCTACACAACGGAAGATCGAGGTATTCGACAAAACATAGCGAAAAATTAATTGTACAGACAGGCAGAAGTTCGGACGCAATGTTCTTTGACCTTTTGTCCCAACTTTAATAGAGATCTTTTTTAGACCAAGAAGTACATTGACACCGTTTATATAAAGAATATTGGGCTATCAAGGTTTTATTATATCTAAAAAAAAGAATTAAAACTCAGCCTTTCTCAGCAATCTTAAGTGTATAACTGTCGCAACTTTCAACAGTGAACTTTTTGTCGTCGGATTTTCGGGAGTGATTTATCTTACTACAGACCTTAAATTTGATGCATTACGTGACTTAAGCTCTCATATGAGAATTCTCGTAGGTCGCCCCATAATACGGTTACAAATAAGATATTTACTACTAACAGCACACTGATAAACCCTTTAAGTCAACACATATTGCATGATGTACAAGATTTATCCAGATGTACTAAATTTCCGTTTATAGTTTATGATAACGCACTAGTATGGATACTCAAGTAGAACATCTATATCCTTGTTATTGCATATTATAAAATAATTATAATCAGTTACTAGAGATATTTTGCCATTAACAGAGCTACTGAATATTTTATCTCATATCCATGATATTAGATGATGAACAGTTTCTACTATGTAAATATAATTGATAAGTGCCAATTTTATAGTTGGAATACTTTAGAAAGAGTTTCAGTTAATACTGTCACTGTGAATTCTCTTTTGATAGCAAAATACTTAACCGTGAAATTATGTGCCATTTACTTTGAATAATGTAAATGGAGGATTACTGCATTTGAAGTATTTGTAACTGGCTGAGCATTAGGGAATCCTTTTACTCGGAAATCGGTGGTGGGGTCTGGAAAACGTTTATTTATGTCCACTTGTCCGCAAGATATCTCAAAAACAAAGTCACCTTTGTTATAGTGCATGAAGCTTTATTTATACATGAGGAGCATTGAATATGATTATGATGCTATTAATTCTATTGAACTTATAGATAACCATGATATGGCATATTTCAAACTAGAAAACAGCGGAATGAGTATATTTATGAACAAAATGAATAGACTCATATGATATTTAATTATTTTCCGTATTAACACATTTAGCATAACTATACTAATTTGTACAACATCATTTTATAGTGACTGGGTGTGTGGAATTTTATTATTTAAACATTGATATGGGATCTGATTTAATAAACATCTTTTTGGGAAAACGCAATAACTATTTTCCTTATGAAAATACATTTCCCAATATATTACAACTTAATTAAATTAAATTTATTAAGAGATAATTGAACTACATACATATATATTACTAATCGAAACCTTAATTTAGTATTATATTTCACCTGTGATACATTAATAACTAGTTAGATACCGATATTATTTATAATTTAAAACATGCTATTATCGAATCAGAATTGTAACATTTTTAATTTGTAATGGAATTTTATAATTTTAATAGAAATTAAGTAATTAATAATTAAAATTACATAATTTATAGCTTCAGAAAATGTATTCTGAGCTACTTTAATCGCAATTTCGATTAATGATGTTTGAAATATCTGATATTAATGATCATTCCTACTAAGATAATGAAATATCAATCTGTGGACTCTGGTGTGAAACTGGTCGATGCAATTTGCTATACAGTACAGTTTGTCTATGCTTTAAATCCACGTGAGATTTCACCAATCAATATTCAGTTAAAAGTTGGCGCATCAATAATTTTTCTGCATTATCTGATTCCCCCAAGATTTTGCAATGGCTTATATCAGCAGGACAAAATTTTTGACTCAGAAACTAATAAATAAGCCACTTTCACACACTGTGGTGCGGGACAAAAAGTTTTTCACTAAAAATACTATACATGAAATCATAAGTAATCGTTTTGGGATAAATTCCTACTAATTTCAATCCATAGAAACTGTTGCAGAGCAGGAGGAGACAATTTAATACCGTGTAGTGTTTCTCTGTGTATAAAAACCAATGTGAGATTCCAAAGTAATATTTTTATATTTCATGATCAAAACATTTTTCAGCGTTATTTTCCAAAAAGTTTCAAGCTTTCCTGAAAAATGTATTAAATGAACCATGTTCACAGGCTGTGCTTCAAAAGTAATCATTTTCATTCCTGGAAACCCATCAAACCTCCCTAATATTATTTTCAGTTTAAACAGCTGCAGTTTTTAATTAAAGTACAGTTCACTTTCAGTATTAGAAAGACACAATTGAATGTTGAATGTGACCTATTTATATGTGAGACCCCCTGAAATTCTCGTTACATTGAAGTACGAGGAGTAAACTTCACCGCTTATGAAAGTGTTAACTTTTTGTCTACAAGTTCATTACCTGAAGCTTAATTCTCCATCCGGTCTAATAAAACTATTATTTTATCTCCGTCATTGTTACACAATTAATTAATGTACTATTATGGTGTAGTGAACTACGGGTTCTTTCAGATAGATGCATTTATATACATATAATATAATAAATGTTCAAAAAAACTATTTTCTATATATTGCTGTGAATGCAAAACATAGTAGATATATATAAGTTTCTGTAAAAAACACGCTGATGTAACTCAAGTTTAGAGGAGAGGAAAAAGGAAACATTTCTCTCTAAATTCTAATGTAATATAACCAACTATCCCGACAGCTGCTGATTAACTCTGCACCATCTCTCACATTTCACTTAGAATAAAGCAACAAGAGCTCATCTCTGTGTAGTTCTGCCTTGCCTTCAATTCAGAAATCTTCATATGAGCGCAATAGTTCAACATAACAATAAGTAAATGTGAACTATTTTTATTTACCAAAATACTGTTTGTAATATATTTTTGGAGATGGTTTAAAGAAAGTGGACTATAATGAAGAGCAAAATTTTGAGCAGAAAACGATGAAATGTTTGAAACGAAGATAAATTGGTTATTTAAACATAAATTGTTTTCAATATTTTAATTCATCCTTAAAAACAGAATGTATGTTATCCCTTCAAGTTCCATTCATTTTACTCAAGTTATGATTGTTTAACTTATAGTGGTTTTCACTCCTTCCAAATCTTTGGATTACCGACATTGTTTAGTGGAAGAAGTGGAAGAGAAACCCATTTCTTAGTGAATATATGTGATAAACATAGTTTCTCCAGTTTAAAAATATATTTTCTTTCTATTAAGTACGCTCCAAAGAAGCAATGAATGTAGGATAAGGTGAATGGATCATGACTGATTTTAACATTTAGTTATTTAATGCATCATACCTGGTTTAGGCATTGATAAAGCTTATCTCTCAAACCAGTGTTCATACTAAATTAATCTGAATTATTATAAACTTTAAAGTGTCAAATATCATATATAAGGGATGAAATTAATCTTTAGGAACGATGACGGAAGTTCTGTGAGTTAATGTAATAATGCCTGATATTTATTTCAAGATTAAGGCCTAATTACAGTTCAACATGGCCGATAAGGTAAAGTCATGTACGAAAGTAGTGAAATAAGGCATTGATCTAGACTGATCTAGGCATTTTGTCTCGAGAGGAACCTCATTAGAATTTGGTTTTCATATTATATTGCTTTTAAAGCCACTGCTTTAAATGCATTACTGATATTGAAGACGCTTAAACACAAATATGTGGAACAAAAATTCTTTTTAAACCTACTATTTCTTTATGCAGCTTTATGTAACAATATTTATTAAACAGTTTAGGCAGGATTTCTTGCTATTACATGCAACAACCCTATTATATATGATATGCTATATTAATGATAATGATATTATATAGAAATTAATTCAATGCAAATGTAAATGCAACCCGTGATAATTGGATGGAGAGGTTATTATAATTAAACTTTTTTAAATGTTCTAAACTCACTTTATTAGAATAATCATATTATTTACTAAAATATGTTGGATTATATTTTTCCAAAGTTGGTTGATAGTCAATGGATGGTGCTAACAAGTTACATATATTTGGTTTTAGCCATTCTGCAGTAATACAAAATAACCCATTGCACAATCATCTGATACTGATAAACAGATAAGTCACAATTTTTGTCTTTCAAATAATTTACCCTATTTTTAAATATATTTTTATGCTGTATAAGTTGTAAAAAATTTTTGAAGATTTTATAATTTTGCAAGTTATTTCTTTCAAAAATTGTCTTAGTTGCATTGATTTTATTTATTGGAAACAATTTGGAAAGTCCTACATTAACACAATAAAAGTTTTATGTGAATGATCATAATACTGTGTACTGTATATATTTAGATTGCCTGATAGGCAATCGCTATACTCCAACTCATTACGATAGCTTGACCAACGGATTCTTTGACTTTTACAAAAAGTACACAGGACTAACCATTATAAACCTCTCCACAAGTGTGTGCTCGTTTGCGAGTCAGTGCTCCGCCAGAGCCTCTATTATTCTCAATTTACTATTGTAATGGATGTAAGTGAAAAATTGTCCTTCAGAGAGAATAACTTACCCACCCCACTTCATAACTCTTAACTCCATTCGTTTCCCTATTTTAATGACCTTTAGAATTATACTCGTATTTGCTACTATGTAACAAATTACTAATGTCGAAATATTGGTCAAACATTTTCAATCTGAGAACCTACCTGCCCTTCCCTGAGCTTTGCATGTACAAAACATCCATGGAAAATGTAGACAGAATTTGATTTAAAATAATATTATTTTTCTGAGAAGCGGTAAAGCATCAATGTAAGTATTTATAAAACGAACATAAGTATACAACACGAGACCTACTCAGTCGGCTTACTGATGTTTCGATGGAAAATATAAAATAATAAGTAGAAGAAGTGGATATATTTAAATTCTCGAAACGATATCTCTTGATAACATTTAACGACAGTAAATGTTAAAAGCCCATTATCGTTTCAAATGATCCATCTTAAATATTAGAATATTTTTAATAAAACAGAAATTTACAGTCCTAATTCCTGTGTTTAGTGTAATACAGTGCAATTGTACGATTTTTTTATTTTACCCTGATTTATAGTTCATGTTTTAGTTTAGTGAATGACCTGAAAAGATATCCAATTAGAGATCTTGAATAATAGGTTCCGATTTTGTTTCTTCGATCAGTGTTCAACCACTGCCCAAAAACATATCACTGTTACTGTCACAAGGAATTGTGTTATCTTTAATAAATCTACATATCATCTTATGATATTACATTGATTTTTAGTAAGAATTACGAGGCTTGGAAAACTAAAACAGACATAGCAATCTGTACTAATATGTAAGAATCTAATATTATCTCTCACCTACTTGAAGGAGCCTGTCGTCTTTTCGTTTGCTTTGTGCAAAATCTTAAACTATAAATATGTTTTTTGTGTATTTATGAGTTCGATATAAATGTACTGTACTAGATTATTACATATTTAAATTATGTATTGACATCTAAATAACATTGAACATAATACACTACACTAAGAAAAAAATAAAATACATTCAATATGAGTTGATATGAAATTATTAGAAAAACTTTAACAATTACCGCAATCTTGGGACCTAATCAGGTATGTAAAATGGTGGTTACTCGGTTGTACTCGTATTTTTAGAAACCTTTTTTAATTTTTAATTACCATATATATTTATACATCATTGCAACTCTTGCCGTTGTCGGATATACTCTAACGACAGACCGACCGAAACGCCAAACACAATTATATCCGAATTATACATTATGTCTATTGGGAAGATCGGGCGCCCTTTGTCTAGCTCCATCCACCTGCTTGTCTGATTTGCATGTCATGCAATGTCATAATTAAATATATCCGATGTCTGTCTAGATGATAATATAAGGCCTTATTTACGAAGCCTTGCGGAAGAAAATGCTCCAATCATTAGTAATTTATATCATTTTCCATTTTTAATAGAACTTACAGTGAGTTAGAATTTCGATCATTAACAGTATCTTAAACATCAGTTTTTAGATTTTTATCAATAATATGCTTTTTTTACAAAAAATATCTGTTTTATATTTGCGTTTATGTGCTATAGCATATTTATAAAGAAATTTGCTCTGCACTTAAAGAAAAATATAAATCATAGATGTCTTGGTGTTAAAGAATGATTTTGGAAAAAGTTTAATATTCGAGCTAATATTGTAATTTTCGTCTTTATTGAGGGGCTAAAACTAGGAAAAAGCTTCTTAAGGCTTACAAGACAACGCTGAGTATAGTATAAGTTAAAACTTACGACAAGCTGTCTGCTTATGTTAAATGGTTGTATATAAACCCTCAAATTTGACGGGGATAATTGTAGGACGTTTATATTAGCATGGGAATACAGAGAATGCAGAAAGACACCTTGTATAAATGTACCACACTGTATTGTACACCGCAAGGGTGTCTTCCTAGCTTCTAGTGACGAGATATGTGTTCTGTCTGCTTACGTTGTAGTATTGTGTATAACACTCAAGATTTACCGGAGACAGTGTGAAGAACCACTGTAGTCTTTACAGATAGGAACGAGGCATATGTTACTATACTTGGTTTTCGTTGGTAATTTACAAAATAATTTAATATTGTATAATTTATACGACCCACTATGTACTGAAAATTCATCAAACAACCTGTATATAATCTTCCAAGAAATACCTTATATACTAACTACCCTTTGAACATTTGTAATAAGTTTAATGTAAATAAATTCATCTGAAAAGAAGATTACGGTTAAATGAAAAGCAATTGTAAGTAAAGTTTATACTGTTTTGATATTCTACCTACTTTGTAAAAATATGATACATTCATGTCGAATGGAAAATTGCCTACAGCATCTGAGTATGTATAAGTAAAAATCTGCATGTAAGTTATGTATAATATGTTACCCTACCAGTCCATTAAATTTAAGAAACTCGACGTGCATAATTACAAAGACCTGTACAGGTTTCAAAGGATTTTTAACAACAATGTTTTTGTTAAAATAATGGTGAATGAAATTGTATGTCTCTAATTAGAAATGTATTTCTTCATTTAGTTTCTCGTCATTTTGCATAGCAAAAAAGAACTCAGTTAACTAGTTAGTTAAGGCTCTTGACAGATAAACTTGTCTAATTGTGTAATAAATAAACATAATAACTGAATAAAAATCAGTCACCCTCTTCCTCATCCTCATTAAAAACAAATTGTGTAATATGTAGTAACTGGTCAGTTGGCCAAACTGTATAAGACGTTAAGACCATGGGATGAGAGAGGAGGATATTGACAGTCAGTGAACCGGAAGTGACAGTCTCAGTCAATAGAAAAGGACCGCCACCTGAACACCTCTTTCTTCTCCTTTAATGACTTTTTTAGTATTCTTTAATAGGAACTATTAATGAAAAAAACCTTCCTTGGAATTTTTTCTACCAAAATTTTTCAAAGGTTTTTGGCAAATAGGTCCGGGCCGTTGCGAGTTTTAGTGAGACAAATGTGGCAATTTAAATTTTTAAATATTAAGAAGAAAGATAATTCCTAAAACACTTTTTTAATTTTCAAAATTATCATAAACATTTATTTTAATAAGATAAAACCTTGGATTCTTTTTGCAATTAATTAAGTTAATTTTTGTAAAAATTTAAAAATTATCTTTTCCTTTCAAAAGCCATTATGTACAAATCCCCTGTTAAATTTAAAAGTATTGGAAAAGATGTCAATTCCCTACAGTAAATTTTTAAAACCCCTTTTTTTGTAAATAGGTTAAAATTACTTATAAAGGGCCCCTATTTCTTTTTGCACAAAAGCTAGTAATGGTTATTTTACTCCTTGACATGAATTGCAGAAAAAAACAATCTAAAAAATCAGCATTTCCCTTTTAAAACGGTTAAATTTAATGGGGGCCCCAAAATTTTTGACTAATCCATTTTAAGAGGGGTTTTATTCCCCAAGTCTTGGCCGTTGGTTTCGCAATAACTGCAAAAACCTTTTAAATTTTTTAAAAAACTTTTTTTTTTAAATTTTTTAAAAATTAATTTTAAAATGTTTTTTAAAACAAGAGTCAACAAATAAAAATAACGGATTAAAATTTACCCGATTTTTTTTTTGAAAAAAAATTATTTTTAAATCCAAAAAAAAAAACGTGAGGGTTAGTTATTTTCAAAACGGGAGTAATAATTTTGGGGGTTTATTCCCCCCTAAAAATTTCCTAATTTTTCATGGGTAAATTTACAACAGAGTTTTGGAAAACAACTGAAAATAACTAAAAAAAAATTAAGGGTTTGTTAATATTATTTAAAATAAAATTTTCGGGAAACCCATATTGTAAAAAGACTAATTGACAAAAGAAGTTTCTCAAAAGATTATTGAAAATTTAATTGAAATATTTCTTTAACTTACAAGGTTTTTAAATCAATTAAACTTCCACAACAATATTAAACAAAAAAATTATTAAAAAATACTTGTTTATTTTGTTTCATTATAGCCTTAAGCTGGTTCCCCCAAAATCTTTAAATTTAAAAAAATTACAATAAATTAAAATTTTCGATTTGAAAAAAAACAAACCCCCGAACCCATGCTATTGGCATTTTTTTAATTCCCAAGATAAAGGTCATATTTTTGTAGTTTAAAATTTTACTAATAAAATTGCCTTTCCATTTAAAAAATTATTAAATTTTTAAAAAAACCCAAAACTTTTAAAAAAACTTCCAAATTAAACCAATTTAAAAGAAATTTGAAACGTCCGTATTTTTATTTAATAAATTTTTTTAAAAATAAAACCAATAAGAGGGTTTCCCAAAAATTAAAGTTAAATTACTATTCCCCCTTTATAATTAAAATTTTGTTGAACAAAAAGGGGGATTTCCTAAAATTTTTTATTAACAAGCCAATATTAAAATTTGGGTTTTATTTTTACACAAAAATTTTTCCTTTTGTAAAAATTAAAAACATATAAAGGGGGTTTAATTTTTTTGGAAGGTTCAATTATTTGGTTTACCTGACTAACCAGAAAATAATAACAACAATATATATCTTAATAATTACTCGAAATTTACCAAAAATTTCCCAAACTTTTTATAAAACCACAAATAAACCACCTGCATGGATTGGCTTGATTTAAAAACAAAATTTTTAACCCTAAATAAATTTGAAAGGATAGAAATTAACCCAATAAAAGCAGGAAAAAATTGACAGTTTTTTTTTAGAATAATTTTCTCCTTTTTAAAAGGGGCCTTTTGTAAATATGGGAATCAATTGATTTAAAGCCGAAATGTTTTTTTAAAAATCCACTTGGGGTATTGGAAAAATAACTTAGAATAACAGTTGTTTGCCATTAAAATTTTTTAAAACTTTCAAAAATTGGGAAAAAACCAATTTCTTGCCTTTTTTGAAATTTCCCTGACATTAAACAATTACTTATTTTTTGAATTTTAAATTTAAAGCCCTTTTCATCTCTTCTTAGGAGGGTCAAAAACAAACTTTAAAATTTGAAAATTTTCCAAATATGTTTACGCCAAAAAGCAGATCCCATAGCTTTTACCGTAAATTAGTTAATTTTTAAAATTTTAAAAAAGAAAAATTTGAACCTTCCCCATTTAATTTTTTAATTTTTATATCCAAATTTCCAATAAATTTTTGGCAAAATTTAACTACCTAATTTGGCAGCGGAGAAATATCTTTTTCCCCTTTTTGTACCCCAACTATGTGCCCACAACCTGCGGTTGTCCTTAAAAAATTTATCTTTTCTATTATTAATACCCTTTATCCCAAACTATAAAAAATAAAAACAAAATAAAGGAAATAAAAAGGTAAGTATCTTGGTTTTTATTTGTTTAAATTAGAAGAAAAATTTTCTTCTATTCCACGTTTTAAACAAAATTTGGACTTTGGCTTATAAATTTTGGGACATTTTAAAACCCCCAGGCCAGGGAAGGGGCTATTTTTTATAATTACCAGTTTATTAAAAAAATATTTTCTATAACCCCAAAAAAAATTTGACACGGATTTTCGGCCAAAGGGGCCCCCCTTTTTTAGGCCCTTGGAAAAGTAATCTTAGTTTATAAATAAAAGGTAAGAAATCCATGCATTAAAAATTTTTTAATTTTAAAATACTTTTTTAGTTTTTATATTCTAAATGGAAACTTTTCTTAACTTTTTTTCCTTTTACCATTAAAATTTTCTTTAATTTAAATTTAAAACTCATTAATCTTTTCCAATTCGGATTTAAACTACACCCAAATAACCCCCCCAAAGGGTTACGCAAACGGTAAAAACTTTTAAATGCTAAATTTGACTAGTTTTTAGTAAATTTTATATTACTTTTTCAAAATTTTAATAACTGGGGAAAAACTTGGGGGTTTTCTCCCAAAAAAATGTCCCCATCGTCACAAATATTAAAATAACGAATAAGCTATGCGGCTTATGGTTGGGTTCACTCCCCCTAAGAAGTGATTGTTTTTATTTAAGATAGACTAAAATTTAAAATAAACAGTTAAAATATCTTTTATTCAAATAGTTGTTAAAATTACGTTCTAAAAATATTTTAAATGCAAAAACGAAAATTAAATTGAAAAAATGTTGAAAATTTTTAATAGAACGTGGAAAAAAAGAAAAAATACCGTTGCCAAGTTCAAAATTAAAAAAATTTGATGTATAAACAAAAAAGGTTTTTAAGAACTCATATTTAAATTTTTTTAAAAAAAAGGGGACTCTTATCAAACTAAAGTTTGTACTTTTTATTAAAAGTATACTGCTTCAATAAGCATACTTGTCTATACCAAAGTCTGCGCTTCCTGACGGGTTTAAATGACATTTTGCAAAGGGAACACAAATATCGCAAAAATGTAGTACATAGCCAGGTACAATATTCGTTCAAGCTATCACCGACCAGGATGTATGAACACTGGGAGCCCGACATATAATGTAGAAATAAAACCCATACGAAACTCCTCCAGTAATGCAATGCAAAAGTCAAGATTGTAACTATATGAGAACTGGGTAAAATAAGTGGGTATTTACCAGAATAATATTTTTTATTTTAAAAATTTTGGCAACAAAACCAGTTAAAAATGCTTAAGGTAGTGATTTCAGTTATTGTAAATTTGCAATGCATGACTACCTAAAAAAAATTTTCTAAAAAAAATTCATAATATACTAAATAATGGGTATTTCCACATCCAATAACAAGGTAAGCAACTAAATTGTAGTCAATTAGTTCAATTCATTCAATTCATATAGGTTCAATTCACTTCTAATTAGTTTAAATTGTTCTTTCTACTGAATCAATATTCCGAATAAACCAACACAACGGAAGATCCTGACGGACAAAATATGGGGGAAAAAATGTATTACACAACAACGGAAGGTCGGACATATGCTTTGACTTTTTGAACCCAAAAAAAAAGTGGTAACGGGTAAGTGTACACCACAAAAATTTCATTGAAGTCGGCTGGACACAAAAATCATTTTATTTGGTTGAATAAAAAAACATTTAAGTTTTATGGTAATTTACTTTGCACTTTTGGGAAAAAAAAACTCACTAATAAAATATATTACTTTTAAAAAAAAATTTTGACCTTTTTTTGGGGAAATAAGAAATTTATTGTTGGCCAAAATTTAAAATGTTTTTTTCACGCCATATTTGTATATAATCTGGTTTTCCCCTCAAAAACCACCAAATTTTTATTTTCGAAATCAAATTTTTTCAATTTATTGGGTCAAAAAACATTAGAAACATTGAGTTCCCCTTTTTAAAAATACCTTACCAGATTTCGGGAAGGCCTAGTTTTACATGGTGAGCTGAAATCCGGGGCGAAACTGCAAACCCTAATTCGTCAACAAAACATTACCTGACCCGTGCACTTTTTTTTATTACTTTTACATGTAGAATGAGCACCCAAGTATCTGTAAATCTTCGTGAATCACCCTTATAGCCCCCAGATTAAATTTTTTGCAGATTTGCTTGTCCCCAATTGGGATTTAGCTGATATGAGGTTTTTTTTTACATGCCCCTTTATGAACCACATGGCAATAAGAAAATAACAAAAAAATCTTTTTTGAAAAAATCTTAGTATAATCACATTAAAGATTACATTTTAATTAAAAAGCAAAAAAAAAAAATACATAAAAAGTCAAATTAAAGTTGTGACAGACATTTTCAGTACACTCTTACCTTGAGTTCCCTCCATATTTTTACGGGAAAATTTTAAAATTTTTAAAGCACATTAAAACAAACAACTTTTTAAAAATGAAACTATATATCTTAAAATTTCGTCACCCAAACTTAACGTTTAAAAATTCCTTAAATTTTTTCTACATGGGCGGAATGTTTTTGCGTAAAAAAACCAATAAGGGAAATTTGGTTGAGATTTTTACAAAATAAGCTTACAAGATTCTATTATTTCTGTGGGGGGAGACACAAATTTAAATTTTCATTTTTTTATGTCCACGGGGTTTTTTTTAAATGAAATAAACCAATGATTTAAATTTTTGCATGAACCCTCTGCAGGGGGTTTTTTTATGTTACGTAAATTTTTGGGCATAAACTATCCTACCATATATAATATTTTTTAATTCTTATTTGAATTTTGTTTTATTTACGTATAAGGTTTTTTCCTTCAGTGGAGAGCCAAATTTTTAAAAAAATATATTTCTGTTTTTAAACACATTGTCACTTACGTTTTAAAAATTTTTTTTTGCCAAATCCCTAAAATCCCTTGGAGGTGAAACCTGATACGGATATAAAAAAGGGGGGGATCTGCTTCATAATCTGAGTTTTTCCACGTTGCGGGAATATTCCGTATTTAAAAACCCTTTTTTTAGGCGCCTTATGCATAAACGAGTACAATCAGCATGGGAACATAACCAATTATATTGAAAGTGATATTACTTAGTTTTGGGTTTTTGATCTTTTCACTAACCATTACGTTAGGAGTAAAAAGTAACAAACGAGAAATTTTCAAATTATAATTTTTAGCTAAAAATAATTATTGTTATATACAGATACAAAAAACTTTTTTATTTTTTTTGCAATTGATGTATAAGGCGGTTCCCCACTTAAGAACTCCAACTTCGCGGGAGGGGGGGCTGCGGGGGGTAATAACATCCGCCAACGGCGGTAATTTTAACACTGTCACGTCTGGGTAATTTATGTAACAGTTTGTTACCCCCCTCCCTACAGGTTAAAAACGACAAACTTTAAATTAGGGGGTAAATCTATCAATGTGTTACTTGAAAATCTGTTTTTAAAAAATAATCCACAAGATTATTTTCTGTATGTACAAATTGAAACAGGACATTGTTTTTAAAAAGGGGTTTTAATTATAAAATTATAAAAATTAATAAGTTCTTAGGTTTTTAAAATTTTAATTAAAAAAATTAAAAAATTTGACCTCTTTATACAAAACATACATTTTTAGAGTTTAGCTCCTTTTTACACTCCGCTTAGTGCAGCCCCGGGGGTCCCTCGAATTCGAAATTTTCATTTGTTAAGAAAAAAAAAAAAAACCTCTTCACTTATTTACCAACATTTTTTTATCTCATTTCTAGGTTTCTTAATTATAAAAAAATTTAAATATTTTTTTTGAGCATTCACCAAAATTTTTTTTTGGTGTTTTCAGAGGAAAAAATTCAATTTTCGCGAGTCTAGCTGAACAGTGTCATTGGTAGGGGGAACTGGAAGAAAAACTCAACTTTTTTCATAACCATTTAATTGAAAAATAGTTGCCTATTTTTTCTAGCCCATTTATTTACAAAAATTTAAATTTAAATTTTTTTGCACTTTAAAAACAATTTTTATTATTACCCTAAAATAACTTATTTTATGATAAATTAACATTATGTTTTAAATATATTGGTATTGAAACTTAAAAGGGGGGGAAAAAAAAAATGAAAGCCTACACAATTAGCTCGGGGCCCCAAATTAAATAAATCCGGGCATTATATCCCCAGCCTCCTTTACATTCATCAGGAATCTAAAGGGGCAAGACAAACGCAGGAACCCGAATTACCAAAAAGGGGGACCGATACTGGTCCATTTTTGGCTAAAAAAGATCGAAGCCTACGTCCCGCTGTTTTTAACAAGGGGTTTTCAGAGAGCAAATCCTGCAAGCAATCTAATTTTATGTTATTTCCGATGAATAAATCAATTTAAATAACCCGAAACCAAAATTTTAAAATTTAAAAAAAAAAACTGTAATAAAAATGTGACCTCGATTCGGACATTTTAATAGCGCCTTTTTTAAAAAAGAAAATATATTTTCTTTCACTTTAAAATGAGTTTGAAGGGGGCAAACTTTCCCAAATTTGGATTAGCTTTTAAAAAACTTTGAAATTTACAAAGAAAATAGAATTTAAAAAAAATATTAATGCACCTAAAAATCCACACAAAAAAAAAAAATTTACGCAGTATGAAAGAAAACATTGACGAATATAATTTTTAAAAATGTGGGGGAAGACGCCCTGTTTAACTCTCCCATTCATTTTGATTAAAATTTAAGATTTTAATTTCAATTGATATTTTTGTTTTAATATATGTTTTAAAAGGAATTAGGGGGGAAACAAAAACAATTATTTTCCTTTTTCAAATACAAATAGAAAGTCAAAACTGTCAAATCAATTTTGACCGCAAACTTATAAGAAACTGAAACCATAAAAATACCAAATGTAAAAAACTTTTGGGAATTTTTAGATATCAAAAGGAAAAGGCAATTTTTAAAAAGGGCCCAGAAAAAATTGCAATCCAAATTTTTCATTTATAATAAGATATTATAAATTTTTAAATTAAATTTTTAAAAATAAAAAAATTAAAAAACCATAATAATCCATTTACGTAGTTATTTTATTCCCATTTAACTGTTTTTTTAAATCAAACGAAAATAAAATGAGTATCGTATCAAAACTTATAAAAAACAACATAACATTTAAAAAAATAAGTAAAAACAATTCAGATAAAAAACTTACCGCAGCATCGACTCCTATTACTGCCCCCCTGTTATGTTTTTGTTAAGGAATAAAACGAACTTTATTTCCGTTCCCCCTTGCATGAGTTGGACCTACAACAACTCCGGCAATAAAACTGCCAAGAAAGTCAACCCCCCCGATACAACATAAGGTGTAACCGTATAAAAAGTTTTTTACATCATGTTGCCTCTAGGTACATAAGTATTCAGCAATTTTTCTTTAATCAGGTCCTTTAATTAAATTTAAACATAGTTTTATAATCATCCTCGTGTGGGAAAATAAACGGAGATTAAAAAATTTTATTAATATGAAATGTTTTATTAATTACACATTACAGAGTTATCTTTATATTTTTATGATGAATAATGAACAAAATGCCATTAAAAAAATATTGTAGGCCATACACGTTTTTTTTTTGTATAACATTTTCAAGACTTAATCCTCTAAATAAATAATAAACAACTAAATTTAATTGGACCTTTTAAACAGAAGTTAAATTTAATTAAATAAATTTTAACTTAAAAAAAAATTGATTTTTTTTCCTGTTTTTAACCCAAACCAAATTGTTGCTCAAAGGACTAAGGAGTAACATCATTTTTGTTTTAAACAAACGTAACGGTTTTAAAATTTCAAAGTGGGGAGGAGAGCTGAAAGTGAAAGTTAAGTTGTCATTTTAAGGGTCTAGCTCCAAAGGGTTTTCCAAGACATTAGAACTAATGGAGGTTGCCGTGCGGGTGATAGTCGAAAAATACAAAAAGGATCGCCAACCAATCATGAACGTTGGGGATAATGCTTTGTAAATCGTACATTTATCAAAGGGGTTATGCAGCTTAGTTGTAAAAAGTATTACATACATATGAGTTATAAATCAATTTTTTAAAAATAGGAATAATCACAAAACCTAGTATTCTTTTTATTCAACTGATTTATTATTTTAATTTTCAGGGGATGAACCCATACTTTCAGTGAGTTAACTGCCATTTTAGTGTAGAAAAGTGCTATAATTGATTAAAAGCGTTCAAAGACCCCATGTACATTTTTTTCATGCTACCTCTGATACGGGGATTCTATAAAAAATTTTACTGAACGTGTAAATTACCAAATCGATAATTATTTGGCCTTCCTGTGGTTCAATTTACATACTCCGTAAAAAAATAAAACAGTGACAACACTGTAAACTTATAGCATGATTTTTTTTAAAAAATCAATATTTTTAAACACTTTATTTCTTATTAATTTTTATTTGACAATGATTTCATTTTCAAGAGACCATCGGTTTTCCTATTTTAAAGTTTTACTAAAATCCTTTTCAAATATTCTAAATAGATGCCAATATGATGAAAGAAAACATATTTTACCTCAAAAACCAAAATGAATTTGAAAAAATAATTTTAAAATGGAAAAAATTGGGGTCAGAGACCCTTTTTTTCAGATCTGTGATACTTAAACATTTCCAAAAAACGGAACTGAAAGGCCCTTTAAAGCTCTAAAAAAATTTTGGAAAATTTTTAAAAAACTTTCAATCAATTTTCCATTAGTACGTGGAAATTGGGTTAAAGACTAAAATAAATATAATTTTTTTTTTAAACCAACAAATAGTAATCAAAGGTTATAAATCCGTATATCAAACATATTTCTTGTTAAAAGGTATAAAAAAAGGCGTGATAGGATTCTTATTCTTGATCGTTGTTACACCCACGAGTCTCCAAGTGCGGGTTGCCTTTTCCTTATTAAGACATTACAATAAACATCATTTGCAATACAGATGTGTTAAATTCTATTATTTTTAAGTTACTAAATATGTTAAACTAACTTCCAACTGTAAATTAGGCAAACATTTATAAAGAACAATTTTTCAATGCCAATTTTATGGTTGGAAGACTTTTAGTTAATGCTGTCAGTGTGATTTCTCTCTTGATAGCAAAATACTCCACCGTGAAATTATGTGCCATTTATTTTGAAAAGGGAGCTTTACTGAAACTTTAAGCATTATGGATAAAACGATTTTGTAATAAAATTTTAATTTTTAAGAATAACTACGCTAAGTAAAAATATATTAAATTTGTATATTTTATTTCTTTTTTTTAAGTAATTATTTCATCAATTAAGTACCAAAAAATTTTATGTTTCATAAAATGTTTAAAAAACTGCTTCAAAATAATTTGCAAACACGAAAACAATATTTTTATTACAAATTTAAAATCTTTTAACAATAATTAGTTAATTTTAATTTCCAAAATTAACAAGCGTCCTAAAATACTCATAAATATTAGGAAATTTAAAATAAGTTTTTTTTTGCCTTAATGTATTACTAGAAAAACATTTTCGCATTTCCATAAATTTTTAAATTTTGAAAAAATATCAGTTATTAGCAGGAAGCACCCTTTTTATCTGTGATAAAAATTTTTTTAATTTGGAAACTCTTACTCAAGAATAATAAAACTAATCCTTGAGAGTTTTTAGCTTTTCATCCCCCCCCCGCAGTTTTAATTTTTCGTTTAATGCTGACATGATAATTGACATAAATGATTTTAAAATAAATAAATCCTTTTTAAATTTGAAAAAATTTTTTTTTTTTCCCTTAAATTTTTAGCGGGATTATGAGATACGTAAAATAATTAAAGAATTTAAGTTTAAAGAAAGAAAAAAAATACATCTCGTAAATTTAATGTAATAAAACAACCAAACCTATAGCTGCTGATTAACTTTGACCATCTTCTAATGTCATTAGTATAAAGCAAAAGCTGTTTTCCTGCGTAGTCCTCTTATTTTAAAGTCAAAGTCTGTGTATAAACCCCTTACTTTTACAAATTTACTTAATGAAAAAAAATTTAAGGGAATAAAAAATTTTGATGGACATTTGAAGAAACTAAAATTAAAAAAAGGGTTAGAATTTTAATAAGGAAAAATTTTCAAATTCTGCAAACGAATATTTATGGGTTTAATTTTGAAGAGGGACAAAATTCTATTTTTCACTCTCAAAAAACACGATTAAATTTTTAATTTAAAATTTATTTTACAAAAAAACCCTTCAAAGTAATGTTTGAAAACTAAAAGGACTGGGATAAGGGAGTTTTCAACCCGAAAATCAAGGACTTTATTACAAGATAAATGTGGATGAACTTGGATTGGGAAATGCCTTTTCCGTGTTTTTCCGATACTTTAAATCCGGAAGCTAAAAATAAAGATAAAATACTGAAAATCACAAAAGAAAAATTAATATGACTTTTTAAAAAGATTTTAAAAATTCATTTTATTACAATATTTAGGTTTCTTTCTAAAAACTCCAGAGAATAACTTAAAAAATTAACTGACTGTAAAAATTAAATTTTGGAATAAATTTACAATCTTGAGTTTAGAGAACGGGGATATCTAAGAAAACAATACACAATCACTATTGAAAATCACAATTGTTTTCTTCCGATAGTCACGAATGCTTTTTTTTTTTGGTTTTGGAAATGTTTTAAATTTAAAAATTTTGTTTTTTTTGTTAAAAAATTTTTTTTTTCCTTTTTGGGGTTAAAAAACGAAAAAAAAAAGATAGAAGTTTAAATTTAAAAAATTTTCCCCCCAATTTTTGGTTTGGAAAACATTCGCTCTGATTTCAGAAAAGACACCAACCTCAAAAAATTTTAAATCACTCCCACACTTGTGGCGCGTGGCGAGTCAGTGTTCGGGGGAGCCCCCATTATTCTCACTTTACTTAGCATGGATATAAGGAAGAATTATCCTTTAGAAAAACCCCCTTTCAATTTTTTAACTAAAAATTATTTTTTTTAAATTTTAAACCCCTTTTATACATTAAAATTTTTTTAAACATTATAATTTGGGATGATTGTTTTTAAATTTTTTTTGGGGTGGTGGAAAGTGGGTTTTAAGTGGGAAATTTTTTTTAATAAATTTTTTTTAAAAGGGTAAAAGTTAAGTTTTTTTGGGGTTTTTTTTGTTTTTTAAATTTTTAGAAATTTTTTGGGGGGGGGGAAAATATTTTTAAATTTTTTATTTAAAATTTTTTTTTGGAAAAAAGTAAAAAAATAAGAATTAAAGCGATTTAAGATATTTTAAATTTAAATTGGGAAAATTTTTTTCCGAAAAAACCCGAAAAAAAATTTTTTATAAATAGGTTACTTAATAGAAAAAAATTTTAACTAAAAACCCGAAAAAAAAAACACAAAAAACAGGTCGTAACTCCCCAATAACATTTTACTAACCGGATTTTTAATTATATTATCGATACCCTCACGAAAAATACATAATAGTTCCCAAATTAATTAATTAAGATTAGTAAATGGTTGCTTTAAATTTTAACACACAAAATGAAGGACTAACCATTGGAAAAAAAGGGTTGCCTTTTACGTACCTCCGTCAGGCCACTCCTTTCCCCTTCTGAGAAACTCCAAAATAAAAATAAAGTTAAATTGATTTATTGCAAGTGTTCTCCCTACCTTAGTGAATTTATGACGTTTTTTTTGTTCTGTTCTCCTTTTACGTGGCACATTTGATTTACTCTCCAATTAGACTTAATTTTTTTGGGAAATTTTCTTTATAAAATAAAAAACCGGCATACGCCCCCGAATTTTTTTTTAAAATAATTTTAAACCCTTTTGGGTAGAGACGGTAATTGATTAATTTTTCAACATTATAACGGGACATATATAATTTAAATTTCAGCATATAATCATTAAGTTAACCATAGAACTTTTTTAATTTAATAAACATTCCCATGATTCGAACCAATTATTTTTTAAATAAGGTCACCAATCAGGAAGATATTAATTTTAAAAAGCTTCCAAACAACCTAAGATAATCAAAATCATGAAAGATGTTCTAACATTTGATCCTTTTAAATTTTAAGTTTAATGATATTTTACTGAAGTCGAGATGTAAAATATTTTGTTAAGTTTTCTAAAAACTTACGAATTTTAATTTTAAATTTTTTTCTGTTATTATTAAATACATCACCGATATTTCATAACAATTGAACGACGAGTAAATACCAAGTCCAATAAAAAAAAATTCGATATTCCTATCAAGTTAATTTAAAGTGATTAACAAATTTTTTATATATGTTAACCCCCCTTATTTACTAAAAAATAAAAATTTTATTTAAAAAATTTAATTGAATAAAATCCAGAAAACCCAACCTCGAAAATTTAACGTAACATAAAAATTTTTTCAAGTTTCGTCAAAATTTTGATTAGCAAATAGGAAAATATTTGTCGTCCCTTTTTTAAATGTGTATAATAATTATACTTATTATTAAGACCAATAGGGCTAAGGCCAGGGGGATTTTCGATACGGGAAAATAGGTTATATTTAACCAGAAACCTAAGAATACCATGAAACTTTTTCACAAAATCAAGCCAGCAATTTTTTACATTGCCCCTTTTCATTTTCATGTTACACAGTTTATTTCGATTGTCTTTTTAACATACTAAAACAAAATTTTTTAAAATATAATATAGGGTTTAGATTTATATTCTAATAATTTTATGAATTTTTAATAAAAAATATAATATTTTTGTAATTAAGATATTTTTAATTTTTGTCCCCCCATTCAACCTTTTTTTTTTTTTTTAATACATAATCATACATTTTATGTTTTAAGATTTTTAAGAAATTGTGCCTTAAAAACCAAGCCACATTAATCAAAAACATTCTGAAGAAATTTTTTCCAAAGATAAAATTTATTTACAAATTAAATTAAAATGGTTTAAAAAAACTTTTTTAAGCGTAATTTCCTTTTCTTTATTTGGAGCCATTTAAAAAAAGGTTTTTTTTTTGCGGACAAAAATAACAAAAATTAACCCTTGAATTCTGGCGTTTAAAGTGTTTTTGGATTAAAAAATGAAAAGTTTTTTTTTTAAAGAAACTTTCCTCTAAAAGATTTGTTTTTATAATCAAAAAATATAAATTTGGTTTTTTCTTTTATTTTAAAGTTAAATGTTTTTCAAAAAATTTTAAAAATTTTCTATTAAAATTTTAAATTTTTTTGATAGGTTAATAAAAAATTAAAATAATTTTAATATTTTATAATTTCAAAATTTTAAAAATTTAAAAAATGAAAAAAATTTTTAAAAATTTCAAAAAATTATTTTAAAAAATATAAAAATAAACTAAAATTGGGGACCCCTTTTTACTTATAAATTTATATTTTTTAAAAGGGAGTATACAATTATTTATTTAAAAATTAAATTCTTAAGTAAAAAAAATACCCAAAAAAATTTGATTATTAAAGGTTAAAAAACCCAATTGAAATAAAAAATTTAAATTTTTTAAGATTTTCCCAAAAGAATTTGTGGAGGTAAATCTAAAAAAATTTCTTAAAACTCTAAAATATTAAGGTTTAATCAATTTTGAAAAAAAAAAACCATTTTTCCCACTATTCCCCAAAAACCCAATTCAAAGACCAAAGTTTTTATTTTTCGGGAATAAAAAAAAAAAAAAAAAACAAAAATGGGAAATAATAAGGAAAAAATTTTACTATACAAATAGGACATAACAAGTTAAACCCTACGAAAGGGGGAAAATTTGTCCTGGAGATTTTAAAATTAAGGATGAGATTTTTTCCTTTTTTTAAAACTATTATCTTTTATTTGATTTTTTAGACTTTTTGTGTAAAAATAATATTTTTATTATTAAATAAATTTTAAAAATAACAGTTTTTAAAAATGGTAGGCACGGGTGAAAAAAATTTATCTAATTAAAAAAGGATAGGAGTGTTACTAATTTTTCAAAAACTTAATATATAAAATAAATTGTTTTTAATTTTTAAATTTTATGTTTTAAATACCTTATTATTTTTTTTAAGGGGTTGAATATAATCAAGGTTTTTTTTTTAAAATTTTACACCCTTTTCGAGATTTAAAAATAGTAAAAAATTAAATTTAACCCCCAACGAAAAAAAATTTAAAAATAAGTTTTTACGGAAACTTTCTTTTTAAAAACTGAATAAATTTTAATATTGACTTTCCAATTGAAGTAAGGTCGCTTTTGAAAAATACATACTTTTTATAAAAATTGCCTTAAATACCCTTGGTTATGGCAAAAATTTAAAAGTATGTGATTAAAAAATTCAATTTTGAAAAATTGATATTTGAAAATTTTTATTCCACGTCATTATTCAAAATTTTTAAAAGAAATCACTCAAATAAGCACAATTTATTTTTATGATTCCTTGCTTATTAAAAAAAAAAATTTTCTAATCACCATGGGGTAAAAAAAAAAACTATACACCAATAAAGACCGAATCCCCAAAAGGCCCCCTGCAAAGGCCCGTCGGTATTCCGAATATTTTGGGGGAACCCAAAAAACCCGATGCCCCCTCGGATGCCCCTGCTTTACAAAATCACGTCCCCCCCCGAGCACTTTTTTCTTCGGGGAAAAAAACCATCAAAAAATGTTTTTTTTGGGGGAAACCTTTGTTTTTAAAACTTTAAGTGATTCCGTTTTAAATTTTTTTGGTGTTATTATGTTTTTTACAACACCAAAAAAAAAATAATTTTGGATGGTTGTTCAAATGGTCAAGGAAACGATTGAAGATGATTGATGAAAAATAACTATTAATAATAACCCAATACAACAAAAATTTCCGATACGTATTGCTAAAATCTTGTTTAACTGCTAATATTTTTCCCAAAACAAAAAATAAAATTTTAAATATTAAAATATAACCATAAAATTGATATCAAAATATTTTTTTTTTTGGGTTATTTTTAAAAAAACAAAATATTAAAAATTTATTTTAAACTTTTGGATTTTTTTTATTAATTGTGTTTTAACATTTGGTTGTAATTTTACCACAACTTTAATGCCTGGTAAATAAATTTTTTTCAATATTTTTTGGGAAGGTGTATCAAAAATAAAAACAATTTCCTAATACAATGGAGTAAAGACACAAATATGTTTTTTTTTGGGTCAATGGCCAATTTTTTCCCAGAGTTTTGGGCTGCCATTAGAGAAATCTGGCCGTTTTTATAAATTTGGGCCCCATTTGGTTTATACGCTCAGGTCAAGATTTACCTGCTCCATCTTTTTAAGCCTCAATTATTTGCCTCTTAATCTCAAGATTGCCGTTAAAAATTCACCTCTCTTATTAAGTAAATAATTAAATTTTTTCTTTAAGTATCAAGGAAAAGTTATACCTTACGTAATTTTTCGAAAGTAAATTTTAGTTTTAATAATAAAAACAATTCCTCAAAAGTAAAAAATTTAACAAAATAAATGAAATAAAATACTCATTTTACAATAAATTGAAAAGTTAACATTTGTTCGCAAAATACAAAATTAAATTTATTATTACTGTGCCCGATAAATTTACCTAAACCCCATTAAAATAAATTGGGCAAAAAGAATTTTTATTTTTGTACTAATTTAAATTTAAACTTTTTTAAAATTAAAAAAGGGGTTAAAAATTGTTTGTTGTTTAACGTTTGTTAAAATAAAAAGGGTTTCCCATTTAAAACCTCAATTGACGCCATCCGGGTAAAAATTGGGAAAGTGAAATTGCCCTTTAAAAAAGTATTTATATGGAGCATTATGTTATTAAAAAAATTCAAGCTTTTTATTAAAAAATAACCCCTATTTTATTTACTTATTAAAAAATTTTTTAAGACAAAATTCAACAATTTTTTTGCTTTACATTTGATGAAAAATTCTATAAAATTTTAAAATAAATTGGGAATAAGTTTTTTTTAACCATTTATTTGATTTATTAGTAAAACTTGGAATTCCCCCCAAAAACATATTATAACTTATAACCCATTTAAATTGTACCACTTGACAAACTAAATCCCAAAAGTTAAAAAATTTGGGGTCGAAACTTGAGATGATTATTGCCTCTTGTTCAGGAAATAACCGCGGGGGCTAAAAATGTCACAAGCCCAATACCTTACCCCTAATTAACAAGGGTATTAGTCACGTTTACACTATCATTATTTTTCTAAGCCTCATAAAATAAAATAAAGTGAGTCCACAAAAAATGTCTACTTTATTTCGTTAAAGCTACTACATTGTGAGGGTAAGTTTATGAAACAGATTTAAATTAAAAAAATTTGTTTCTATAGTTTTGTTCAGTAAGGGTTTACCCAGGGTTCCGTATTATTAGTGAAACGGGGAATTCGCCCAAAAAAATATTATAACATAATTTTTAAATTGTACCACTTGCTAACTAAAATACTAAATGTTAACAACGGTCGAAACTTGGATGATTATTGCCGTTTTTGTTACGGGTCAATATACCCTGGGGGGGCTAAAAATGTCACATAGCCAATACCTTACCACCAAATTTACACAATGGATTAGTCCACTTCTACTATACTTTAAAGGGCAAGCCTCATTAATATATAAAAAAAAGGTGGGCCACAAAATAATTCAAAACTTTTTTTTCGTTAAAGCTATACATTGTGATGTAAGTCTATGAAACAGACTTAAATTAAAAAAATTTGTTTTCTATAGTTTGTTTCAGTGGGTGATTTACCCACGGTTCCGAATGTTAAAAGTGGTTTTCAAAACACCAAAAAAGAACTGTTTAAAAAGAAAGTTCAGCATTTTTTGTGACTATCAAAGTTTATTTGCGATTTCATGCAGCGTCGGTGTTATAAAGTTTTAATAAAACTCACTCTAACAGATTAGCATGTATTGTTTGGGTTAAGACATTTAAGGAAACTGGCAGCTTTTTTCAAAAAACGGGGTCAGTATGAAAAAACAACACACTAATTTTCCACATTGGATTTGCAGCCACCATCATAAATTTTGAGGATAATGCTTATTGGATAATGGTTTATTTTTTTGCTATTAAATTGGAACTCAATATTTTTTGAATAATTAAAAAACATATGATTTATCGATCACTTTGAATAAACTAGGAGCAAAACAAAAACAAGCATTCTTATTTCTTCAAAGTTTTCCACATGTAATCTCAGGTAAATAGAACCATGATTTTGATGAGAAACTGCCATGTGATGATATTAAGAGCAAGTGCGATAGTTTTTTAAATTTTAAGGCCTTTAGCGAGCCCTTAAAAAATTGCTCGGGGCAATCTCTGACCTGGATTCTATTAAGAATTATTTAAACGCGAAATTTCCAAAGTATATACTATTTGGCATTCCTTAGGGTTCACTATTATAGGCATAGTAAAAAAAACCACTAAAACATGAAAACTATCGTAAACTTATAGTAAAGATTATTTTATAAAACAATTAGGGAAATATCCGATTCCACCACGGAAAGATTAGTAATGATTTAAGCTAATTAATAAAAAAAAAAATTAAAAAAAAAAAAATTTTTCCTTTCCCTATAAATTACCATTTTTTAACCTTTTAACACGAATTTTAGATGAGTACATATTTATTTCTATATCGATCTGAGATGACTTAATAGGGGGATAAAATCACCCGTACGGAAAAAAACCCTTTTGTTTCCTCCTACTCTACTCAAATGTTTTCTATCATTTTGTTTAAATTTTGCGTTAAAAGGTAAAAGGGCTAATTTAAATTAAATCAGTTTTTTTCAATAATATAAAGACGAGTTCTCTGAGTTAATAATAGATTTTTAATACATTTGTTTTAAAATTGTAGTGTACCCAGCTCTTTCTAGAATAAAAATGACCCTTACTGACAGTTTTTTTAAATTTTAACATATTTACTTTTATTCCCTTCATTCCGAGCAGTAAATTTAAGGGAAATTTGATATCGCCCTCTACACTATTTTCAAATTTTTCAATCTTCAGAGAAAAATAGTTTTAGGGAAAACCGAAAATCGTAACCAAAACCAAAACTAAAGCATATTAATTTAAAAACAATATTAGTTTAAATTTTAAATATATTTTATTTTACACTGTAAATAGTTTAATTTTAAGGATTTAACAAATTTTAAAAATAAAGAGAGTACATTTAGTGAGAGAAATTAGGTTTGAAAGAACTGGGATTTTAGATCGGGGCTTAAAAAGTATACACATTTTGAAAAAATTTAAAGAAAAAAAAAGGGGGGCAACGTTCAAAAGAGTCTTCATTTTTAAAATCTGGCTGACAGGTTATTTAACATTTAAACTACACCACACTTTGAAGGTAGATATGGGAGTAGCTGGGGAGATTTAACCTATAAGGAAAGCTACACAAAATTAAATGAGAAATCTTCGTATTTTATGGAACCATAAAACGTTTTATATAAAAAAACATAAAATTTTTTAAAAAAGGATAAATTTTTCTCTTCCATACATCTTTTAGCTGGTTTTTTTTAAAAAACTTAATTTTTATAAAAATCTTGTAAGAATTTTATTTTTTTTCAATCTTTAATCTCCAATTGCTTTGATTTTCAAGGAGCAAGGGTTATTGATAAGTTTTAATTAAAATATGTTTTTTTTTCCCAATATTCAAAATTTTTGCCTACGCCAAGTTTTTAAAAAGGGAAACGCCAAAGTGCATTAAAAACCTTTTAAACCCCACTGAACGATAAATTTTCAAAAAAAAAACGTTACTTTTGTAGAAAAGCAGAATAAAAACATGATCATTTTTGAGACCTATAAATTTATAACCGAATTTATATCTTGGCATTTTCGAATTTTACTTTTTTTGGAATATTAACTACATTAAACTTAATTTAATAACTTAAGTTTAAAAATGTGTGATCAAAGTTGAAACACAAATTTTTTTTAAAATTTTCATGTGGATATAATTAGTTAATCAAAAGGTTCAAAAAATCCGTATATCAACACGTACTTCAATTAAAAGCATAAAAAAGGTAAAAAGATTCGCATTGTAGGTTGTAGATTGTTTGCATAAGGGGGAAACCATGGTACATGATTTTCATTCCATAGTTAATTTACTGAATATGCTTAATAATTTCATAGTATAGATCTTTGGAAAAATATTTGTAAAGAAATAAACTAACAAGGCCCCTTTTTAAGGTTGGGAAACTTTTAAAAAGGGCTTTTCTGTAATGCTCGCCTTTAATAGACAAAAAATCAACGTAAAATTTATTATAAATTAATATTTTAATTTTTATAAAATTTAATGGGCTTTTTGAAATAAAAAAGGGGTTTTGTAAAAAAAAAACGTTAACATAAAAAAGAGATTTTTAAAATTAATAAATTTTGTATAACAAATTTTTCCATTGGTTTTTTGTTACGTTTTATTATAATAAACCTTTTTTTTCAGTTTTTTAAAATTAATTGTTAAAAAAAAAATTTTAAAAATTCTTAAACCTTTGGAAAAATTAAAAAATTTAAAAATTTTTTAATTTTAAATTTTTTGAATTTTTTAAAGTTAAATTTTATTTTTTTAAAAAAAAAATTTTTATTTTTTCCTTACATATTAAATGGCTAAAAGATTTGTTTTAATTTAACAGAAAAATTCTTAAGTTATAAATTACACTTTTTTAGTTTCCTCACTTAAATCTTATTGGATGTTTTAAAAATTTTTTGGATAAATAGACATATAATAATTAAAACATTCCAAGACTTTTTGAAAATTTTTTCTATCCCTGTAAAAAAATTTAGATTAAAATTTTTAAGATCCTAAAATTTTAAAAAATTTAAAATAAAAAAACTTTTTTAAATTTGGTAAAAATAAAAATTTCATTTTATTTTAACCCAGTTAAAAATAGGGAAGATTCTGTAAAAATACGTCTTTATTTTGACTAAAACAAAGAAGAAAAGAGAGATATCTTTTTTAAAATATAAGAAAAAACAAACCCCCCCAACTGCTGATTTAAATTGGATTAATTATTAGTATAAAATAACCAGAGCAAAAACGGTTTAGGTTAATTTTAAAGTTAAAATTTTATTTCAAAAATTAAAACATTACCTTTGAAATAGTTATTAATAAAAATTTTTGGAAGATTTCTATAGTGCGGAGAAGGTTAATAAATTTTTAAAAAAGATACTTTTCAAATTTTTTCATAAGTATTGTTGGGATTTTAATTTTTGAAAAGGAAAAGTTTTTTCTATTTTCCCTTTTAAAAAAAAATTTATACAAATTTCCCTAAAAATTTTTAATAGTTTTCCGTTAAAAATTTTTGTTTATTTTAAACAAATTTCAAAATTAACAATACAAATTCGGAACTTTAAACTAAGAATTTTCCATTTAACGTATAATAAAACTTTAAAGTTTTGATATGGGGTTTCCCTTTTTTCCATTTTTCATACTAGAAAATTTCGGAAAAGGGAATAAAAGGTAAAATTTACAAAAAATACTAAAATACTATTCTCAAATTTTTTACTTAACTTCTTTTTTTAAAAATTTTGTTATTATTAAGATCACGGTATAATTACAATTAAGTATGGCCCGTAAAGTAAAAAATTGAAGAAATTTCGAATATATTTAAAAAACTAATTTTATAAGGCACAACAATAAAAAAATTTTTTTAAATATATTCCTTAAAAATTCAAAAGTCAATTTTAGTGATGTTGAAACAAAAAACGAAATTAATAAATTTTTTGCCAACAAAAAATTTTTTGCACAATAAAAAAAAAAAAACTTTATTATTCCCCAGCAAAATTTTTTCCCACATTTAATTAATTATTAAAAATAAAAAAGAAAAAAAATTTAAACCCTTACAAAAAAACAGTTTTTAGGTTTGATTTAATACTTTTTAAAATTTTAATTTCACTTATTAATAAACATTTATAAATTAATTATAAACTTAATGGTTTAAGGATATTGGGTAAGAAACCCCTAGGCTTTTAGCAAACTCCCAAAAAAAAAAAATTGGATGATCACAAAATTGATAAATAAATTTTTTTTTTATTGCCCACGTGTGCTTTGGGTTGAAATTTTTTTACTTGTCTTTAAAAAAAATGGGAGAATTTCCTTTAGAATAATTTTTAAAAATTTTTGTTTGTTCCAAAAACTTTATCATTTTTCATTAAAATTTAAATTTAGATGTTTTAAAAAAACTAAGTTTTAAAATAAAAATATGTTTTAAAAAATTTTAAATAAGAAAAACCAAAAAAATATCTGGAATAAAAAACATTTTTTTATTTGCCAACGTGTTTAAAAAAAAAAAAAAAAAAAAAAAAAAAAAAAAAAAAAAAAAAAAAAAAAACCTATTTATTATTTATTTTTATAAAAGAAAGACACGAAAAATATCCTTAAAAATATTTTTCACCAACAACCCAAAAAACTATAAAACCTTTGTTTTTATTTTTAAAAAAACAAATTTATCTTTTTCTCAGATTTACCAAAAATTTTCTAAAAATTAATTTTGGTAACTGTTATTTAAATTTTTCCTTTTTTTAAAAAAAAATGGGTTGGAAACAAATACATGAAAAAAAATAAATCTAATATAAACATAAAAACATTTAAAATTTTTTTTAAAATTAATAAACCCTGAAGTTTTTTTGCCCCCAAAAACTGGGGGTAAGGGAAAACCCCTGGAAAATCTGTCCATATTTTTTTATTTATTGCCCAGTCAAGAAACAATGGAAAATTTAATTTTAAAAAATTTTTTCCCCCCAAAAAATTTTTGTATTTTTTAATTTACCTTATAAATTTAAACCCTTATCGTAATTAAAAATTCGTTTTCCTTTTTTTAAAAATTTTTTTTCCCCGTAAAGAAATTATGAAAAAAGAGTTTTAACAACTAAAATGTATAGGGAAAATAAAACTTTGTAAGAACAAAAATAAAAATTTTAATAAAAAATTTTGCAAAAAAATTTTTATTATTCAGGGGTGCATTTTGGGGGGTTTGAAACCCCAAAAAAATATTTAAATTTTACAATTTATAAAACAAATTTTGAAGTTTTTTAAAAAAATTAAATAATAATTTTTTCATTTTAGTTGAATAAAATGATATCACTAATATTTAATTTTAAATTTTTTCAAAAATTATTTTTTTGATTTATAACCCATACAATGTGATAATAAACCTAAATTTAAAAATACTCCTTTTAAAAAATTAACAATTTCCCCCTCATATACCTAAAACTTTTTAAAAATAAACCCCAATTTATTTTTTTTAAATATAAGATTTTTTTAAAAAAAAATGAGGTTGAAGCTTTTAAAATTCGGGGATGATTCAAAAAATTGTTTCAAAATCATTGTTTATAAAACAGCGTTTTTAAAATTTCCAACAATTTTATTTTTAAAAATGGGGTCAATATGGAAAAAATTTAAAAAATTTTAAATAGATTCCCCAATTTTTAAATCAATTCCTGTAAAGTTAAAAAATAAAAACTTTAAACCTGAAAATTTTAGAAACATTTTTTATGTTCCCTAAGCGGGGTAGAAATTGGGACAAAAAAAAACTCTAATTTTTCTCATTTCCGTTCAAGATTTTTGATTTTATTAAAATATACCGTTTTTGTAAAAATTAACACAGTAAAACCAAGCTAGATAAAATAAATTGTATTAGTTTTCCCGTTAAACCCTATAAAGTTAAAAAAAATAATAAATTTTTTCGTATTGAAAAAAAACTGAAAAACCCGAATAAACCTTTTATTTTTAAAAAATTTAAAAAAATTTTCCTGAAGTTAAAACAATAACAAAAAAGCTTTTTTATTATCATAAACCCTTTAGGCCTTTGGTAGGGGATTTTTGATTAATACCATTGTTAACCCCCCTAAAAAATCCATGAAACCTTTTAAACCAATCGCCAAAAATTTTTTTGCTACTTTCTTTATAAAATGTAACAATTTTTTTTTTTCTTTTTTTTTTAACAAATTTAAAGATGTAAATTTTTAAAAATATTGCAGGGTTTTGAATTAAAAAAAATTTAAAACATTATTTAAAAAAATTTTTAAAAAATTTTTTTAATTAAATGTTCATGATCCTTTCTTGTTTTTGTTTTAAAATATGAATATACATTTTTAAAAATTTTAAATTTTTGCCCAAGAAATTTAAAAAAATAAAAAAAACATTTTTTTTTAACTTAAAATACAAAATTTGGTGATTAAAACTTTTGACCCGTTTTTTTTCTGTGTTTCAGGGCACCCTTAAAAAGTTTTTGAGGTAAATAACAACCCTAATTTTTTGAATTTCCGTTTAAAGATTATTTTTTTTTTTTCTTATAAAAAACCCCCCCAGAAAATTTGCTTTTATAATTTTTCATTTTTTTTTCCACAATAAATCACAAATTTTTTTTAATTATTATGGAAAAGTAGAAAAATCCACCTTTTTTGTGAAATTTGCCCAACAAAATTTTTTGAATAAAGTTAAGTTTTCTAAGACCCCCTAAATTTTTAAAAATTTTTTTAAGAAAAAATTAAAATTTTAATTATTTAAAAAAGGGTTACGGCATAAATAATTATTGCTCTCAAGTGGAGGTTTGGGGTTCAAGCCAAAATTGGAATTAATTGGGCCAATTGAAATTTTATTTTTTCCTTTTTTATATAAAAAAAACAAAAATTTTTGGATTTTTAAAATTAAGAAGATAACCGTTTTTGTATTTAAAAAAAATCATTTGTCGGCCCCAAAAACAAAAGTTTTTTTAATTTTAGCCAAATATTTTTTGGGGGTTATATTTTCGGTACCCGGCTTACAAAAATGTTTTTTTATTGAATAATTTCCTTGATATTTGGGAGGAAAATGAAAAATTAATACGGGGAAAAATATTAAAATCTCGGGGACTTAAATAATTAAACCCTTTAAAAAATTTTCTTTCCGATTGGAAAACAAAATTTTAATTTATTTTTAATGGATAACGTTTTTTTGAGGGTTATCAAATCCCCCAAAAACGGAACTTATTTGGTTTTAAGCTTGAAAAAATTTAAAGCAAAAAAACAATTTGGGATTTCAAACCATAAAATTAAAATAATTTTTGATATAAATAAACCGAATTCCCTAAAAGCCCTTCCGTAAGCCTCGGTTTGTATAAAGAGGACAATGAATTTTGGGGCCCGTAGACAAACTTAAAAGTCACCTTTTTTCCCAAAAATTTTGTTTGGGCTGTTATTAAAAGACACCTATTATTTTTTTTTTTCCAAATTTTATTTTTTTCATTTAATTTATAAAGTTAAATGATTTAAAAAACGGGAATACTTTTTCCCTTGAAAAATAAATAAGAGTTTAAAAATTGTTTAGTGTGGGAAAATTTAACCCCAAAAAGGGGGAATTTGTAAAGTTCATTTTAAAAAAGCAAAAAAAAAAATTTTTATATAAATGATTTTTTTAATCGTTTGGGTTTTAGAAACATTATTTGTTTTGCTAACCATCCAATTTGAATGTTTTAAACAACAAAGTTTTTTTTCAAATTTTTTAAATATTTATTTTTTCTTGAAATAATAACAACCATAATTAAATTTTAAACATTTTAAGTGTTTTTGCCTTTTTATTTTGATTTAAATTTCTCAAATTCAATTTTTCTTTCTGGTGAATTTATTTTTATTTTGTAATTTATACCACACAAATCCCTGAATTCGGAAGATAATTTATAATTGCCTACCCTTTAAATACTCTACCGTTTAGTGATTGAAATTACGGGCCGTTTTCCTCGATCAAGCCGTTCACTCTCCATTAATAACTCTTAAATTTGCCTTTTCATTTCGAAGTTTTTTTGAATTTAAAAAAAAATCGAGACAATTTTAAAAAATTAACAATTTGTTTTTAAAAAATTTAATTTAAATATTTTAAATTTTTAGTCCCCTTTGAAATTTTTTTTTTGATAAACTTTACTAGGAAATTTTAGTTAAAAGAATATATTAAAAAGTTATGGGGGGGAAAAAAAATAATATTTTTTTGGGGGAATTTTTCACTAATAAAAAATTTTATATTTAAATCAAAAAAAAAAAAAAAGAGCCATTGAACTTCACGGTTAACTTAAATTGTTTTGAAATTAAAGGGATTATTTTTTTTTTCATGAAAAAATTTTAAAACCATTATTCAAGTATTTGGGCCCCAAAATTTGCCCAAATTTTTAAAAATGGGGGAAAAAATTTTCCTTCACTCGTTAAAAAAAATAACTGGATTTAATTTTAACTTACACTAAAGTTTCCCAAAAAGGCAAAACAAATTGTTCACATTAAATTTTAAAAATTTTTACATAAAATGTTTTAGAATTTTTGGAAAGCAAAACAAAAGGGGAAATTTAAGATTTTTACTGGAAACCCAAGAGAATAAAACTTAAAAAAAGAAATATTTTTCAAGGTTTTTTAAAAGCCATTAAAAAAGCTTAAAGGTTTTTGCGAAAATTAAAAAGCCCTAAAACCCAAATTTTTTGTTACCCCTTGGATTTGGTTCTTAAAAAAGGGAAGTGAATGAACTGAAAGAAAAATTTTTAAAATCAGTTTATAAAAATTGTAATAGGGGAAAATTAATTTTTCTTTTTTAAAATTTTATGTTTGAAAAAATGGGTAAAAATTTTACTAAACAAACCAAAACCCTTCCCCTTAATAAATATTTTACTAATAAAAATTTTGTTTTAATTTTTAAAAAAAATGGTTTGTCCTGTTTTTAAATTTTAAATTTTTTGGTTTTAAATTTTCCCTTTTGAAAAATTTGCATTTGGGTTTCGTTTTTTTTAAAAAAACAACCGGGCTTTTAAAAATTTTAAAAAAAATTGGAAAACAAAACCCCTTTTTTAAATTTTCCATTTTAAAACTAAAATTTAAACGTTTAAAATAAAAAAAACCCTTTTTTTAAAAAACGGGGGGAAAAATTTTTTTTTAAATTATAAGGTTTAAAAACTTTTTTTTAAAGGAGGAAACCTTTTATTATTTTAATGAAAAATAAAACAAAGGTTAAAAAAAAAAATATAAAAATTTTAAATTTTATTTTTTTCAAAAAAAAAAAAAAAAAAAGAATTTCCAAAAAAATATTTGCCTGTCAAAACTTTTATAATTAAATTTTTAAAAAAAATTTTTATGGGGTTTAATAAAAAGGGGGGCCCCAGAAAAAAGGGGGGAAAAAAAGGGGGGACCCCAAACCCCCATTAAAAATGGGTTTGGTAAATTTTTAAAACAAGGGGGGCGGAACCCCCCTTTTTTGGGGGGGGCCCTTTAAACCCCTTTTGGGGCATTTTTTTGGCCCAAACAATAACAATTTTGGAAAAATTTTTTTTAAATCAAAAATAAACCTTTTGGGGTTTCAAAATTAAAGGTTTTAATTTTTAAAAATTAAAAATAATAAAAAATTAAAAAAAAATAAAAAAACTTTAAGAGGAAAGTAAAAAAAGGGAAATTAATAATCCCAATAATAATATAAAAAATAATAAAAGGGGTTTTAAATTAAATTTTTTGTTTAATTATTTAAAGAAAAAAAAGTTATTTTGTAATTAAAATTTTCTTGAAAAATGGTTAAATAAAATTTTGGAGAAAAAAAAAAAAAGGAAAACAAAAAAAAAGAAAAAAAAAAACATAAAAAAGAGAAGGAAATTAAGTAAAAAAGGGGGAAAAAAAAAGCAGGGAAAGGGAATAAAAGAGAAAAAAAAAAAAAAAAAAAACAAAAAAAAAAAAAAAAAAAACAATTGGGTATTTTTTTTCGTAATTTATGGGATAAATTTATAATTATAATTTTTAAAATAATTAAATTTTTTTTTAAAACATTTTTAAAAATTTAGTTTTAAAAAGGATTTTTTTTTCAATTAAATTTTTTTTAATAGGGGTTGTTTTTTTAAAAAAAAAGTTAAAAAAGGGAATTTTTCCCCACAAAGGGGGTGGTCAAAACTAAACCCCCAAAAGAGTTTTCAGTTTTTTTACACCCAAAACAAACACCAAATTTAACCCCACATTTGGTTATAATTTTAAGAATTACGTTTACACAATCCGGCCCCCAAAAAATGCCCAAAAAAAAACATCCGGGGGCAAATTTTTGCTCCCCCTCTTAATAAATTAAAAGAAAAAAAAACCCAAAAGGGGGGGCACAATTCCCAAAGGAACAAGGAAAAAGCGAAACCCAATTTTCCCCCTTTAAAAACTTTGACAAGGGGTTTAACCCCCCAAAAAAATTATTGCTTTTAGTCTTTCCCCCAACACCCAATTCGGGAAACCCAAACCAAGTATTTAAAGGGCCAGCAAACCCAAAAATTTGCCAAAAAAAGGAAACAAAATTTTATTTTTTTGTTTTTTTGGAAGTTTTTTTTTTAAAGAAATAAGGGTTTGAAAAAGGGGAAAGAGCTTTTAAAAAAATGAAAAGGGGAAAGAAATTTTTTTTAAGATTCTGGGAATAAAAAAAATTAAACCAGGAAAGAAAAACCCCTAAATTTCCCCAAAAAGGGTTTTTTTTTTAAAAAAATTAAAATTTTTAAAACAAGTTTTTAAATCACAAAACCTTAAATTATTTTTAAAAAAAAAAAATTTTAAAAACAGCTTTTAAAGGGGGGAGTTTATTTGAATTTTCCCCCTTAAACGGGCCCCCCTTTAACCTTTTAAAAACCAAAAAAAAGGTGGAAAAAATGAAAACCGCCCTCCCAGGGGTCAAGTTTTCCCCCTTCCCAAAAGGGGGAAAGGGGTGTTTCCCTTTGTCGATTTTTGGATGACCCCCAAAAAGTTTTGGGGAAAATTTCCCCGTTTTTTTTCCTTCCGTTATGGAAATTTAAAATTTTTTCCGGGGCACCCCCCAAAAGGCAACAAGGGGAAAACCAAGCAAATAGCCCCCTTTCACTTTTTGGGCTTTTTAAAAAAAAACGTTTTGTAAAAGTCACCCCCCATTTTGTACACAAAACGAAAAATCCATGAATTTTAAAATTTAAAAAGCTACCAAATTTTTAAAAAGGTTGACAATTTTTTCAAATGGTTTCCTTTTATTTGTCTGGTAAAAAAAACAATAAGAAAAAAAATTTAAAAAATTGTTTAAGAAAGGTTGGGTTAATTTAATTTTATCAATAAAAGGGGGAAACCTTTAAAAAATATTTTTTGATTTTTTAAAAATTTAAAAAATCAATTGAGTTTTAAAATTTTTATTAATACCACCCGAAAAAAATTAAGCTTCTTAAAAAATTAAAATAAATTAATTTTTAAATCCCTTCTTTTTATTCCCTTGTTTTGCTAATAATCATTTTTTTTTTATTTCCCAAATTTGAAGGAAAAAATGGAAAAAAAAAAAAGGAAAAATCCAAAACTTAAAAAGAACAAAAAACCCCCCCTAAAATTTTGGTCCCAATGTTTTATCTTTTTAACTGGAAAAAAGGGGGGGAGGTTTAAAAAGGAATGAAAACAAATACCCGGGTGGTGAGCGTTTTTCCCGGACTCAAATTTAAATGAATGTTTTTGGGAAATTTAATGTATTTTTTTTTTAATAAACCACAACGAGTTTGGGAAACCAAGGGTCTGAAAACTATAATGGAAAATTTTTTTTAAATTTTTTAAAGTTTTTTACCCCGGTTAAAAAATTTTTATAAAAAATTTTTAGTTTTTGGGTGTGACTTTGGGCGTGTTTAAAATTAAAATTTTTGGGGAAAAAGTGAAAGGGGCTGGAAAATTTGGAATTTAAAATTTAAAAAACCCAAAAAAAATTTTATTTAGTTTCCGGGGAAGGAATGGAATTTTATTTTAAAAAAATTTTTAAACAATTCAGCCTTAAGACAATCCCAAAATTTCTGCCATTAATTGGTGGCCCGAATATAAATTACAAAACTTTTTCTTTTTTTTAAAGCCCAAAATTTTTTCCTACAGGGTTTTTCCCGTGAGGAAAATTCAATTTTTATTAAAAGACGAAAAGGACCAAAAATTGGGGGATATCCCCATTTTTAAAAAGACCCTAAGAAAAAATAGGAGAAAAAGTGAAAAAGAAGAGTTAAAAGGGAGTTAAAAAAATAAAAACAAAATTAAAAGAAATACATTTTTAATAAATACCCCCAATTTTAGATATTTTCAAAAATTCGGAAAATTAACTTTGGGGAGTATTTTTCAAATAAACATTTTAAAGGAATTTAAAATTTTAGGGAATTAAAAAGGGGTTTTTTTTCCATATTTTTAAACCAGTTAAAATTCAAAAAAACTTTTTTAAAATTAAAGGATAAGGCGTTTTGCATTTTAAAATTTTTTCCCCCAAAAAATTTTTCAAAAAAAAGAGAAAAAATTTTAAAAATTGATGTTTTAAATACTTAAAAATTTTAAAATTTTTTAAAAAATTTTAAAAAACCCCGAAATTTAACAAATATTTCAAAATTGGGGGCCAAGGAAAATTTTTTTTTTGTTTAGACACTTAAGTTTTTTTTCTTTTTTTCAATTTTAAAAATTTATAACCCGTTGCAAATGAAGAAACATAAAGTTTTTTACGGTTTTTTTCCAAAATTTTTAAAAGGTTCTAATTCCGGGGTTTAAAAAGTTAATGTATTTTTAAAAAACCCCAAAAATTTTACCATTATTTAAAAAATTAAAAAATAGCCTGAAAAACTCATTTTAACCGCAAATTATAAATTTTACCAAAAACCCAGTATTTTCTAACATTTAAATTTTTTATTTAAAGTCTTTTATTAAAAAGCAATAAATATTAAAAAAGGGGGAATTTTAAGGAAATTTTTAACAAAGGTTGATTTCCCCTGGGAAAAGAATTAGAAAAAGGGGCTCCTTCAAATACTAAATCATAAATGATCTTTCCCAAAAAAAATTTCGAAACCTTTGATTTTTACCCAATTCTATAATTTTTAATTATTACAAAAAAAATGGAAAACAAAAAAACCTAACGGAGTAAAAACAAAAAAAAACATAATTTTTTTTTCCCCAAGTTCATGAAAATTTTTGCCAAAAAAATTTTTTTTTAAATTTTAATTTGGGAAAAACCAACATTTACCGCTTATTTTAATATTAATTTAGGTAAAATTCTAAAAATTTTAAGGGGAAAGAACCATTAAATTTTCGGTGCAAACGAAATTTTCTAAAAAATTCGGGGTAAAACCCAAATAGATTTTTAATTTAATTGGAAAAATTTTAAATACTTCAATAAAAATTTTAAAAAAGAAAAATTTTTAAAACAAAAAAAAAATTTGTTTAACCAAATTGTTATTTCCGAAAACTCCCCATTTTCCCCCCTTTTAGTTAGTTGGATTGGACAAAAATGCTTGAGATTTTTCCTGAAAATCGTAATTTTTTAAGGGGCAATTTTAGATTTTGGTTTAAAATATACCTTAAAATTTATCCCGAAAAAAAATTATAAAATTTTAAGGGATAAAATAAAAATTAACTTGGAAAAAGGGGGAAACTCTTTTAAAATTCCAAAAAATTTTTAAAAAATACTAAAAATTTTAGTTTTTTTACTAAACCCCTTTAAATATGGGTTAAAAAAACCTAAAAATGTTTTTTTTCTTTCCCCCTTCCAACAAACACCCAAAAGCCTCCAAAGGGAATCGGTAAAAAATTTCACATCGCCAATTTTTTGGTTTACTCAAACCATGCAGCAAAAAATAAATTTTTTTATTCAACTTTAAAAAAAAAAAATTGGGCTAATTTAAAATACTGGCCAAAAAAATAAATTTGGAAGGGATGAAAAAAAATTTTTAAACATGGTTTTTTATTTTAAAGAACCTTTAAAAAAGGCAAGTATTTTTTTAAAAAATTTTTTATCCCTTTTTGTTTGGGTAAAAAAATTGTGTTTTTAAAAATTTGTGTTTAAACCAGGAAAAAAAAACAAAAAAAATGTAAAAATTTAAAAATGTTAATTTTAAAAAATTAACTTTTTTTCATTTTAAAAAACAAAAACTATCCCCTGAAAAATTTATTTTTGATTTGGTAAAAAATATAAAATTAATTATTAAAGTTGAAGGTTTAAAATTCAAACTCAAATAAAATTGGGTTCGGAAAATTTTTAAAAAGGGGGCCCGGGGAAAATACAAATTCAAACCCCAAAATGAGAAAATCCATTTTCCCAATCCCAAAAAAGGGATGCAAAAGAAACAAATTTTTTTGAATATATTTTCCCCTTTTAATTTTTAAATGTTTGTGTTATTTAAAGGGTTTGGGTTTTTTTTTTGGGGGTTTTTCCCAAACTCTGAGTTTTTTTTACTTATAAAAAGTTAAAATAAGTGTTTCTGTTTTAAAATGGGGTTTTGGGGATAAATTTTTTAAACAAAACCATTCTATAAAAAACAGGCGAGTTTTTTCATATAATGGGCGAAAACACAAACTATGGGGGAACCAAAATTTTTAAAAATTTTTTTTAAAACTTTTTTTAAAGTAAATTTCGTGTTATAAATTGGTTCAATCTTCAGAGAAAAAACTAATTTACTAAAATCCGAAACAATTGTCACCCACCAAATTTAAAGCATGTTAAGTGTTATACAATTATTACCAATTTTATTTACTATTAATAAATAATATTTCTAATTTTCTATTAGAAACTGTAAATATTTAAATTTAAGAATTATAAGGATAAGAAAAATAATAAATATTGAAATGATGTCGAGAGAGGTTGTTAGTTAGATGTAACATAAAAATATTAGAAGGCTAAGGTAATAAAATAGGTGTGGTTCAAAGTTTAAATCATTGACTAAACATTTTTATAATCTGGCCTGTCCGGAGCATGCTAATACTACCCACCTTCACGAATTTGAGAGATGGAGTTAGGAAATGGCTGATGAAGATCGAATTGTAAGGAAGCTACACAAAATTCCTATTTAATGTTAAGTCATGAAACTATACCAAGTTTTTTTATAAACATTAATTGTTTCGTATTAGAGGATTTAATATTTCTTACTTAAAGGCTCACTTTCATTTATAATAAGTTTTGAATTCATTAACTTCAAAAGGAAAACCGTTCAAAAATTGTATTTCCCATTAAAATTTTTATTTGACTTTGATATAATTTTCAACGCAGACATAGTTAGCTGTTTGAAAAGTTTGACTAAAAATATAAAATTTGTCTAATGTAAAAAATAGTGCCTTATACTGAGCTTTCAAAAAGAAGATATCAATATGATGAAATAATATTCTTTTATATCTAAAACCATGATGCATTTTTAATAAAATAAGTGGTACGGGAGTAGATACGGATAGCAGTAAGAAATAGAATTTCAATATAATGAGAGACAGTAAATTTTCATGACCTATGGCAAGAGCTTCATATTTCCTACAACGGATTATTTATTTTAGTATTTTTTTGTTATATAAACATATATAATATATATATATATATATATATATATATATATATAGCCTTAACGTCTCATTTTGGAGCATTATGACAGACTTAATTTCCCATCATTTAGGGTTTATAAGTTTAAGGGTGAAAGTTAATGCAGACATTGTAATTAAATTTCCATGGTTGTAAAAGTTGTGGATCAAATGGTTTGATAAATCCTGTATAACATCACTTATTTCATATTGAAACAATCAGGAGTAGATATGATTACTCATTATATTTGGTCGCTGTTACGCATCTGAGTTAGGTGCCTGAGTGGGGGATGGGGATGTCTAAGTCCTTATTGTTAGCGATTATTACGTAACTTTTATTATTCGTTAATACGAATAATAACTATATAAATATTTCCTTAAACCAATAATTAAGTTACTGAATATTTTAAACTAATTTTCATAATATAAATCATTGGGAAAAACTATTTCTAAATATTAAATTAACAAGAGCCAATTTTATGGTTGGAAGACTTTTGAAAGAGTTCCATTTAATGCTGTCAATGTTACTCCTCCCCTGATAGCAAAATACTTCACCGTGAAATTATGTGCTATTTACTTTGAATAATGTGCACTTTACATTATACATGTAGCATTACTAGATTTAAAGATTTCGTAACATTAAATTAATGGTCAAAAATAACTATGCTACATTAAAATATGTATTATATTACTGTATAATATATTTAAATAGTATTATGTAATGCTTTCAATAATTAATTGACTCATTCTAATGAATGACTGTGTTTGCAAAAAATTTTCTTTAGTTTACATAAAAAATAGAATTTGTAACACTTAGAAATTACGTGGAGTAAAATACTGTCCTCAGGAAAATAAAATATCCTATGTTTGTAGAATTAGCGTAATTTTTATATTTATTTATGTGTCTTGAAATCCGGGATTGCTATAAATATTTAGGGACATACCTTATTACTTATTGCCTTAAGATATATGAATCACTAAGTTAATGAAGCAATTACATTTTTTCATTGTACAAAAATGCAATCTTGTTAGTAGTGTAGCATCTTTAATCTGTGATGGAACATTTTAATTTGAATGGCTATTAATCATGAATAATTGAAGATAAATCCTTGACAGCTTTGGAAAATCTTATTCATAGCCACTGTAATTTTAATTCCATTTAATGGCGTTAGATACAACTTAGGCGCACATTTAAATTTATAAATAAATAAAATACCCTTTGAAACTTGTAAAAAAATATTCATATATGCAACCTTCAGTAGGGATTCTGTAAAATACGTTTATGTGACTCAATTTTAAAGAGACGAAAAAGAAAATATCATTTTAACAGACTCTAATGTAATAAAACCCACCTTACCCCTACAGCTACGGATTAACTTTACACCAATTCTCACATGCCACTTTGTACAAAAACAACAAGAGCTCATCCTTGTGTAGTCAGAGCATAAATAAAATAAATTCATTGATGGTCAATTGATAATGGTAACCAATTACACATACTGTGTTTTAACAGAATTGTGTAAATAAGGTCAAACATTTGCACAATCACTGTTGATTAAATCAAAATTGTTTTCTTTCAGTAGATGTCAAGTGTGATTTGATAGATTTCTTTGCTGTGTAACTTGTAAACGAATTTAGAAAGAACTTTTAATTTAGCAATATATGTTTCTAAATTTAAATTTTTTTCTGGATATTGACAATAATGGATTTCATTTTAAATTTTTAAAATTTGATACAGAAGTTATCAAAACAACGTTTTTAAGTAATAAAGAGCTTAAATGTTTACGTATGATAACTAAAGTACGTGGAAAAACAATCGATACTCTAAATCTAAGTTTTGATCGGTATGATCAAACCTAAGCTCTGATTTCTACAAGAAACTCGACCGACGTTCATAAATTTAAATCAACTTGCTCTCCGCACGTGTGTGCCACGTTCGCGAGTCAGTGCTCCGCCGGAGCCTCCATTATTCTCACTTTGCTTTAGTTGTGGATATAAGTGAAGCATTATCCTTTAGACGAGAATACTTTTTACCCACTCACCTTTATTACTGAAAAATTCGTTTCCCACAATTTATATATTTAATTTTACTTGTGTTTGTCACAACTATCAAACTACTTGTGTAAACATTTTAATGACTCTGCTTCATTAATAATTTAACTAATGAAAAAGAGTGGAGCGAAGTAAGATACGTTTGAGTAAAAAACAAAATAATATTGTTAAGCAGAACCACAATATGCAATTATATAACGAGATATATAAGTATAACAATCTCACCTACTTAACCAGATCACTGGTGTTGCTGTGGTTTGTGGTGTTACGTATGTAATGTAAATATTCACAACATTGTATTTCAAATGTTTTACGACAATCCAAAATATTTTTAATGGTATTTAAAATGTTTAATTAAGAGAATATTCTTGTTTAAGCAATGGATATAAGGTAAAATTATTAATTATTAAGTGAACGAAAGACGGTGACAATAGGTGCTAACAACTGTCAAGTAACCGGTGGGTAATTATAATATACAACCATCATGGCAATTAATTACAACATTTTAGTAAAGTATTATGTAATAAATTAATTAATTTCCTCACTCCCTATTCATCACTAAGTTTTTTTGGTATACCAGTAAGGTATCAATTAAACCTTTACGTGGCCTGTATTGTCACCGTTTTAGTTTTTTCTTATTTTATGATTTTTTTTATACCCAAAAGATGAGGGTAGATTTTAATACACTTTACGTAGTTGCTTTTTTGTAATATATAACGATGGTAAATGTCAAAAAATGTATGTTAATTTTACAAGGAAACTGTGATAAACTAATCTAAATCATATTATAAATGCAAAAGTGTTTATGTTTGTTTGTTTTGTTTGTTTCACGTGTAAAGTTCACAACCGATTGTACTGGAATGTTTACATGGGCATTATTATGGTTCCTGGGATGAATACTGGACTATTTTTTATTATTAAAATCTCTGTGGGTTACTCCCCAGTAGTCTTTAAAGAAGCGAAAGTTCCCAACTTCATCTATAAGATTGTGTACTATTAATTTAATGAGCCTGTAAAATGTAATCAACTGTTCTGTGTAAACATTGTTTAAAATTTTTATTTGTTTCTATTGTGTAAATATTTAAAAGCGTAACCATAACTTTAAGCCGATTTTTAGGATTTCAGCGATTAGGTCTAATCTACCTTATAAAATCACATAAAACATAAGAGGTCATACATTGACTCCAAAGTATCCATTTGAAGCAGTGGGCAAAAGATATGATAGGTTAAATTTCGCTGGATTTTACATATATCATCATGCATATATATATATATATATATATATATACATTTAGAGGGATTATTCAATAAATTATAATTGGAGTTATTTACAGATTCAAAGTCATAGTATGATATACTATTATCATACATAGTATATATGATATTACTATTAATTCCACGATTAGCTCGTAATTTTAATATTGAAAACCAGGAACACTGTGGTGAACATGTTCTTTTTAAATAGTATTCCAAACAATCCTGGGATAAGTCATAATCACCGACACATATTGTCACCACTTGACTCATTTTAGATGTAAGTTTAATGATTGGCCGGTGAAGTCGACGAGCTTAACTATTTTGTATAAGTGTCTCTTAAACTTATACAATTTATTTTTTTATGTTTTTGTTATTTTATTGAATATCTCAAAGATTTTAGTAACAATTGAGCAATTTAGGGCAATGTAAATCCTAAGTCTACAGGAGAAACGAAATTCGATATACCTAGCTTTTCAGTTACGACACTTATGAAATCATTAAATAATGGAATTTTACTGTGGTTGAAAAAATCCTTGTGAAAAACTTTAAAAAAAATTATTTAATACGTAAGAAAAATTTGTAAAGTTTCACCGAAGTTCATAAACAAATAGGAAACAACCACTTTGTATAATCTGTTTAAATGTTTATACGTAATTATATTTATTATTCATGACTAGCTGGGCTTAGGCCAGAGGGCTTTTCGGTGTAGGATTTATGCCTATATGTTAGTCCTACCCATGAATGTCCATGTATAATTTCAGCTCAATCAAGCCAGTAATTCTTACGTTACAAAGTAAGTCACTTTAAAATTTCCATTGAGACACCATTAAATTCTTACATACCAGTTTAAAGTTACCAATCATTATCCAAAATTAACTGGCAGTAAACCACTATAGACACATTCAGCTGACAAACGTTTGACAAAGAGACAGAAATACGAGTATTTATGTACATAATATAGTTTGCTTTCTAATTAGCAACTTTTATTTAGTTGTGGTAATGGACAGTTAAAATTATTCGTAACTGTTACAAATTGAAAACTACATAATTTGATCATTTGAATAGAAAGTGGAAATTTATAAAAACATTATTGGATTTTTTTACAAATACATAAATAACTGCTTTTCATTTATACATCTTAGATAATTAATTTTCTATTTCAATATGTCTTTATACTTCATAATACATGATAAATTTTGGAAAATGTAAATTATGGTTTTATTAATCTTCTAATGAAAATATGAGTTATTTTGTTTGATCTAAATAAGATAAAATTCTTTTAGTTAGGTATTAATTGACCCTAATTCATCCATTTTTTAATATGAATATTTTGTTTTTAATTGGGACGCAAAACTGTTAAAACATAAGCTGAACTCATCAAAACATTCTGAAGATATCCCCAAGTCCTATTTCATATCGTCTAATTAAATGGTGTTTTAAAAACTTCGAAGAGCATCAATTGCATTTTATATAGTTGCAGGAGCACATGAAAAGTTTCTTGCGGCCAAATAACAACCAAGTAACTGCTCCTTGAATTGCTGGGGTTTGAAAGTAGACGATTAGAGAAGTTTGTGTTCCTTCTTAAGAAAACCTCGTTCTTTGAGAAACCGTTTGCTTTTATAAATAAGGACTACGCATTGTTTTTCTAACCTTTCACATGTTTTAATTATATGTAAAATGACTACAATTAAAATATTCTCACAACTCATTTATGATAATGTCTTGTATGTAAATTTTAATAATATGTTGTAAATTATTAATATAATATGAAATAAATTAAAATAATATTTTATAAATTAGATATATTTTTAATTCGCATAAATACATTATATATAGTAAAAAACATTTTGATTGCAAATTGTTTATTAATAAATATCTAAATACTGATGTTTTTATGGGACTCAATGTTTATGCCTGTATATTAATCTGTATGTATATTGAGATTATATAAAGGACTTGTAAAATGACTTTACTGTTAAAACGTTATACTTCAGAAGGTATTTTTAAAGGTCTGCACAAATCACGTATAATATTCTCTTACATAAAATACTCACACTATTGTAATTTGGATCATATTAAAAGTCATTCAAATCCTCGATTTATTACTCAAATTTAATACAAAACATGAATGGATTAAGATATATTGTCATAAGACCCATTGTGGATGTAATTCTGAAAGTTTTTTTTATAATGTCACTCGATAATTAAGTGACGGATTTGAATAGAGAATAACTTTTAAATGCTGTTAAATAAATTCAAAGTTGTATTTCATAAAACGTTTCATCCTATATCTGAAAATATTAATATAATTAGCAAATGAATAAATACTCATATTCATAATACAGCGTTGTATCAAAATGAATGACCTGATTTTAAAAACTCAATATCTATTGCTAAAAATGTATTACAAAAATCATATTTGTTGCAAAATACTCCCAAATCTTTAAGTTTTAGTTATGTTATTACAAATATTCTATATGTCCACCAGCAGCAGCACGAACAACATCCAGACGATAGCTAAATTCCTCATAAACCTTACCACAACGTATCTGCGTTCACAGACCTTATTGCGACAGTTATTCTGTTCTTTAGTTCTTCGATGTCATGAGTTAGATGGGGAATAAACACTTTTTCCTTCACATATCCTCACAAGAAAAAGTCGCATGGGGTCAAGTCTGGTGATCTTGGAGGCCAAGAATGAAGGGCATTGTCTCGAGGTCCCGTGCGCCCTATCCAGCGGTGGGGCAGAGTGTTGTTGAAAAGCTGCCGAACATTGTTGTGCCAGTGAGGCGGAGCTCCATCCTGTTGGAAAATGAACCTAAAACTATAAGAATTTCTGAGTATTTTGCAATAAATATTATTTTTGTAGTACATTTTTAGCAATAGATTTTGAGTTTTAAAATCAGGTCATTCATTTTGATACACGCTGTTTATTACATCATAATAGTAGGTAGAAAACACTGTCGCCACTTTAGAGGAAGGAATTTGCCCTTGAGTAATTTTAAAGCACAGAGATGAAATTTTTACGGTGGAGATTTATAATATATATCAGAGACTTTTTTCAAAGTATTTACGAGGAATGTTAGAAAATAATATGATTTTTATTATTAAGTAATTTGTTAAAGAACATATGTTTAACGTGAGACGTGTGATAGGAGTTTTACTGATGGTCAGACAAAATATATTTTGAATTTGCAAGCAATTTTCTCTTTTTATTTTCATAAAAAATGGTATCTCGTATTTCGGATTAAGAAATATAATCAATGATTTTATATTAGTTAAGCACCACATGTCAGCCAAAGTGTACGTAGATAATTACAATTTATAAATCCAACGCCAAATACATTTGGGTGAGTATTTCGCGTTGCTACTTCCCTTTGCAAGAAGTGCATTTTATAGTTATTATCAATATCCATTGATGTTAGTTCAGTGATTTGAAATAGATAATGACGGGTTTAATACTGCCCTAACATATCCCTTGGTTATGGTATTTCAAATTTTTTTTAAATTAAGTTATATTTGTAAATATTTATAATTTTCACTTTAAATAGAATACTTCATTATTTGCCGGAATGTCAACATCTCTCATTATAGAGGCACACGATAGTGATCATTTTTCGATATTCTTGAAATTATTGACAAAATAGAATTTGCGTATATCACCCATAGGTGTAGAATGAAATCTATTGATATATCAATACGACCGAATTCGACTAAAAAGACTTCCTGCAGGAGCCGTCGAAATTCCTGATATATATGAGGACACACCCGTATGTCTCTGGACCTCCTGCTTTACACAAATCTTTGTCACTTTTTTCCGAGCACTTTAGTTTGGTCAGGTTGTTTAAACAAAACTACCATAAAATATGTGTTTTTCTCGGACCTTTAAATTTTTGTATTCTTAAATGTTTATCCATAATTCAAGTATTTGTGTATTATATATATATATTTGTACGAAAACTATTAATCAATAAATCAACGGGGTGTTCAAACTAAAATGGTAATATTGTAGGATCAAATCCCGTTGGAGAAGAGCTGTAGTAAAAAAAGCAAAAACACATGTTTGAATGATACAAAATTCCGAGAATATAACATGAGTTCTGATACATTTATATTGGATGGAACATGAGATTTTAAAACCGAATTTTTGAACAGTTGTTAATGAATGTGACAATAATAATACACTAAATGGTATTTTATTATTAAGAAAACCTATTTATATCACGATAATTATTCAACAGCCATTAATTATCACTGTAAAATATAGATTTTATTTCATTTTTGGTCCCAAATACAGCTTGATTTGAAATAAGCTGCCTCTTTCTAGTAGCTTTTGACAGAACGAAGCCTGTCGGGTCAGCTAGTCTAATATACGCTCAAATAATTACTAACCGTGTTGCTAATCAATAATCTGGACAACGGCCTAAACTAATTTGACTGTTTTAATATTTGCTGAAAGCTCAAGAAAGTTTTCTTAGAAAAGAAAAGTTTCCGATAATATTTAATAATTCAGGAAATTAAATAAAATTTTCGCAACACGTAATCCAAATGAGCTGACAATAGCTGTTGACGTTCACTAAAGAGGCAGAAACATTTGTCTACATTTTAACTTTAGGAAATATTATAAATACTTTGCTTAACCAGTAGTATAATACAAATTGCAAAAAACTGAGATACTATCAAATTTGTATTTACATTGAAATATTGTAGAATAAACCTTCTATTGCAATAAAAATATTCTTTAAAACCTGTTATAAAAACCATATTAATGTATAAAACTGTTATTGTTTTGCTCGTAAGGTAGTAAAAACTGAACTCTTAGAGTCAAGTCTGTGACATTGGTTGATTTTAGGCTATGTACTTCAAGGGAAGTGAATTGGGGCTAAACTTAATATTGGCATTGTAACTTTAAGTTAATTGCATTGAGAATTATAGAAAAACTTTTTTTCATAATAGTTTTAAATTGCTTACTAATCAATTATTTTTTAATCTTCAAAGGGGAATGACTGTTATTTCTTTATCGTTCACAAATTTATAGTTTTCATTAAAGTGAATACTATATTCAATTTATAATTTTCGTTAGAGCTGAAACTATACTGTTGGCTCAAAATACGCCTTTTAAGTTTTATACAAAATGTTTAGGCATGAGAATCAACTTGGGTATTCTTACTAAAACAAACGCAATCACTTCTTAAAAGGAAACCTTTGCTTGAACGTAGTATTTTAGCTTTTCAAATTCTACCCTTTGGGGAAGTAATGAAACAAAGTTGAAAGCGAGCTCTTTGTTAAAGGCCCTCATTTAAAAATCTTCCACTAAGAGTACTTTTATATTTATGAGCCTTTGAACTGATAATCAGCTCTTAGCTGTTAATATAAAAATAATATTCATTGTATTTCATCCAAAAACAATCATGGTCTTTATTTGCAATTAGTGAACAACTGTCAGAAAGTTACTTGTTCAATATTTGTTCCATCTTGATTTTGTTCAATTTTAAATTACTACACCCATTTTTATAACAGTTTCACTACAGCTTTGAGGAACTGTAATAGTAAAATAATTTTAAGTAGTATACTGAGATAACTGATGCTATCTGAAAGATAGTCTCAACATGTTCAAAGAATCAAAAACTATAATATCTAAAATAATAAGTTTAGAATCTAGAATATGTATTAAAGTGTTGTAGAAGTTGTAGTAACTAATAAATAATTTGTAGTTGATACATTTAATTTAACAATTTAAAGAGATATTGGTATAAAATGTAACATATTGTCAGTATTATAGTGTAATGAGTTTTTTATTTTATTTCAAACCGAGTTTAAACTTTAACTTTGCTATTTACTTTGATTAAACATTTTATTAAACCAATCAAATTCATTAATTGCTCAAATAGAAACCATAATCAGTGAACTGGGAGATTCAAAACCACAGACACAGCTGCAGACATGTTATAATAAGTATGTTGCACCAGAGCTCGAAATAATTTTACTAACATTTCCGGTTTCAAAGTAGACGACGGGGAAAATTTGTTTCGCTTCAGTGTGTATTCAAAAAACATTGCGCAGTGCTTTCTTTTAATAAACGGTTCTTCTACGTTAGCTTTGAAGTTTTATTTATCTCCAGGGAATTTATGCTCAAGAAAATATATACTGAAATAAAAATTCAGAGAGTAATAATAGTTCTATGGTAGGTCACAAAACAATTGAAAAACTCTACATTAGAGTTAAAAGAAGTTTAAGAGAGCTTCATCAATCAATAATATAATACAGTTTAAAATAGTAATAACACTATTAAGTAGAAGTTATCTAAATTCTTTACTTTGTGACTGATTATATCTTAACATCAAAAGTAATACTTACTACAGTTTTTCATAATTAAAAGTTATTATTCCGCAAAAGTGTGTTTAAAAAACTACTTTGGATGGATAACGAGAGCGCCGCATTATAATTCCTGGTTGTTTAAACTCCTGTATAAAATGTACCAAAAACGCCTCAGAATATTTATAAAGAAATAGCAACTAATAATTCCTTACGTATTAAATAAGTTGTAATTAGGTCACTTACACAACTATATTACTATAAAGAAACTCCTCGATGTATAAGTTACTTTTTCATGCTTTTGTATTTTAATGTTTTGCTTAATGTATTGAGAAGCAAGCACTTATATTTAATAATTTCTGAAAGTATTTAACCGTAAATATCTTTATGTTTCAGATATTTAAATGTAGGACTCAGAGTGATTATTATGTATCTAAGTTTAAAATTTGAATAGTTATTTTATAAAAAAATATTAATCTAATAAGAGGAAATATTTTCAGATAATTATATTTCGTGTTAATCTTCACTAGTTCAGATCAGAGTGATTTACAATAACTTTCTTTCCCACAAAGTAGTGTGCATAAAAAAAATAGTGTGCACTTTCTTTTTCACTTATTACATATTCAATACCAATTTAAAAGTAGTTTAATGACTTGAGAAGTTATAGCTGATATGGTTATAAATGAAATCCGATCACTTACATGATATAAAAATATAACACTTATTAAAAATATGTTTCTTTGTTACATGCGTTAGAACTCTTAGTATTGGAACTGTGGTCTAAATTTCGACTACCTGCTACAAAAATGCAAGGAAATGAAAATAACAATGAAAATTCATAATATTTTTATTTATTAATTCACATAACACGAAAACTTTGAACATTGCTTCAAACTAAGACTTTGCATACCGATATTGTTAATGGTAGCATATTATTAATGTAATGAACCTTTCACGATTGAAATTTTATTTACACAAATCACAGACATAAATGTCTTTGTCTGCTCCAGCACATTCGTTATGTGCCCAAAACTTGACACATGACCGCACATAACCCAGAGCTTTCCTCTGTGGTCATCGGAAAATTGACCTTGACAAAACATACATGTTGCATCATCATTTTTTGGTTTTTTGACTCCAACGGGTAAATCAAAATCACTCATGTTGTCGTCGACAATAGAGACACCATCAGAATCTTCAGAAGAAACCGACCTTAACATGTTTCTCTTGTGACTTTCCTTTGAATTTTGTTGTAAGTAAATCCTTACCCTTTTTGGTTTTATTCTTCTGAAAATCTAAGTCTAATCTCTTTTTAGCTGAAATTTTTTTTCCGGATTAACGGTTAATGATTGTGTCAGGGCTTCTTTGTACGGTGTGCCAGTTATGATGCAAGCCCCTACAGCCTTACGTCCTCAGTTGCTTGCTTTTCGTTTTTTTGATGGCACAGGGGTGATATCATAAGGACTAAACACTGCTTTTTGAAGTACTAGGTTGAGGGCCATTGTAAGGATCAGCAATCAACAATTCGTGTGGCTTGCCTAATGAAGGAGTTGGTTCAAGAGATTTTGCTTGAACTTTCTCATTTGGATTTATTGTGTGAGGACTGCAGGTTTTAGCAGATTCTTGAACTGAAGCTAAGTAGCCAGGATCTGTGAAAATTATTCTTGTTTCCATTGGGGGAAAATGCCTGTCTTTTCGAAAACCATTCTTTGCTATCTCCCCCGTTTGCACTTTTAAATATGCCTTTCCAAACAGTTCCATCATGTCATAAGTAGACAATGGTTTGTCTGAGTTGAAGTAACCGCTGTCTTATTTCTTCACTATAGTGAGATTTTAGAGGACCCATAAAGGTTTTGTCCAGCGGCTGTAACTTGTGTGAACAATGTGGTGGCAAAGACACAATTGTCACATGGTTGTTTCTGGCTGATTCTATCAAATCAACATTCCTAACATGGCTGTAATGCCCATCTAAGATTAAAAGAACTGGAGATTCTTCAGTAGGTTTTACTTTATCTACAAAATGTTGAAACCAGTTAGTGAAAATGTTGGTTTGAACCCAACCTGATGGTGGTGAGCAACTCCAACGGTCCCGGGGGAGCTCCTCTCATAAGCAGATCATTCATATTCTTACGTGGGAATATAACTAAAGGAGGGACAAAATGTCCAGAGGCACTCATACATGCTATGACTGTCACCGTCGCCCCTCTCTCTGCTGACGTAAGACTGGCGATTTGGCGTTTGCCCCTCTTTCCTACTACATAAGGAATTTTACTCTGCACTACAGTCAGACCAGTCTCATCGACATTATAAATGCGGTCAGCTGGATATTTTTGTTTAACATAGGCTTCTTCTAATAGTTGGAAAAAAAGAGTGACGTTTTCTTTATTAAACCCTAAGGCACGTGAGAAAGAAGTTCCACAGGGTTTTCTTAAAGACAGGGTATCTTTGTGACGCAGCAAGAATAGATTAACCCAAGAACGGCCTGCTGCTCCTTGCTTGAAAGGATGATTTACTCAATTTTTCACCGCAAGCTGGAATGCCATACGCCGTAGATCCCCTAAGGTAAACCCATAAAACTTTGCTTCCATATGAAGTAAATAATTTACAAGTTTTTTTTCGAGATAATCTCCTAGTACTGGCTTCCTCCCTATTTTAGCAACTACCAGTTTAAAAGGGGACTTGTCAACCTTTTTGCTGAGATCTCGCAATATACCACGAGGAACTTTGTACGTTTTACTACTAGCTTTCAGGTGTGCCCATTTTCTCCCCCTAACGGCATAAATGGCTTTTTTCATGTCCTCTTCTTTCCATTGACGTCTTTTATTTTTTGGAACATATTTAGGCGTTCTTCTAGGCATTCTGAAACAAAAACGGCGCAGGTTTAGTTTCTAGCCTTGTTACGGTAGTAGTCGGAATTTAGACCACCGCATTGCTCAACTTTTGAGGTTATGCACGAGCTTAAACGAGAGGGAAATGATTAAAACTAAAACAAAATTAAAGAGCCTAAAAACCTACTTAATATGGTAATTTAACAACTTTACAGCTGACATTAAAATACTATGAGTAAAACAAATTAGAAAATATACCTGAAAAAGTTTACAAAATGACCAAATCGAAACTTTTCACTGGTGCACTCCTACTCATGGGCAGGCGGAACTGATGTCTCTACCGAACAATGACAAGGTATTGGGGGGATGTTTCACATTTTTTCCGTATAAGACTGCAGCACTCCCCAGTATGCGAAACCCTGCTAGGTGGAATTTAGACCCTAGTCGAAATTAGGACCTTCTCCTCTATGAATGTAATATATAGAAAGTATTACTGTGAAGTGAGCCAGCTTCAATCTCAATGAGACAAGGAAAACATTGCCGAGGATCAAGTTTCCTCCAGGATTTGCCGGATGTTGAGAGACTTCCTGGACAAATGTGATGCGATTTGAAACGGCTTAAACTGTCTTCAAAGTAAATTGGATTCCTTTTATTTGTCAGGTTTCCCACAATAGGTCACATCAGTTACAACACCACTAGTGCAGGGTATATTAGGGTTTCAATTTCATGCAAATCCTTCTGAGCATTTGTAAACAAACAAATCTATTCTCTTCCACGTAATAATACATATTGCCTCAATGTGTTTGTTTTAGTACTCTTCACAGAATTACAAATAAGTGATTGGACAGATGATTGAACGTATGATAATAACAGAAACATGTGCAAGAATGTCAATTCATTAATTAACTACAGGTTTCTTAGCCCTCCATTTTAAGCTGATTTATACATAAAAAGTAAATATCATACCGCTTAAAAAATAGGGAAATCAGTCAAATGTAAGTCACTGGTTTTAGTGTTGCCTTTACTTCAACCAAAAATACTATGACCTGTATATTAATGTCATAATGCTTGTTTCAATATCAGTTCTACAACTAAAAAAATCTTTTTCACTTCAATAAGGAATATTTATTTAATCTCAGCTTTAGAAACAGTGTTTTATTTCTACCTTAAAATATTTTACCTTCGTCTGTGTTATACATTGTCTAATAGGTGCTTTCCATACTCCTTTACTTATATTTTGTGAAATAGGTCTTTAAGCATATAAGATGGACGATCCGCTCTGTAGAATGTGTACAGGATAGGAGGGAAGCGCTCGATATCTGTTTTTTCACTCACCTGTAAAGTAAGGGGCCTTTACCCAATCTTTGGAACTATGAATAAGGGTTCTGCAATTTCTCTGAGGGACATCATCAGTTGCTTGAGGCGTTTTGTTTGATTCCTGTAATTTATAAATTATAGGTCTCACAATTCATTTATGCGCTTCCAAAAAAGGCCTTTTTGCTTCAGTATATGTCAATAAATCGGACATTAGAAGTTGAGGGAAATCTGAGTCATTTATAACCACTTAAATGTATGGGAATATTATGTCACAAATTTGAAATATTTCAACGCTATCAAAACTGTTTTAAATAATGATTTACATCTGATTAAGACAAATACATAACATTAAGTCAAAACATTATACTGAAAGAAATATACTAGACGATGATTTTCATTAGTTTTGCAAATATGAGGTAGGAATATGATGTGCATAGTCTTAAAATACCAGATATTATTCCAAGAAATTTAATATTAGATGCTAAAAAAATAACACTGCTTAAGTAAGGAACGGACACTTAATCACAATAACAATTTTTGTAACATGTAATATGGTGTAATCAACCATATTTGTTTTAGCAATTAAATAAATCAAAGTGAGGGCATTTGTGTTGTGTTGTGTTTACAATATTGGTGTTTTACCTATTTTTTACAAAAATATTCTGTTATGAAATTTATATTTTTTATATAAAGTACCTAAAATTTAGGCTTAAAAACAATGTTCTGTACTTTAAATTGGATTTTATAGTAAATCTTAATTCTAAATCCATAGCAATTAGATACCTAATCAATCCAAGACTACATATGCTTTTATTCTCAAGTCAGTATTTCATAGTTGAAATTGCCCAAACATTATTTTTCTATATACATAAACTTAGGTTAGGAAGGGATGAATTAATTTGAATTTTCTGTTTAAATTCACTTCAACTTCCTCGTAGAGCATCGACTGAAATAGGACGGTGTCAAAGACATGATTGTCGGTTACAGACTCGTAGTAATAATTGTCTAAATATTTCAGATGCTGCATTAACTGGAAAGTATAATGGGAGCTAAGTTAAATATTAGCATTTTTTATTGTAATGGAAAATGACATTGCAATTGAAACAATGTCAGCTCACAAGGATTGAATAGATGTGAATGTTGATTTTTAACTCTAGTTCAACTTTCTCCTAATGCAGCGAAATCTGACGCTGTCACCAACTTAATTCTTGAAAGCGTCTTAATGCTCGTTATATCTTGTCATTTCTATACGACTTCTAATTAGAATTATGGATATTTCCCGTCATTTCAGCTTTCATTTTGGATTAGGCATAAGTTTCAATTAATAAAAATACCGCAGATTTATCGCTTTTATGTTTGTAAACAAATTTCTGTTTTGTTTAGAAGTATTTTTTAAAGAGGTTTGCTCCTTATGAATATGGACGATTTGGCAACTTGCAGAAATAGTCTTAATACAATAAATTAAGGGAATAACTTATTGATAGCAGTTCGTACTATTAAAAATAGTTTATGCACCATGAATTAACACAAGTAACATTTTTTATACCATAAAAATTTAATATTTGTAAACGTTATTGTAGCTGCTTGTGTTGGCGGGCTCTACATTGTATGGACTCAAGCAATGTAGCAGTGTTGCCAAAACCGATAGTTTCGTGGTTAAATTACGGTAAACAATGGTACGACAATACTTGTCATTATTTATGTTGTACTATCGGTTTAAAACAATAGTTTATTATGAAAGAGTTATAATTATGAAAATACAAAATTGCTAGCAGTGGAATAAGGTTTACCATGGGGCCGATGAATTTACCTCTGGGTATGCGAGATCTATATATGGCTAACTGATAGGCCATCCCCTCATCTAAATACAACTTACAAACAGTGACCGCTTACTACACTTCAGGTAGATTCTTACTGGTGACAAAATGTTATGCATTTATTTCTATTACTATGCTCCTCTCAACTATCATTTATTGCCTTTCTGACATCTATCATCTAATTGGAATTGTTTTACGTTCAATCAATCAAAATTCTTTGATTTTAGTAGGTAAGCCATTTTAAATCAGTCATTAAGTGGAATTTGCCTGTCCAGTAACATCGCTTTAGATGTCTCTTACCTCCAACAATCTTATACGGGAATATTAGATGTGTTAGTTGATATTAATGCCATGTTTGCAGCACATTATCTGACCTGAGCTGACTGCCAATAGGAACTGCAGACTCAGCCCTTGGACTCGTTTGGAACCTGAAACGTCATGATTATACTTCTTAGTGACGCTTTATCGCTGTCTGTTTGGACGAGGTTTGAACGTAAGGGAATACACAAATCCAAACAGCCAGATACCAAATTTTTACCTTGCATCAGAAAATTTAAATAATAGAGTAAATCATAAAATAAATAACTTTGTAAATGCGTATCTATCGTTACAATCCATGTAAAATGTATCTTACGCACAATAAGCAGTGTTCTGACAGAGAGTACTAAAAATGTACAATATAGTAAAATTGATTTTGATAGATAGTTATTGTAAAAATGTAATATGGGAATATACTTTGTGTTTCAGTTAACCACCATTAAGTTGGGTGGTAATTTTTATTTATAAAACCGTTTCATTCATTTATTTACTCGTGTACAGATTATATAGTAATAAGTATAATTTATATTACATAAACTACTAATAATATGTGTGTGTGTGTGTGTGTGTGTGTGTGTGTGTGTAACAATATATTGAATAATACATACAGCTTGTGGGTAATCGAAATCACCACAAGTAGCCGAAGACCTTGATGAATAAGAAGAATTTTTCAGTAATTTACGACGAGTTTACGTAGAGTAACGCCAATGATTAATCTTTTGCCTTAGACATTTTTAATAAACAGTTTAATTATTTTTAATTTATATTAATTATAGATTTTGTAAAAATAATCAACTGATTTGGATTCGAATAAAAATATAAAACAAATATCTGCCACGGACATCATATTAATGAAAATTAACGGAAATAAAAAAATCCCATAAAGAAGTAAAAAGTTAAAAAATGAGAATAAAACAGACGAATTCAAAATTACATAGGCCTAAGTACATTGAATTAGAAAAGTATAATGAGAACTATAGAAAAAACTCTAGCAATTTAGTATTTATGAAGAATAACTTTATATAAAACGAATAATCATGGATTTTTGTACATAAATTAATAAATTTGTATAATTCGAATCAATGAAATGTTTAGAAATATTTATTAAAGATTTTTTGTAACTGTTACAATTAGCTTTATATTACTGCTACTATTATTATATATTTATTTCTTAGCAAACTACAAACGTATGCAAAATAGAAAATTATTCATATTAAATTCTATATATATTTCATTTACTTCCAAAACAAAATTATTTATCCACACGTGTCGTATGATGCAATAGGTGAGGCCATTCCACGTAACCAGCAATCCGTTCACGAAAGATTTATCGGACATTATAGTCTTGTACTGAGCCATTTCCAAAATATATGCACCAAAGCGACGTCGTCCTACATTGGCTTACATAGGAGAAATATTGAAATTGGTGAGAAATAATATTTTGTAAATCTTATGTCTAATATCGAATTAACATTTGGCGGAAATTAAATGTATCCCTGTTCTTAAATTTGAAAAGCTGAATTTATAAAACATTTGATGCACGTCTTCAGTATCACTAACATAATCATTTTCATCATCATTTGCAGCTTCTCATTAAAATTGCTGTTATAGCAATAATAACTAAGTTAAATTAACTTAAGTGGAAAAGAAAATGTTACATAGGAAATATCAGGTAACTATGCTCCTGAAATAGCTCTTACACGTTTGAGTAAAAGAATGAAATTCGAAGAACCGTTTAAACAATCCATTATGACAGCAAACCAAATCAAAGTCGGGATTATTAATAACCTACGGATATTTTACGTTCACCATTTAGTTTCTACTATCAACTGGAATAGTTTTATTTATAATATTAAACAGTTTTACACAACTAATTCCAAAATAATTAGGATTAGTGTTTTGTAAGATTTAGGTTTAAATTCTTTTGCTTTTCACACTGCAAAATATCTTATCCGGCCTTGTTTACACCTTCGATGAAGATGCATTTATTTATGAGAGCAATGTAAAAGTAGAACTAATTTACATATCATCAGCACACGTGCGCTAAGGACCAAAAATTTCAAATCTGCCACCCCCATAATTAACAACTCACCTCCAACTCGCTAGGAGATAGGGTGGATTTAAAACGTTTATAACTTTTAGAAGATGTGACATGATGCTTTTGCGGAACTGTGCCTTAATTCACAATTATTTCATATATTTAGTTGCATTAGAAGAAAACGTTACTAAATACAAAGAAAAAACCGGACAAAAATACAATTTCAAAACGTTTAGTTTTAAACTTTGACTTTCAATCATTAAATGTTAAATCCATCATTAAATTGTTATAAATGAGTACAAAACTAGTTAAAAGTGTTTGCAAATTTTGGGATTCGCTGTTATCCCCGTAGCCTATTAAGTTAAAGTACGTATAATTTGAACATATGGTGCATGTGAGATTTTTAAACGTAAGCACACACCAGATACGTATTATTTCGGTTCCTATATTTAAGAGGGTCAGAGGTCAAGGGACGTTCTCTTATATCAGGTTTTATGTGTTTAAGAGCATTTCAGGTACGAATTAATCATATTTATGACGTCACAATTGAGTTTTCCTTCTTGCTCCAATCTAGGAGCAAGGTAAGGATTTCTATTATCTTCTAAAAAGACTTCATTAAATTCAATTGACATTTCTAAATATACTATTCATCTTATAAATAACATTAAGAAACAACTTTATTTACAGAATATTGAAGATATTAAATTTCCCTCTTATCAAACTAATTGTATTTAAACCTATTTAAAAAATATAAATAAAGCAATCTTTAGAGTAGAAAATGTAGAGTTTAAGTAAGTTGAGAATGCTTATAAACTTTAGAACTGTATTTCAAATATACCAACTCAAAGCACGTAACGAAAATACAGTTGCATTTTTTAGCATATTCGGTTTTTTATTGCAATGCATCGCACTTTTATATTGTAATAATATTTTAGCAATATTGTAATAATTTTCAGTTATAGGGGCAACTAGGCCGAAGCTTCTGTACAGGGAACGCAGAACAGCACAAGCTACAATAATAGGCCAGCACTAACTATATTGTACACTGCCGGAACGTCTCCTTTGCCTCAAGGCATGATATATGTGTTCTGTCTGCTTATGTTAAGTTTTTGTATGCAAATACTACAGTTTTACAGGATCCAGAGTAGGACATCTCCATTAGCATGATAGTACAGGGAACGCAGAACAGCGCCTAGCAACAATAGACCAACACTATATATTATACACTGCCGGAACGTCTCCTTTGCCTCAAGGCATAATATATGTGTTCTGTTTGCTTATGTTAAGTTTTTGTATGCAAATACTACAGTTTTACAGGATCCAGAGTAGGACATCTCCATTAGCATGATAGTACAGGGAACGCAGAACAGCGCCTAGCAACAATAGACCAACACTATATTATACACTGCCGGAACGTCTCCTTTGCCTCTAGGGCATGATATATGTGTTCTGTCTGCTTATGTTAAGTTTTTGTATGCAAATACTGAAGCTTTACGGGAACCAGTGTAGGGCGTCGACTTTAGCATAACATTAAAGTGAATTCAGAACAGCGCCTTACAACAATAGATTTATAGTGTATTATACACCGCCAGGGTGTCTTCCTCACCTTTAGGGACAACATACGTTGATTTATCTCTGTTTATGGTCCATTTTTGTGTTAATATGTTAACTGATACTTCATTGTACACTGCTAGTTGGTCTAAATTACCTCTAAGGACGAGGTATGTGTTTTGTGTCCTTATTTTACAGTGTGGTATAAAAAATGTGAAGCTTTATGAGAACCATAATTGTAAATTTATTGTAAAGCCAGGGACAAGATATATGGAGTATGTTCTCGTTCTTGATTTTATTTGGTAATATAAAACATAAGAAAGCGCTTCCTTTAAAATCATAAAATATTAAACAATAAATAAATAAATCTAAACAATACTGTAAATCCAATAAAAAATACAATTCTCCAAGAATTTTCTAGGTTACTACTTACGGTTTTTACAGTTTTAGTCACCTAAATAAAGTTTCAATACGTAAAATGTATATTTATTTCATATTTCAATTTATTCAATTCTAATTTCAATTTTATCACCCCTGATGAGAGATTTATAGTGCAGTGAAATGACCTGGAATAAAGAAGCGGCGTAAGTAATTCAACAAGACTATTTTCTGTCCTCATTGTTGAGCAAAGTTTTTTCATTTTACCGCTTCCCGAATCAATTCTCCCGTTATAGATTCTAGGAAGGATAGCAGGAGAAGACAGTGTTAGCTTACTTTGTGTACAATTCCTAGTAATTTATTCCCTAAAAATTAACTTATTTAAATATTTTCTTAACCTATCACCAGTACAACATTCGTTTTTTATGTACTTTCTTTTTTTAACTTTAAGCCTCCCCTGTGTTACAAAAAGATATCAGTGGAGAAAACAGATATTGTATTTGACAACATTCTCCAGTTTAAACTAAATCGTAGTAAATAATTTTTAAACTTTTATATAGTTGTTTCTTTAATCTTTCAATTCGATAAATTCAAAATATTTTAACAATTAGGGTTTTGGTTATAAAATTGTAAACATTAATTTGCAGTTTTCATTTATTTAATTGCCTAAGTTGATTTATTTAGTTCAGGTATGGATAAATTATAAATTTTCATGGCTATTTGGGATAATACTATTACATACAAAGCCGTCATCTAATATGTATTAATCCAAAATGATTAACCATTGCTTGTACATTATAAGATATTTGAAAATCGTAATTTTATTTTTGGGAGGCCTTTCAGAATCTAAAATTTAATGTCAGGCACCTTCGCAATAAATGAAAATCATTCCAATGCCCCAAGAATTTCAATTAGGTACTTAATTGGTTATAACTTATCACAGGGGAATTCAGTAGAGCTATTTTGAGTTCAAAATGGTAATAAAACAATCTCAAAGTTTGGATATTACATGAGATGTTAAGTGTTAGACTGTCATAAAATAATAGTAGTGTTTGATAACTATCGGTTTAATTCAATCCAGGACACATATATTTTTAAATTGAATACTAGATAATGATACTTATAAAAATATTACATAATTTAACATAAAGGTAATATTTTGTATAAAGTCTTTGGATTTGTATTTAATACTATTAAAAAACCAAGATTTCTAAATGGTATAAGCGAGCAATGAAATATTTTTCAGTTTACATAATTAATATCAAGAAAAAACTCTTAATTTTGGCGCGCTGTATATTTTGCACAAGAAAAACTTTTGTTTTGCATCACGCATGTTTATGTTTTCCACGTGCATTCAAAGTTGAATGAAAGCTTAAGCGAAACAAACCGTTATATAAAACTGGTATCTGAAGTAAAAAACGTCTACGTTATGATGAATAGGAGGGGATTAAATAGGAAATATGCTCCATAATAACATTCAACATTATATATGACAAGGAAAATAACGAACCTTCTATAACTTTAGAATATGCTGTCGTGTTGTAACCAATGAATGAATCGCGTGGCGTTTTTGCTTTCAGTGGGCTACTTACCGCATATTTTGCTGGGAGTGGAATAGTACGACTCTGTAATATCATATCATGTAATAGTAATTATTAATAAACTTATTTTCCGTCTCGAATACCAATTCAATCAAATGTGCACAATTTTAATAAGTTCTTATTGCTCAAGAAGTACTTATTATAACTAGAAAATAATGCTTCTGCTACAACTGTATCTCTGTAATTCAAAATACTTCCATAAACATAAAAAAAATACAAAAACGGCAGGTATGTAACTATTAATAATTCACTTAATTAGACATAAAAATGTGGCTTTCACGGAACGAAATGTTAGGACAAAGTGAATTAACTCTAATAAATCTAAGATTTATAAAGTAGCATTCTGAGAGAGAAGGGGCATATAGGAAACATTTTATGCTAAATTAAATGATTTTTTCACATTGTGTAGGCTTGGCAAGTGAGCATTGTCATTTCATTCCAAGATAAGTTCCACCGGTAAAGGCTTGTCCTCTAACACAGATCGGCTGGAAAACCTTGTACAGTCTTTGTATACACCTAAATGAGTTACACTGTCTTCATCGGAGTGAAATAGAACATAACAAAAGTTCTTCATACGTTTACATAATATTTATGAATCACCGATTACAGATACCGATTAACGTATGGGTTTATGTGGAAGGGAAGAGTATTATTCGTTAATACAATACCCAAAACTCCAACACATTATCGAGAGCGTAATACAACAAGGCGGGGTGATAAATCTTCGCACGCATACGGCCCAAAACAAAATAGGAATCTTAAGGCATGTTAAAAGCCCCCGCCTGCACCCTGATTCAAAATTGAATTTACTATAAACAGGAGTAACTAGCTCGTAATATATTCAGAATATAGCTGATTTATAGTAAACGTGAAACATCATTAATCGAGATTTGCAAAGATATGAATTTAGTCATCTCAAATGTTATAATAGTATCAATAAAGAATATAGGTGTCTGCGTAGCCTAAAGTTATTTTTTCAAAATAAATAAAAGTTAATAACTCTACTATTAGTTAGTGTTTTTAGATTATATTTCATAAAGTAATAGTTAGATAGTAAATTATAAAACAATAGGAAACATTAGACTTAAAATAAATTCGTGAGTAAACTTCATTAATCGTAATATAATACACTATAAAAAGAGTAGTAGGCTAACTATTAAATGGAAGTTAATATTAAATATGTATTATATGACTATACATGAGCATTGAAAATAATGCTTATTTTTGCTCTAGTTCAATAATGTTATTCTGCAAATCATGGCCTTCAAAAACTATTTAGGATGAGCAACCAAAGCGCACAATTCCTGGTTGTCAAGTACCTGAAAATATTTACGACAGGATAGTAACTAATATGCTATAACGTATTAATTAAGTGGCAATGAGTTAACGGGGTTAATTATAAATAAACTCAATGAGGTATACAATAATTTGCTCATGTGTTGACTTTTGTGTAAAATCATTGAGAAACCTAGCAAAGGTAACGATTGTGGTAATCATCATTGTCTTCACATCGTTGTGGTAATACAAAATATCCACATTTTTCTGATTTAATTTTATACTCTCCTGGTAGTTATAAAATACGATAATATTGTCACAGTTGGCTCACTTGGCCAGTATGTTTTCTAGTAATCCTGTCACTACACAGTAACTTTTTATAAGTATCATGCATGAATGTTTCATAAATTGAATTTAATATTTCTGGCCTATACACACTACATTGTATAAATTATAGCTGTATAATTAATTGTTATAATTTCGGTTAAATTGAAGATTTACATACTTTATGGTAGGTTGGTTTTTAAATAAGATTAAAGGAAAGTGTAGGTATTTTAAACCACACGTAATTGTTTGGTAGGTCAAAACTAATCATCATTGTGATGATTCCTTTTCATGTCTATCGATTTCATGGCTTTCAAAACAAAAGACGCATAAACTTTAAATTACCTACTTTTATTTCGTGTATGCAATTTTACGAGAGATACGTAATGATCACTTTAATGCACGTGTTCAGGTCAAGAAAGTGCCGTTTAATAAACAGGATCCGGGAGCTGATATCTCTGTGTCAGATATTGACCCTGTTAATATGAATATATGACATAGAGAGTATTACTGTGAAGGGATCCAGTTTCAATCTCAATGAGACAAGGAAGCATTGGTGAGGCTCAAGTTTCCTCCAGGATTTGCCGGATGTTGAGAGACTTCCTGGACAAATGTGATGCGATTTAAAATGGCTTAAACTGTCTTCAAAGTAAATTGGATCGCTTTTATTTGTCAGGTTTCCCACAACAGCTCACATCAATTACAACAAAACTAATGCAGTGTATAGCAGGGTTTCATTTCATGCAAATCTTTTAAAAATTTGTAAATACATAAAAGTATGCTGTACTACGCAATACCATGTATTTTCTTGGCCTTTGGTTTTGGAACGCTTCATTCACTGTATTTTAAGTGAATATAATTGGTTGGATGAGTTATTGAAAGTAGGCTGTGAATAAAACGAAGTATAAGAACGTCAATGTTTCAACTTCACGTTTCTTAGCCCTTAAGTTTATGCTGTTTAATGCATATAAAATAAATATCATATCGCTTAGAGAATATAACCTCAGTCAAATTTACATCTCTGTTTATAATATTGACTTTGATTTTATTACACAAACTATTAGCTATATATTATTGTAACACAATACTTGTTTTAATATCAGTTCTACTTCTTAAATTACTTTTCACAATAATAATAAAATTCTTTTTAATCTTAGCTTTGGAAAGAGTGTAGTTTACTTCCATCTTAAAGTATTTTACCTTCGTCAAAGTTATACTTTGTATAATTCATGCTTTATTACTCCTTTACTCACTTTGTCCATAGGCATTCAAATATTTAAGATGTGTTGTAAATATTAGGTAAGATCGCTTCCTCCACTGTAGTGTCTTAATGATTATTCTCTCCTGAAGTAGTAGGTCTCGTCACGAGATATGGGCATGTCAGGAAGCATCTTCATTGAATAAGCATTTTTAGAGATGACCCGCTCTGTATATTGTGTAATAAATAGGAAGAAAGTGATCAAAATCTGTTTTTTTCACTATCTTGCGATAGTATGGAAGCTTTACCACATCTTTGGAACTCTGGATAAGGGTCATGCATTTCCTCAGAAGGACCTTATCAGTAGTTTTTTTCCTGTTTTTAAACTGCTGTAATTGTCAAATGATAGGTCTCACAGTTCACTTATGTGGCTTCAGTACATAGCAATAGATCGTCCCTTGGAATATGGAGTAGATCTACTAGCTGAATGAACGTAAATATTAATGCCTTGAATTTGAAACATTTAAATGCTATCCGAAGATTTTTAAATGAGGGTTGACATCTGATTAAGTCCAATGCGTGACCTAAAATATAATAATTATGATACTGACGTAAATAAACAAAAATGAAATAAACTCTGTAAAGTTAATTAGAAAACATAACACTACATAAGTAAGGAATGGGCAGTTAATCATAATATAAATTAGTTATAACAACTAATAATATGGTGTAAGCAACCATTAAATTATTTAAATATTAAAATATTTTTGATTTTTTAAATATTTCTACCAAAATATGCTATTATGTAGTTGAAATTGTCTTTATATATAGTACCTAACGCTCAGACTTAAAAATAAATGTTCTGCTCTTTGAACTGCATTCTAAAGTAAATCTAATTTATAAATCCTTTCAATTCTTATAATTCCTTTAGTTTGCTTAATCAATCTATATGTTTTATTTACAACATATATCGAAGAAAAGACTATGGAAAGAAAAAAGAGGATGAAATATTCAACATAAAGTGCACAGTACATTCAGAACAAAATTATCCTCTTCCACTACCAAATTTGACCCACTGAGATCCTGAACTGGAACTTTGTATGACGTTTTATAAGCTACGACGTATGAACAAATGCGTTAGGATATAATAACACAATGCCTAAATAAGAATTCGAAACAGTACACCTGAGGTGAGCTGAGTCGTTAACCACTCAGATATCACAGAGATCTCAATCTTAATATGTAACTGCTTTGGTCAATTTCAACTTGTCATTTCTATATGTTTAAGGCTGAAACACACAACAGAGTTCTAAGACAGCTGTCATAATATATTGATGCTTATATTACTACTTGGCTTAGCTCTATCACTCGATGAGATGGAAAATTTATTTTATCTGCCTGTGTAACTGTCCCTCTCTATCCACCCGATGTCTAAAATTCATATTATAAATAATGAGTTAAATTATGGTGCATGCCATTCTATGGATTTTGCTTGTCGTTAACATTAGATTTGCTTGTAAACAAGCCTAGTAAAGCCAAATGACATGTTAACATGTGACATGTTAACACGTGTAACTTATATTCATACGTAAAAATACATAAAAGATTTGATTTCAGTTCACTGTTGCGTAGCCCAATGGAACTTTTATTACTTAAATAATGCTATAAATTCTAATTTAATGAACAACATCATATGCTACACCATCTCGCGAATTATATTATCTTGCCATTGAATTGGCTGAGCATCATTGAAGCCTATTACTCAGTAGCATATAACTCAGTTTCTTTACTTTATAATGCCTATTTGTGAGTACCTATCATGTGTCTTTCTATCTGCCAAATGAGAAATAGACTTTCAATTTTCCATGCAAACTGAGCGAAGCTAGTACGCAAAACGTGGTGTGCATACTCCTACCTTACTGTTAAAGAGATCTTCCAATCCCAACGTGATCTTTTACATAGAATATGTAGTATAGTTGAAATGAAGAGTCTAAGGCTATGTATAAAAAGTAATAAACTAAAATTGAAAAGAAAATACATAATATACTACTAATATAACCCTCATTTTACGAGTATTTCGAACATATACGATAGCATAGTTACTACTATTGCAGAATATTTTTCAAACGTAATATTCATTTAACCATGGTAACTTAAATCTATTTGAGTGTAAATATACTAAGAGTGGATTTTATTTTTTTAAACAAACAATATTCGTCAACTTAATGGGCTTATGTTAGATTCTAAAAGAAAATGTCAGTTAGTTATTTTTAATTAGTATAGGATTAGGTTTACGCTTTTTACGTATTTTAATTTGTGCTCAGTTGTGGGTAACAGATTTTAACAATTAAATTGCATATTTATAAGAATTTTAAGAGTAAATGATGTTTCAAATCACTTGAAAGATTTATAAATAATTTAATTTTTTAATATATTGTGAAATCCCACGAAATGTTATACAATATATTGTACAAACTTCAATGGCCGCAATCGTGAAACCATTTTTGTTTGTTTGAGACTATCTAGGTTATTTTACTTGTTTTTTTTTCTAATACATTTTTTCACATTTTAAAATGTTCCTTCATACCGCTTGCAAGATGAAGAAACATAACAGCTCTATACAAAATGTGATTTGTTTACCAGGTAGTTATAATAAGGTTGCTATTCCTGATTTGATAACAGTCCATACATTTTTAAAACTAACACAATACTTAGTACGTACATTTAATTTAAAACTTCAATAGTATTATTTCGTCTGCTGAAGTGATAACTGCATTATAAGGCCAAGCAGAATTCAGTATAAGGTTTTACGGCTTACGTAAAGGCGTTACGGTTTTAACTAACCACGTTTAAATTGTCTTATTTGAATTGTCTTACTACTGTAAATAGTCAGATAAGAGTCACTTAAGGTAAAGGAGGAGAGTTGTAAGTGAATAGTTAAGTTGTCACTAAGGGTCTGAGTTTCCAATTGGTTTCAAAAGACATTAGAACTAATGGAGGCTGCCGTGTCGGGAGAAGGTCGACTAAATACATAAATGGATCGTCCAGCGAATCATGAACGCTTATGGATAATCCTTTGTAAACGATTTTACGCTAAGTGGCTATGCAACTTAGTTGTGAATGTATTACAAAATTAATGAGTTATCAATCAAAACTCATAAAATAGGAGCTAATATACTAAAACTACGTATATTTATTTTTTATTCTTCATATGTTATTCATATGAATATTTATATGTTCATATGAATATTTTTATTTCTTCAAATGTTTTCCTACTATGAAGGTGATAGCACTTATTACATTTACTCAGTAAACTGTAATTTGAATATGTTATTGTAGAGTAGGTGACGATAAATTATTAATTAAGGCCGTGTAACAGAACCTACAGGTATGGAAATTGCTCTGGTGCTGTATCTGATATTAGGTTCTATAAAAAATTACAGAACGTGTAAATTCCCAAAGTATGATTATTATTTGGCATTTACTTATTTTTCAAAATAATATATACTTCCAGATAAAGCATCTAAATACAGTGAACACTGTTTTAAACTTGTAATCACGATTATTTTTTTTTAATTCGTTGAACCAATTGTCCTTATTCCTGAAACATACCTACCTCTTCCTTCTCTTTCCAGATTTTAGTTAGAGATTGGGTTTTACTTTACACATAGCATTGTAGTGTTTATTTTACGATGAATAATATGTATATTTTTAAGGGAATTTAACACTTTTAGATTGTGTTTTACATATACGCATAAAGTGGGACTACAGTCCGATTACACAAGCAATTAATAATAATTTAAGGTGATGAATATAAAATCATTATATCTTGAAAATAATGCTTCATTTCTCTTTAATAATTTTGTTATTTTCTGAAAACACGAATTTTAAATCAGTACGTAAATATTTGTGTTTGTCTATCTGAACCGACTTAAATATAAGATATAAGAACATTCGTACGAAAATCGAATTTTCTTCTTTCCCTACTTCAATCTAACTCATTCCAGATCAGCCTAGCCGAAGTGACGACATTCGGTAAAATGTCTGACACATCGCTCTAGTTTAGGTTGCACGTCTGAGACCACTTTGTCAGCAATAAATATTTTTTTAGATTGCAACGTTGCGTAATAAATGAGAAATGTGACTAACTTAAACTAAATCAGCTGTTCAATAATAGAAGTGACGAGCACTCTGAGGATAGAGTTTAGTAACTTAAGTACTATGGTTTTTATATTTTAGTGTAACCAGATCGTTAAGTAGTAATGGTCCTACTTACTGTTTCCATTGTAACAGATTTTCTCTCATTCGTCTCTGCTGCTTAATGGAGTAAATAAATACGTGAATTAAGACATTTCTCAATTTCGTGTTAGAAAATAGTTTAATCTTCAGATAAAAACTATTTTACTGAAATCCGAAACAACTGTCACTACCAAACTTAAAGCATGTTAATTATTATACAATTTTTACCAATTTTATTTATTATTAATAAATAATATTTCTAATTTTCTATTAGAAACTGTAAATATTTAAATTTAAGAATTATATGGATAAGAAAAATAATAAAGATTGAAATGATGTTGAGAGAGTTGTTAGTTAGATGTAACATAAAAATATTAGAAGGCTAAGGTAATACAATAGGTTTGGTACAAAGTTGAAATCATTGACTAAACATTTTTATAATCTGGCTGTCCGGAGCATGCTAATACTACCACCCTCACGAATTTGAGAGATGGAGTTAGGAATGGCTGATGAAGATCGAATTGTAAGGAAGCTACACAAAATTCTATTAAATGTTACGTCATGAAACTATACAAGTTTTTATATAAACATTAATTGTTTCGTATTAGAGGATTTAATATTTCTTACTTAAAGGCTCACTTTTATTTATAATAAGTTTTCGAATTCATTAACTTCAAAAAAAAAAAACCTGTTCAAAAATTTTATTTGCCGTTAACATTTTATTTGAATTTGATTAAATTTTCAACGCAGCATAGTTAGCTGTTTGAAAAGTTTGACTAAAAATATAAAATTTGTCTAATGTAAAAAATAGTGCCTTATACTGAGCTTTCAAAAAGAAGATGTCAATATGATGAAATAATATTCTTTTATCTCTAAAACCATGATGGATTTGTAATAACATAAGTGGTACGGGAGTAGATACGGATAGCAGTAAGAAATAGAATTTCAATAGAATGAGAGACAGTAAAAATTTCATGACCTAGGACAAGAGCCTCATATTTCCTACAACGGATTTATTTTAGTATTTTTTGCTAATATAAACATATATATATATATATATATATATATATATATATATATATATATATATATATATATATATACGTTGAGGCTATATATATATAGCCTCAACGTCTCGTTTTGGAGCATATGACAGACTTTGAATTAATTTCCCATCATTTAGGGTTATAAATTTAAGGTTAAAGTTAATGCAGACATTGTAATTTAATTTCAATGGTCGTAAAAGTTGTGGATCAAATGGTTTGATAAATCCTGTATAACATCACTTATTTCATATTGAAATAAACAGGCGTAGATATGATTCTCATTATATTTGGTCGCTGTTACGCATCTGAGTAGGTGCCTGAGTGGGGGATGTCTATGTCCATATTTTTAGGGATTATTACGTGACTTTTATTATTCTTTAATACGAATAATAACTATATAAATATTTCCTTAAACCAATAATTAAGTTACTGAATATGTTAAACTAATTTTCATAGAATAAATCATTGGAAAACTATTTCTAAAGAATTAAATTAACAAGAGCCAATTTTATGGTTGGAAGACTTTTGAAAGAGTTCCATTTAATGCTGTCAATGTTACTCCTCCCCTGATAGCAAAATACTTCACCGTGAAATTATGTGCTATTTATTTTGAATAATGTGCACTTTACATTATACATGGAGCATTACTAGATTTAAAGATTTTGTAACATTAAATTAATGTTCAAAATAACTATGCTACATTAAAATATGTATTATATTACTGTAGCCTATAATATATTTAAATAGTATTATGTAATGCTTTCAATAATTAATTGACTCAATTTAATGAATGACTGTGTTTGCAAAAATTGTCTTTAGTTTACATCAAAAATAGTATTTGTAAACACTTCGAAATTACTTGAAGTAAATATTGTCCTTAGAAAAATAAAATATCCTATGTTCGTACAATTTGCGTAATTTTAATTTCATTATGTGTCTTGAAATCCGGGATTGCTATAAATATTAGGGACATACCTTATTACTTATTGCCTTACGATATATGAATCACTAAGTTAATGAAACAATTACATATTTTAATTGTACAAAAATGCATCTTGTTAGTAGTGTAGCATCTTTAATCTGTGATGGAACATTTAAATTTGAATGGCTATTAATCATGAATAATTGAAAATAAATCCTTGACAGCTTTGGAAAACCTTATTCATAGCCACTGTAATTGTAATTCCATTTAATGGCGTTAGATACAACTTAGACGCACATTAAATTTATAAATAAATAAAATACCCTTTGAAACTTGTAAAAAAAATATTCATATATGCAACCTTCAGTAGGGATTCTGTAAAATACGTTTATGTGACTCAATTTTAAAGAGACGAAAAAGAAATATCATTTAAACAGACTCTAATGTAATAAAACCCACCTACCCTACAGCTACGGATTAACTTTACAACAATTCTCACATGCCACTTTGTACAAAACAACAAGAGCTCATCCTTGCGTAGTCAGAGCATAAATAAAATAAATTCATTGATGGTCAATTGATAATGGTAACCAATTACACATACTGTGTTTTAACAGAATTGTGTAAATAAGTCAAACATTTGCACAATCACTGTTGATAAATCAAAATTGTTTTCTTTCAGTAGATGTCAAGTGTGATTGGATAGATTTCTTTGTTGTGTAACTTGTAAACGAATTAGAAGAACTTTTATTTTAGCAATATATTTTTCAAAATTTAAATTTTTAAATTTGAACAGAAGTTATCAAACAACGTTTTTAAGTAATAAAGAGCCTAATGTTTACGTATGATAACTAAATTACCTGGAAAACAATCGATACTCTAAATCTCGTTTTGATCGTATGATCAACCTAAGCTCTGATTTTTGCAAGAAACTCGACCGACGTTCATAAATTTAAATCAACTTGCTCTCCGCACGTGTGTGCACGTTCGCGAGTCAGTGCTCCGCCGGAGCCTCCATTATTCTCACTTTGCTTTAGTTGTGGATATAAGTGAACAATTATCCTTTAGAGAGAATACTTTTTACCCTCTCAACTTTATAACTTAAAAATTCGTTTCCACAATTTATATATTTAATTTTACTTGTGCTTGTCACAACTAATCAAACTACTTGTGTAAAAATTTTAATGACTCTGCTTCATTAATAATTTAACTAATGAAAAAGAGTGGAGCGAAGTAAGATACGTTTGAGTTAAATCAAATAATCTTGTTAAGCAGAACCTTAATATGCAATTATATAACGAGATATATAAGTATAACAATCTCACCTACTTAACCAGATCACTGGTGTTGCTGTGGTTGTGGTGTTACATATATAAATAATGTAAATATTCACATAATTGTATTTCAAATGTTTTACGACAATTCAAAATATTTTAATGGTATTTTAAATTTTTAATTGAGAGAATATTCTTGTTAAGCAATGGATATAAACGAAAATTATTAATTATTAAGTGAACGAAAGACGGTGACAATAGGTGCTAACAACTGTCAAGTAACCGGCGGGTAATTATAATATACAACCATCATAGCAATTAATTACAACATTTTAGTAAAGTATTATGTAATAAATTAATTAATTTGCTTACTCCCTATTCATCACTAAGTTTTGTTGATATACCAGTAAGGTATCAATTAAACCTTTACGTGGCCTGTATTGTCACCATTTTAGTTTTTTCTTATTTTATGATTTTTATACCAAATTATGAGGGTAGATTTTAATACACTATACGTAGTTGCTTTTTTGTAATATACAACGATGGTAAATGTCAAAAAATTTATGTTAATTTTACAAGGAACTGCTATAACCTAATTTAAATCATATTATAAATGCAAAAGTGTTTATGTTTGTTTGTTTTGTTTCACGTGTAAAGTACACAACCGATTGTACTAGAATCTTACATGGGCATTATTATGATTCCTGGGTTGAATAATGGACTATTTTTATTATTAAAATCTCTGTGGGTTACTCCCCAGTAGTCTTTAAAGAAGCTAAAGATCCCACCTTGTCTATAAGATTGTGTAATATTATTTTAATGAGCCTATTAAAAATAATCAACTGTTCTGTGTAAACATTGTTTAATACTTTTAATTTGTTTTTATTGTGTAAATATTTAAAAACGTAACCATAACTTTTAAGCCGATTTAAGGATTTCAGCGATTAGGTATAATCTACCTTAGAAAATCGCATAAAACATAAGAGGTCAGAAATTAATTCCAAAGTATCCATTTGAAGCAGTTGGCAAAAAAAATACGATAGGTTAAATTTCGCTGGATTTTATATATATAATCATGCATATATAAAACACACACATTTAGAGGGATTATTCCATAAATTATAATTAGAGTTATTTCCAGATTCCAGTCATAGTATGATATACTATTATCATACATAGTATGTATGATAATACTATTAATTCCACGATTAGCTCGCAATTTTAATATGAAAACCAGGAACACTGTGAACATGTTCTTTTTAAATAGTATTCCAAACAATCCTGGGATTAGTCATAATCACTGACACATATTCTCACCACTTGACTCATTTTATATGTAAGTTTAATGATTGGGCGGTGAAGTCGACGAGTTTAACTATTTTGTATAAGTATCTCTTAAACTTATACAATTTATTTTTAATTTTTTTGTTATTTTATAGCATATCTCCAAAGATTTTAGTAACAATTGAGCAATTTTAGGGCAATGTAAATCCCAAGTCTACAGAGAAACGAAATTCGATATGCCTAGCTTTTCAGTTACATTATTATGAATGTAGTAAATAATGGAACTTTACTGTGGTTGAATAAAATCCCAGTGAAAACTTTAAAAAATTATGCTTTAATACGTAACATAAAATTTTAAATTTTCACCGAAGTCCATAAAAAAATAGGAAACAACCACTTGGTATAATCTATTTAAATGTTTATACGTAATTATATTTATTATTCATGACTTTTATGAATAATAATAATAATTTAAATAGCTGGGCTTAGGCCAGAGGGCTTTTCGGTATAGGATTATGCCTATATGTTAGTCCTACCCATGAATGTCCATGTATAATTTCAGCTCAATCAAGCCAGTAATTCTTACGTGACAAAGTAACACACTTTAAATTTCCATTGAGACACCATTAAATTCTTACATACCAGTTTAAAGTTACCAACCATTATCCAAAATTAACTGGCAGTAAACCACTATAGACACATTCAGCTGACAAACGTTTGACAAAGAGACAGAAATACGAGTATTTATGTACATAATATAGTTTGCTTTCTAATTAGCAACTTTTATGTAGTGGTGGTAATGACAGTTAAAATTATTCGTAACTGTTACAAATTGAAAACTACATAATTTAATCATTTAAATAGAAAGTGGAAATTAATAAAACATTATTAGATTTTTTACAAATACATCAATAGCTGCTTTAATTGATACATATTAGATAATTAATTTTATATTTCAATATGTCTTTATACTTCATAATACATGATAAATTTTGAAAAATATAAAGTATGGTTTGATTGATCTTCTAATCAAACTATTAACTATTTTGTGCTATCCAAATAAGATAACACTCTTTTAGTGAGATATTAATTGACCCTAGCTCATAAATTTTTTTAAATATGAATATTTCTTTTATTGGGATACAAAACTGTAAAAACATTGTTCTTATACCCAAGCTAAACTCATCAAAAACATTCTGAAGATATCCCCAGGTCCAACTTTATTTCATATCGTCTAATTAAATGGTGTTTAAAACTTCTAAGAGCATCATTTGCATTTTCTATAGTTGCAGGAGCACATTAAAAGTTTCTTGCGGCCAAATAACAACCAAGTAACTGCTCCTTGAATTGCTGGCGTTTGAAAGTAGACGATTAGAGAAGTTTGTGTTCCTTCTTAAGAAACCTCGTTCTCTGAGAAACCGTTTGCTTTTATAAGTAAGGACTACGCATTGTTTTTCTAACCTTTCATATGTTTTAATTCTATGTAACATGACTACAATTAAAATATTCTCACAACTCATTCATGATAATGTCTTGTATGTAAATGTTAATATGTTTAATATTTTATAAATTTGATATATTTTTAATTCGCATAAATACTACATTATATATAGTAAAAAACATTTTGATTGCAAATTGTTTATTAAAAAATATCTAAATACTTATGTTTTTATGGGACTCAATATTTATGTCTGTATATTAATCTGTATGTAAATTGAGGTTATATAAAGGACTTTTAAAATGACTTTACTGTAAAACGTATACTTCAGAAGGTATTTTTAAAGGTCTGCACAAATCACGTATAATATTCTCTTGCCTAAAATACTCAGCTATTGTAATTTGGATCATATTACAAGTCATTCAAATCCTCGATTTATTACTCAAATTTAATACAAAACATGAATGGATTAAGATATATTGTCATAAGACCCATTGTGGATGTAATTCTGAAAGTTTTTTTTATAATGTCACTCGATAATTAAGTGACGGATTTGAATAGAGAATAACTTTTAATTGCTATGCTGTTAAATAAATTCAAAGTTGTATTCCATAAAACGTTTCATCCTATATCTGAAAATATTAATATAATAAGCAAATGAATAAATACTCATATTAATAATATATTACATTAATTTTTATTACATCATAATAGTAGGTAGAAAACACTGTCGCCACTTTAGAGGAAGGAATTTGCCCTTGAGTAATTTTAAAGCACAGAGATGAAATTTTTACGGTGGAGATTTATAATATATATCAGAGACTTTTGAAAGTATTTACGAGGAATGTTAGAAAATAATATGATTTTTATTATTAAGTAATTTGTTAAGGAACATATGTTTAACGTGAGACGTGTGATAGGAGTTTTACTGATGGTCAGACAAAATATATTTTGAATTTGCAAGCAATTTTCTCTTTTTATTTTCATAAAAAATGGTATCTCGTATTTCGGATTAAGAAATATAATCAATGATTTTATATTAGTTAAGCACCACATGTCAGCCAAAGTGTACGTAGATAATTACAATTTATAAATCCAACGCCAAATACATTTGGGTGAGTATTTCGCGTTGCTACTTCCCTTTGCAAGAAGTGCATTTTATAGTTATTGTCAATATCCATTGATGTTAGGTCAGTGATTTGAAATAGATAATGACGGGTTTAAAACTGCCCAAAATATTCCTTGGTTATGGTATTTAAAATTTTTGTAAATTAAGTTATATTTGTAAATATTTATAATTTCCATTTTAAATAGAATACTTCATTATTTGCCGGGATATCAACATCTCTCATTATAGAGGCACACGTTAGTGATCATGTCGATATTCTTGAAATTATTGAAAAAATAGAATTTGCGTATATCACCCATAGGTGTAGAATGAAATCTATTGATATATCAATACGACCGAATTCGACTAAAAGCCTTCCTGCTGGAGCCGTCGGTATTCCTGATATATGTGAGGACACACCCGTATGTCTCCGGACCTCCTGCTTTACACAAATCTTTGTCACTTTTTTCCGAGCACTTTAGTTTGGTCAGGTTGTTTAAACCAAACTACCATGAAATATATGTTTTTCTCGGACCTTTCAAATTTTTGTATTCTTAAATGTTTATCCATAATTCAAGTATTTGTGTATTATATATATTTTTGTACGAAACTATTAAAAATAAATCAACGGGGTGGTCAACTAAAATGGTAATATTGTATGATCAAATCCCATTGGAGAAGAGCTGTAGTAAAAAAAGCAAAAACACATGTTTGAATGATACAAAATTCCGAGAATATAACATGAGTTCTGATACATTTGTATTGGATGGAACATGAGATTTTAAACAGAATTTTTGAACAGTTGTTAATGAATGTGACAATAATAATACACTAAATGGTATTGTATTATTAAGAAAATGTATTTATATCACGGTGATTATTCAACAGCCATTAATTATCACTGTAAAATATAGATTTTATTACATTTTTGGTCCAAATACAGCTTGATTTGAAATAAGCTGCCTCTTTCTAGTAGCTTTTGACAGAACGAAGCCTGTCGGGTCAGCTAGTCTACTATATACGCACAAATAATTGCTAAACGTGTTGCTAATCAATAATCTGGACAACGGCTGAACTAATTTGACTGTTTTAATATTTGCTGAAGTTCAAGAAAGTTTTCTTAGAAGAGAAAAGTTTCCGAGAATATTTAATAATTCAGGAAATTAATTTAAAAAAAATTTTTTCGCAACACGTAATCCAAATGAGCTGACAATAGCTGTTGACGTTAACTAAAGAGGCAGAAACATTTTTCTACATTTAAATTTAGGAAATATTATAAATACTTTGCTTAACCAGTAGTATAATACAAATTGCAAAAACTGAGATACTATCTAAATTTGTATTTACATTGAAATATTGTAGAATAAACCTTCTATTGCAATAACAATATTCTTTAAAACTGTTATAAAAACCATATTAATGTATAAAACTGTTATTGTTTTGCTCGTAAGGTAGTCAAAAACTGAACTCTTAGAGTCAAGTCTGTGACATTGGTTGATGTTAGGCTATGTACTACGAGGGAAGTGAATTGGGGCTAAACTTAATATTCGCATTGTAACTTTTAGTTAATTGCATTGAGAGTTATATGAAAACTTAAGTATTCTTCTCATTTGTATACTGGATTTTTGTCATAATAGTTTTAAATTGGTTACTAATCAATTATTTTTTAATCTTCAAAGGGGAATGACTGTTTATTTCTTTATCGTTCACAAATTTATAGTTTTCATTAAAGTGAATACTATATTCTATTTATAATTTTCGTTAGAGCTGAAACTATACTGTTGGCTCAAAATACGCCTTTTAAGTTTTATACAAAATGTTTAGGCATGAGAATCAACTTGGGTATTCTTACTAAAACAAACGCAATCACTTCTTAAAAGGAAACCTTTGCTTGAACGAAGTATTTTAGCTTTTCAAATTCTACCCTTTGGGGAAGTAATGAAACAAAGTTGAAAGCGAGCTCTTTGTTAAAGGCCCTCATTTAAAATCTTCCACTAAGAGGACTTTTATATTTATAAGCCTTTGAACTGATAATCAGCTCTGAGCTGTTAAATAATAATAATAATAATAATCATTGTATTTCATCCAAAACAATCATGGTCTTTATTTGCAATTAGTGAACAACTGTCAGGAAGTTACTTGTTCAATATTTGTTCCATCTTGATTTTGTTCAATTTTAAATTAGTACACCCATATTTATAACAGTTTCACTACAGCTTTGAGGAAGTGTAATAGTAAAATCATTTTAAGTAGTATACTGAGATAACTGATGATTTTTGAAAGATAGTCTCAACATGTTCAAAGAATCAAAAACTATAATATCTAGAATAATAAAGTTTAGAATCTAGAATATGTATTAAAGTGAAGTAGTAGTAGTAGTAGTAGTAACTAATAAATAATTTGTAGTTGATACATTTACTTTAACAATTTAAAGATATATTGGTATAAATGTAACATATTGTCAGTATTATAGTGTAACGAGTTTTTTATTTTATTTCAAACCGAGTTTAAACTTTAACTTTGCTATTTCCTTTGATTAAACTTTTTTATTAAAACCTATACGAAACCAATCAAATTCATTAATTGCTCAAATAGAAACCATAATCAGTGAACTGGGGGATTCCAAACCACAGACACAGCTGCAGACATGGTATAATAAGTATGTTGCACCAGAGCTCGAATAATTTTACTAACTTTCCGGTTTCAAAGTAGACGACGGGGAAAATTTATTTTCGCTTCAGTGTGTATTAAAAAACATTGCGCGTGCTTTCTTTTAATAACGGTTCTTCTACGTTAGCTTTGAAGAAGTTTTATTTATCTCCTTGAATTTATGCTGAAGAACTATATACTGAAATAAAAATTCAGAGAGTAATAATAGTTCTATGGTAGGTCACAAAACAATTGAAAACTCTACATTAGAGTTAAAAGAAGTTTAAGAGATAACTTCATCAATCATAATATAATACAGTTTAAAATAGTAATAACACTATTAAGTAGAAGTTATCTAAATTCTTTACTTTGTGACTGATTATATCTTAACATCAAAAGTAATACTTACTACAGTTTTTCATAATTAAAAGTTATTATTCCGCAAAAGTGTGTTTAAAAAACTACTTTGGATGAATAACGAGAGCGCATTATAATTCCTGGTTGTTTATTAACTCCTGTATAAAATGTACCAAAAACGTCTCAGAATATTTATAAAGAAATAGCAACTAATAATTCCTTACTTATTAAATAAGTTGTAATTAGGTAACTTACACAACTACATTACTATAAAGAAACTCCTCGATGTATAAGTTACTTTTTCATGTTTTTGTATTTTAATCTTTTGCTTAATGTATTGAGAAAAAAGCACTTATATTAATAATTTCTGAAAGTATTTAACCGTAAATATCTTTATCTTACAGATATTTAAATGTAGGACTCAGAGTGATTATTATGTATCTAAGTTAAAATTAGAATAGTTATTTTATAAAAAATAGTAATCTAATAAGAGGGAATATTTTCACATAATTATATTTCATGTTAATCTTCACTAGTTCAGATCAGAGTGATTTACAATAACTTTCTTTCCCACAAAGTAGTGTACATAAAAATAGCAAAATCTGTAAATATTTCATTTTGAAACTATAAATTATTGAGCACATCGTGGTGTTTTCCTCTTTCCTTCGGAAAATTACACTATTCTAAAAAAGTTTTTTTGGTTATAAAAAATATCAGATTGAGTTATATTACTAATATAAAATACGTTCCGTTACAAACTATTTTATTAAAAATACCTAAGCAATATATATCCTTAAAATACGTTTCATGTATTAATAAAAATTGATGATTAGGGTTTTCACATTTATTCCATTAATCATGTAGACATTGAATATCTAACATATATTGACACCCTGAAAATTTAACCTAGTTTTGATATGCCAAAAAAGTCCCTAAATTCATTTTATAGTCGGCTGGTAAGTATAAAATACGATAGTATATTCGCAGTGATTTGTAACTCACTTATTTTCTAGTAATCCTACAGCTTTATTGTGATTATTTTAAATAATAATACTTATTAATAAACCTTTCCTCAATTGAACTTAACATTTAAGATTTATACACACTAAATATTATATAAAATATAGCTGTATAAGCAATAGTTATAATTTCGTATCAATTGAAGATTTACATACTTTATGATAGGTTGGTTTTCAATTGAGATTGTGGGGAAGTGTAGGCATTTTAAACTACACGTAATTGTTTTGTACGTCGGAACTAATAGTTGTTGATTCCTTTTTCAAGTGTCAATTTCATGACAAAAAACACAATGTTTAAACTGCCGATGGCCGAGCAGTCTAAGTCGTTAGACTTTGGGTTTGAGTTAGAGATAGCGCAGGTTCAAATCCTGTTTGTGACCGTTGCACTTTTTATCAGTAAAATCAACCTCGCACTGTATCGACTGTCCCCTTTATTCTGTTTGATAAGATCCTCGCACATGCCAGTGAGCCATGAGGACGGAAAGAATAAGTTTTAAAAGGGGATCGGCCTCTCCTTAAAAAAAAAAAAAATAATTTACCTACTTTTATTTGGTGTATGCAATTTTAAGAGAGACATGTATTGATTAATTTAATTACGTTTTCAGGTCAGGAAATTGCCATTTAATAATCAGGATCCGTGGACTCGTATCTCTGTGTCAGATCTTGACCCTATTAATATGAATGTAATATATAGAAAGTATTACTGTGAAGTGAGCCAGCTTCAATCTCAATGAGACAAGGAAACATTGCCGAGGATCAAGTTTCCTCCAGGATTTGCCGGATGTTGAGAGACTTCCTGGACAAATGTGATGCGATTTGAAACGGCTTAAACTGTCTTCAAAGTAAATTGGATTGCTTTTATTTGTCAGGTTTCCCACAATAGGTCACATCAGTTACAACACCACTAGTGCAGGGTATATTAGGGTTTCATTTCATGCAAATCCTTCTGAGCATTTGTAAACAAACAAATCTATTCTCTTCTACGCAATAATATATATTGCCTCAATGTGTTAGTTTTAGTACTCTTCACAGAATTAAAAATAAGTGATTGGACAGATGATTGAACGTATGATAATAACAGAAACATGTGCAAGAATGTCAATTCATTAACTACAGGTTTCTTAGCCCTCCATTTTAAGCTGATTTATACATAAAAAGTAAATATCATACCGCTTAAAAAATAGTAAATCAGTCAACTTTAAGTCACTGCTTTTAGTGTTGCCTTTACTTCAACCAAAAATACTATGACCTGTATATTAATGTCATAATGCTTGTTTCAATATCAGTTCTACAACTTAAAATCTTTTTCACTTTAATAAAGAATATTTATTTAATCTCAGCTTTAGAAACAGTGTGTTTTATTTCTACCTTAAAATATTTTACCTTCGTCAGTGTTATACATTGTCTAATAGGTGCTTTCCATACTCCTTTACTTATATTTTGTGAAATAGGTCTTCAAGCATATAAGATGGACGATCCGCTCTGTAGAATGTGTACAGAATAGGAGGGAAGCGCTCAATATCTGTTTTTTCGCTCACCTGTAAAGTAAGGGGGCCTTTACCCAATCTTTGGAACTATGAATAAGGGTTCTGCAATTTCTCTGAGGGACATCATCAGTTGCTTGAGGCGTTTTGTTTGATTCCTGTAATTTATAAATTTATAGGTCTCACAATTCATTTATGCGCTGCCAAAAAAGGCCTTTTTGCTTCAGTATATGTCAATAAATCGGACATTAGAAGTTGAGGGAAATCTGAGCCATTTATAACCAGTTCAATGTATGGGAATATTAATGTCATAAATTTGAAATATTTCAACGCTATCCAAACTGTTTTAAATAATGATTTACATCTGATTAAGACAAATACATCTCATTAAGTCAAAAATTATGATACTGAAAGAAATATACTAGACGATGATTTTCATTAGTTTTGCAAATATGAGGTAGGGATATGATGTGCATAGTCTTAAAATACCAGATATTATTCCAAGAAATTTAATATTAGATGCTAGAAAAATAACACTGCTTAAGTAAGGAACGGACACTTAATCACAATAAAAATTTTTAGAACATTTAATATGGTGTAATAAACCATATTTGTGTTAGCAATTACATAAATCAAAGTGAGGGCATTTGTGTTGTGTTGTGTTTACAATATTGGTGTTTTACCTATTTGTACAAAAATATTCTATTATAAAATTTATATTTTTTATATAAAGTACCTAAAATTTAGGCTTAAAAACAATGTTCTGTACTTTAAACTGGATTTTATAGTAAATCTTTATTCTAAATCCTTATCAATTAGATACCTAATCAATCCAAGACTACACATGCTTTTATTCTCAAGTCAGTATTTCATAGTTGAAATTGCCCAAACATTATTTTTCTATATATATAACTTAGGTTAGGAAGGGATGAATTAATTTGAATTTTCTGTTTAACTTCACTTTAACTTCCTCGTAGAGCATCGACTGAAATGGGACGGTGTCAAAGACATGATTGTCAGTCACAGACTCGTAGTAACAATTGTCTAAATATTTCAGATGCTGCATTAACTGGAAAGTATAATGGGAGCTAAGTTAAATATTCGCATTGTTTATTGTAATGGAAAATGACATTGCAATTGACGCATGACCTGTTAGCTCACAAGGATTGAATAAATGTGAATGTTGATTTTAACTCCAGTTCAACTTTCTCCTAATGCAGCGACTGAAATCTGACGCTGTCACCGACTTGATTCTTGGAATCTGGATTAATAATCGTCTGGAGATTTCAGATGCTGCACTAAGAGGAAAGTATTGGGAGTTAAACTCAACTATCACATTATTTATTGAAACAAAAAATGACATTGTAATAGATACGTATACCGTTGGCACTAAAAATACTTAACTAAGTACATCAATACAACATATATGTGATAAAACTCATCGATTAACTGCATGCGATGAAATATCGTGGACATTAAAACAGTTTAAAAAATATATTTTGTAACAATTATTTAAAAAGTAATAATAAAAAAAACAGAACACAACTTAAAATAAAGTTTACATAAAACTATTTCGAAGTAAAGACTACAAAAATGTTGTTTCTAAATAAACCCAATACAATATTATAATATGCTTTGGGTATAGTTTCAGTTGTACTTAGTAGTAGATACTAAGTAAAAAAGAAACATCTATTAGAATAAAAAAAGATTTTATAGTAGCAACATTATTTACATTACCTTCACTATATGTACACGTATTATATGAAACATTCTTTTTATTCATGTTTAGCGTAGTATTACATAGTGTTTACACAGATCTCTCACTTCAATTTATATTCCATGCACGGTCCAATCTTAAGGTATTAAGGTGCTGTTTCTTCAAAAACATAATCATGCCCTTTTTTAACATTTAAATTTGCTTTACAGTTCATTTGTATACGTGATTATACAAATTTAAAATATAATATTTTATTTGATAATGACTACCTATATAAAGTAATTATGATTTGACTATATTTATAAATATTCGTATACTATAAAACCTACTAGATTTTGTATGAGCCTGTTGACACCAAGTTTTCTGAAGATTTTTATGTAGGGCGTTAATTAAACAATGTCAAAGAAATATTCATTGGATAAAATTAACTCGTTTCATCTATATAAGTCACTTCAAAGTAAAAGGATCGGAATAAATGATTTGAAAGCGTCTTAATGTTTGTTATCACTTGTCATTTCTATACGACTTCTAATTAGAATTATGGATATTTCCCATCATTTCAGCTTTTATTTTGGATTAGGCATAAGTTCCAATTAATATAATTCCGTAAATATTATTGGCTTTTATTTTATTAAACAAATTTCTGTTTTTTTTAGAAGTGGTTTTTAAAAGAGGTTTGCTCCTTATGAATATGGACGGTTTGGCAGCTTGCAGAAATAGTCTTAATATAATAAATTAAGGGAATAACTTATTGATAGCAGTTCGTACTATTAAAATTAGTTTATGCACCATAAATTAACACAAGTAATATTTTTATACCATAACAACGTAATATTTATAAAAGTGATTGTAGCAGCTTGTGTTGGGGAAGAAGTAAAGATTAATGGCGTACCAGCAAAATGTTTAGGTAGTTTTCCTTTGCGGTTTGTAAGCCTGTTACATTGAAACACGTCAAGGAACTACCCGATTTTGGAAAGCCAAAACATTGGATGGACTCAAGCAATGTAGCAGTGTTGCCAAAACCGATAGTTTCGTGGTTAAATTACCATAAACAATAATATGACAATATTTGTCAACATTTATATTGTACTATCGGTTTAAAACAATGGTTTATTATGAAAGAGTTATAATTCTGAAAATACAAAATTGCTAGCAGTGGAATCAGGTTTACCATGGGGCTGACGAATTTACCTCTGGGTATGCGAGATCTATATATGGCTATCTAAAAGGCCATCCCCTCAACCGAATACAACTTACAAACAGTGACCGCTACTAAATTTCAGGTAGATTCTTACTAGTGACAAAAAGTTATGCATTTATTTCTTTTCTAATTGCTCCTCTCAACTATCATTTATTGCCTTTCTGATATCTATCATCTAATTGGAATTGTTTAAGTTCAATCAATCGCAATTCTTTGATTTTAGTAGGTAAGCCATTTAAAATCAGTTATTAAGTGGAATTTGCCTGTCCAGTAACATCGCTTTAGATGTCTCTTACCTCCAACAATCTCATACGGGAATATTAGATGTGTTAATTGATATTAATGCCATGTTTGCAGCACATAATCTGACCTGAGCTGACTGCCAATAGGAACTGCAGACTCAGCTCTTGGACTCGTTGGGAACCTGAAACGTCATGAAGATACTTCTTAGTGACGCTTTATCACAGCTGTCTGTCTGGCCGAGGTTTGAACGTAAGGGAATATACAAATCCAAACACCCAGATACCAAAATTTTTATCTTGTATCAGAAAATCTAAATAATAGAGTAAATCATAAAATAAATAACTTTGTAAATGCGTATCTATCGTAACAATCCATGTAAAATGTATCTAACGCACAATAGGCAGTGTTCTGTCAGAGAGTACTAAAAATGTATAATATAGTAAAATTGATTTTGATAGATAATTATTAAAAAAATGAAATATGGGAATATACTTGGTGTTTCAGTTAACCACCATTGTCGTTGGGCGTTAGTTATTATGTATAAAACCTTTTAATTCATTTATTTATGCAGATTACATAGTAATAAGCATAATTTATATTTAAACTACTATTAATTAATTTTTATATATATGTGTGTGTGTGTGTGCGTGCGTGCGTGTGTGTGTGTGTGTGTGTGTGTGTGTGTGTGTGTGTGTGTGTGTGTGTGTGTGTGTGTGTGTGTGTGTGTGTGTGTGTGTGTGTGTGTGTGTGTGTGTGTGTGTGTGTGAAATAATATATTGAATAATAAATACAGCTTTGTGGGTAGTCGAAATCACCACAGTAGCCGGAGTCCTGCAGAAATAAGAAGAATTTAAAACTTGCAGTAATTTTAAGACGAATTTACGTAGAGTAACGCCAATGATTAATCTTTTGCCTTAGATATTTTTAATAAACAGTTTAATTATTTTTATGTTTTATAATTATAGATTTTGTAAAAATAATCAACTGATTTGGATTCGAACAAAAATATAAAACAAATATCTGCCACGGACGTTGTATTAATGAAAATTAACGGAAATAAAAAAAATAAAAAAGTTAAAAAATGAGAATAAAATGGATTAAAAATTATATAGGCCTAAGTACAATGAATGAAAAAAGTATAATGAGAACTATAGAGAAAAAATCTAGTATTTTAGTATTTATGAAGAATAACTTTATATAAAACGAATAATCAAGGATTTTTGTACTAAATTAATAAATTTGTATAATTCGAATCAATGAAATGTTTAGAAATATTTATTAAATATTTTTGTAACTGTTTTTTGTAACTGTTACAATTAGCTTTATACTACTACTACTATTATATTATATATTTATTCCTTAGCAAACTACAAACGTATGCAAAATAGAAAATTATTCATATTAACTTATATATGTATTTCATCTACTTCCAAAACAACATTATTTATCCACACGTGTCGTATGATGCAATAGGTGAGGCCATTCCACATAACCAGCAAACCGTTCACGAAAGATTTATCGGACATTACAGTCTTGTACTGAGCCATTTCCAAAATATATGCACCAAAGCGACGTCGTCCTACACTGACTTACATAGGAGAAATATTGAAATTGGTGAGAAATAATATTTTTTAAATCCTATGTCTAATATCGAATTAACATTTGGCGGAAATTAAATGTATCCTTGTTCTTAAATTTGAAACACTGAATTTATAAAACACGGCTTGATGCACGTCTTCGGTATCACTAACATAACCATTTTCGTCATCATTTGCAGCTTCTCATTAACATTGCTGTTATAGCAATAATAACTAAGTTAAATTAACTTAAGTGGAAAAGAAAATGTTACATAGGAAATATCAGGTAATTATGTTCCTGAAATAGCTCTTAGACGTTTGAGTAAACGAATGAAATTCGAAGAACCTTTTAAACATTCCAGTTATGACAGCAAACCAAATCAAAGTCGGGATTATTAATAACCTACGGATATTTACGTTCACCATTTAGTTTCTACTATCAACTTGAATAGTTTTATTTATAATATTAAACAGTTTTACAGAACTAATTTAAAAATAATTAGGATTAGTGTTTTGTAAGATTTAGGTTTAAATTCTTTTGCTTTTCGCACTGCAAAATATCTTATCCTGCCTTGTTTTACACCTTCGAGGAAGATGCATTTATTTATGAGAGCAATGTAAAAGTAGAAGTAAATTTACATATCATCAGCACACGTGTGGTAAGGACCAAACATTTAAAATCTGCCACCCCCACAACAATTAACAACTCACCGCCAACTCGCTAGGAGATAGGGTGGATTGAAAACGTTTATAACTTTTAAAAGATGTGACATGATGCTTTTACCGAACTGTGCCTTAATTCGCAATTCTTTCATATATTTAGTTGCATTAGAAGAACCGTTACTAAATACAAAGAAAAAACCGGACCAAAATGCTATTTCAAAAAGTTTAGTTTTAAACTTTGACTTTCAATCATATTTTAATAAAGCTTCGAAATCCATCATTAAATTGTTATAAATGAGTACACACCTAGTTAAAACTGTTTGGATATTTGGGGATTCACTGTTATCCCCGTAGCCTATTAAGTTAAAGTACGTATGACTTAAACAGATGGTGCATGTGAGATTTTTCAAACTTAAATAAGCACACATCAGATACGTATTATTTCAGTTCTTATATTTAAGAGGGTCAGAGGTCAAGGGACGTTCTCTTACATCAGGTTTTACGTGTTAAGAGCATTTCAGGTACGAATGAATCATATTTATGACGGCACAATTGAGTTTTCCTTCTTGCTCCAATCAAGGAGCAAGGTAAGGATTTCTATTATCTTCTAAAAAGACTTCATTAAATTCAATTGACATTCCTAAATGTACTATTCATTTTACATATAACATTAAGAACAACTTTATTTACAGAATATTGAAGATATTAAATTTCCTTCTTATCAAACTAATTGTATTTAAACCTATTTAAAAAATATACAACAAGCAATCTTTAGAGTAGTAAATATAGAATTTAAGTAAGTTAAGAATGTTTATAAACTTTAGAACTGTATTCATTCTTTATTTTAAATGTACCTACTCAAAGCACGTAACGAGAATACAGTTTGTTATATTGCACTTTAATAGCATATTCGGTTTTTTATTGCAATGCATCGCACTTTTATATTGTAACAATATTGTAATAATTGTCAGTTGTATGGGTAACTAGGCCGAAGCTTCTGTACAGGGAACGCAGAACAGCACAAGCTACAATAGACCAACACTAACTACTATATTATACACTGCCGGAACGTCTCCTTTGCCTCAAGGCATGATATATGTGTTCTGTCTGCTTATGTTAAGTTTTTGTATGCAAATACTCAAGTTTTACAGGAACTAGTGTAGGACATCTCCATTAGCATGATAGTAAAGGGAACGCAGAACTGCGCCTAGCAACAATAGACCAACACTATATTATACACTGCCGGAACGTCTCCTTTGCCTCAAGGCATGATATATGTGTTCTGTCTGCTTATGTTAAGTTTTTGTATGCAAATTCTCAAGTTTTACAGGAACCAGTGTAGGGCGTCGACTTTAGCATAAAATTAAAGTGAATTCAGAACAGCGCCTTACAACAATAGATTTACAGTATATTATACACCGCCGGGTGTCTTCCTCACCTTTAGGGACAAAATACGTTGATTTATCTCTGTTTATGGTCCATTTTTGTGTTCAAATGTTAACTGATACTTCATTGTACACTGCTAGTTGGTCTAAATTACCTCTAAGGACGAGGTATGTGTTTTGTGTCCTTATTTTACAGTGTGGTATAAAAAATGTGAAGCTTTATCAGAACCAGAGTGATAAACCACTTTATTGTAAAACCAGGGACAAGATATATGGAGTATGTTCTCCTTCTTGATTTTATTTGGTAATATAAAACATGAGAGAGCGCTTCCTTAAAAATCATAAAATATTAAACAATAAATAAATAAATCTAAACAATACTGTAAATCCAATGAAAAATACAATTCTCCAAGAAATTTCTAGTTTACTACTACGGTTTTTACAGTTTTAGTCACCTAAATAAAGTTTCAATACGTAAAATGTATATTTATTTCATAAATAAGAATTCTAAATTTATCACCCCAGATGAGAGATTTATAGTACAGTGAAATGACCAGTAAGAAAGAAGAAGCGTAAGTAATTCACCAAGACTATTTTCTGTCCTCATTGTTGAACGAAGTTTTTTATTTTACCGCTTCCCGAATCAATTCTCCCGTTATAGATTCTACGAAGGATAGCAGGAGAAGACAGTGTTAGCTTACTTTGTGTACAATTCCTAGTAATTTATTCCCTAAAAATTAACTTATTTAAATATTTTCTTAACCTATCACCAGTACAACGTTCGTTTTTATGTATTTTCTTTTTTTAACTTTATGCCTCCCCTGTGTTACAAAAGATATCAGTGGTGAAACAGATATTGTATTTGACAACATTCTCCAGTTTAAACTAAATCGTAGAAAATAATTTTTAAACGTTTATATAGTTGTTAATTTTTTTGAATCTTTCAATTTGATTAATTCAAAATATTTTAACAATTGGGGTTTTGGTTATAAAATTGTAAACATTAATTTGCAGTTTTCATTTATTTAATTACCTAAGTTGATTTATTTAGTTTAGGTATGGATAAATTATAAATTTTTATGGCTATTAGGATAATACTATTACATACAAAGCCGTCATCTAATATGTATTACTCCAAAATGATTAACCATTGCTTGTACATTATAAGATATTTGAAAATCGTAATTTTATTTTTGGGAGGCCTTTCAGAATCGAAAATTCTATCGTCAGGCACCTTCGCAATAAATGAAAATCATTCCAATGCCCCAAGAATTTCAATTAGGTACTTACTTGGTTATAACTTATCACAGGGGAATTCAGTAGAGCTATTTTGAGTTCAAAGTGGTAATAAAAACAATCTCAAAGTTTGGATATTACATGAGATGTTAAGTGTTAGACTGTCATAAAATAATAATAGTGTTTGATAATTATTGGTTTAATTCAATCCAGGACAAATATATTTTTAAATGGAATACTAGATAATGATACTTATAAAAATATTACATAATTTAACATAAAGGTAATATTTTGTATAAAGTCTTTGGATTTGTATTTAATACTATTAAAAAAACAAAATTTCTAAATGGTATAAGCGAGCAATGAAATATTTTTCAGTTTACATAATTAATATTAAGCAAAAAGTTATATACATATATACTGGCTCCTTGTTAAAGTGACTCTTAATTTTGGCGCGCTGTATATTTTGCACAAGAAAAACTTTCGTTTTGCATCACGCATGTTTATGTTTTCCACGTGCATTCAAAGTTGAATGAAAGCTTTAGCGAAACATAACCGTTATATAAACATGTTATCTGAAGTAACAAAAGTTTACGTTATGATGAATAGGAGGGGATTAAATAGGAAATATACTCCATAATAACATTCAACATTATATATGACAAGGAAAATAACGAACCTTCTATAACTTTAGAATATGCTGTCGTGTTGTAACCAATGAATGAATCGCGTGGCGTTTTTGCTTCCAGTGGGCTACTTACCGCATATTTTGCTGGGAGTGGAATAGTACGACTCTGTAATATCATATCATGTAATAGTCATGTAATTAATAAACTTATTTTCCGTCTCGAATACCAATTCAATCAAATGTGCACAATTTTAATAAGTTCTTATTGCTCAAAAAGTACTTATTATAACTAGAAAGCAATGCTTCTGCTACAACTGTATCTCTGTAATTCAAAATACTTCCATAAACATTAAAAAAAATACAAAAACGGTAGGTATGCAACTATTAATAATTCACTTAATTAGACGGACAAAATGTGGCTTTCACGGAACGAAATGTTAGGACAAAGTGAAATAACTCTAATAAATATAAGATTTATAAAGTAGCATTCTGAGAGAGAAGGGGTAAATAGGATACATTTTATGCTAAATTAAATGCTTTTCTTCGCATTGTGTAGGCTTGGCAAGGTGAGCATTGTCATTTCATTCCAAGATAAGTTCCACCGGTAAAGGCTTATCCTCTAACACAGCTCGGCTGGAAAACCTTGTACAGTCTTCGTATACACTTAATGAGTTACACTGTCCTCATCGGAGAGAAATAGAACATAACAAAAGTTCTTCATACGTTTACATAATATTTATGAATCACCGATTACAGATACCGATTAACGTGTGGGTTTATGTGGAAGAGAAGAGTATTATTCATTAATACAATACCCAAAACTCCAACACATTATCGAGAGCGTAATACAACAAGGCGGGGTGAAAAAAACTTCGCACGCATACGGCCCAAAACAAAAGAGGAAACTTAAGGCATGTTCAAAGCCCCGCCTGCACCCCGATTCAAAATTGAATTGACTATAAATAGGAGTAACTAGCTCGTAATATATTCAGAATATAGCTGATTTATAGTAAACCTGAAACATCATTAATCGAGATTGACAAAGATATGAATTTAGTCATCTCAAATGTTATAATAGTATCAATAAAGAATATAGGTGTCTGCGTAGCCTAAAGTTATTTTTTCAAAATAAATAAAAGTTAATAACTGAACTGTTATTTAGTGTTTTTAGATGATAGTTACAGACAACAGGTACTAAATAGGATAGATATTTAAAACCTGTTTAGATATCCAGTTATAATGTTTAAGTATAAAAGTTTAGTTGTTATCAGAGACAAAAACGATATGTTATATTGATTGAAGGATACGATCTAGTCCAGTAACTGCTCCACTATCAAGTTGGCGCCGCTAGAGACACAAAGTTTACGTGTCTATCCTGACTATAGCTTGTTCGAGACAGACTTCGATACTTGTTACATTTTATACATTTGATAGTATCTCTGTTAGTTCTCGACTTATGGTTCTCTGATCTTATAGCTTTTCTGTGTAGTTTTTGAAACATGGTGAGTTAGTTTTTACATAACATCTACACATTGTAAATTATCAAAAAGATCGTATATATTGATAACGGAATTAAATATAATCGTATATGAGTTATATAATATTAAAACATGTTAAAAGACTAAGTATGACAAAATTAAATACATAATTATTCACAGATTGCATGATACAGTCTTAAATCCTATATAGTTCCTTTCCATTACGATTTTATTTCTCATTTGTACCTTACACTGTAATATCATAATATAAAAAGGTAAACGCTGGCCTTTTTTCAAGGAGAAGTTAGGACCAAGAATTTCTCTCTCTTACAAAACCTGGGGACCTGAGTATATATATATATATATATATATATATATATATATATGTATATATATATGTATATATATATATATGTATATATATACTATATTTTCAATAAACATTGAATCACAAAAAGTACTTGCTCCGCCGGGACTAGAACCCGATTCTCTCACTTGCCGGGTAAATGTGCTACTATATATATATTAAAAAAATATATATACATGTGTTTTTAAGTACTAGGAAGTTACTTAGATTTTTTCTGTATATAAAGAATATTGAGCATACCGATAGACAATATAAACAGTATTAAATTAAATAGCCGGTTTATTCTTTTCAAGTTAATTAAATAAAATAATTTATGCATAGTAAGAAATATTTAAACTATGTATAGAAGAAGGAAATAAAATATTGACAACTATGGAATATATTATATTTTAAATTTCACAATTAACTTAATTTAATTCAAAATCGTTCATTTAACATTTTATCTTCAAACTATTACATATTTGTACAGAAAAGACGAGCCATAAAGAATTAACTGCACTTGAAAGGAAATGAATCTATTGGCTCGCGGACATTGTTGAGCTATACTATCTTATTTGGCAATTAATACATATTTTGATGTTGAAGAAAAATTGATTTACAAAGTTATAAATATAATTTACTAATATAATTCTGATTACTTGTGGCCTAAGATAGCAGGTACATATAAGTAGCAACAATGTTCAGAAACAATAACAGATTAGCTATTAACTTAGAATTCTGAATCATTATAGTATTTGAATCAATTATCAGTAATATTGATACTTATTCAAGGATAAACTGTAATATACAATTTTAGTTAGATATTGTACAATACTAATCATGCCAGATTAGTAGTAACTAACAATTGAGTATTCCTAAATTGTGGGAGGATAGATTTACAATTGTTGTAAGGCACTAGAGAGTACTCTGTACACAGTGATCAGCTCCTCCTGGAGTTTATTCTTATTTCAACCTCAGGAAGCTTTAAAATACTATTTATAGAAATACTCACCTAATAAGAATGTTTAACTGTGGAATTATGAAAATACGTACACATTTTAACGAAACTAATATAAATAGATAAAAATAAACAAATAAATGTTTTAAATCTAGTTTTATATTTTTAGTAATAATTCCGTTGTAAAAGACTTTAGTGATGGATTTTTTCTTAAGTGACAATTTTGTATTGGCGAAAAGAACTATGAATAAGACTATGTAATTCCTAAATACTATGTAATCCTTTACACGTATTATGCAAGAAGGCTTCCGGTTTTCGGTCACACATTTAAACGAAAAATAATTTATTCAAACAGTAACTATGTAAAAAAACAATAATAAATTAAATGATTACTATTTTAATAAATAATTTTGAATCCGACTGAGTTGAAGTAATTTTCACTGAAGTGAAGAAATTAGTAGGGTTAGTGTTGTAAATGATATATTGAAATGATCCAAATTTTAAGATAACTTTGTCTGGAAGAACACTTGGTTTTAAAATTAGATCCGATCGGAGGATATGCTTTCAATGCAAGGAAGTTAAACCGGAACAGGAAACAATGTAAGCGGATGTAATGGAGACGTATAAATATTTTTTGTACCGTGCTAATTATATTAATTAATTAAGGAATATATACATTAGTACTTCGATTGTTTAGCAACGTTATTCGTACTAAATAATATTTTATAATAAAATACAGGGTGATTAAAAAAGAATACAACAACTTTAAAAATTTGTATTTAATGGAAGAAACCTTCTGTTATACATCATTACAAAGAGTATTAAAAATATGTTTTTTCACTCAAAAACAAGTTTAGAGATGTTCAATATGATCCCCTCCAGACACTCGAGCGTAAAAAACCCCGATACTCAATTTCATTCCACACTCTCAGTAGCATATCAGGCGTAACAGTTTGAATAGCTGTTGTTATTTCTTGTTTCAAATCATCAGTGGTGGCTGGGAGAGGTGACCAAAACACCATATCCATAACATACCCTATAAGTAAAATATCACAGGGGTAAGGTCAGGGCTTCTTGGAGACCAGTGGTGAAGTGCTCTGCTGCGGGCTGCTTGGTGGCCGATCCATCCCCTCGGTTAGTTGACGTTCAGGTAGTCACGGTGAAATAAGTGCCAATGTGTTGGCGCTCCATCCTGCTGAAATATGAATTGTTATGCTTCTTGTTCGAGCTGAGGTAACAGCCAATTCTCCAACATCTCCAGATACTGTAGTCCAGTTACAGTAGCACCTTCGAAGAAAAAGGGACCTAAACTTTATTGGCTGAAATTGAACAGAAAACGTTCACCTTACGCGAATCACGTTCATGTTCAATTTTTTCCCGCGGATTATCAGTGCCCCATATACGGACATTGTGCCGGTTGTCTTTCCCGTTAATGTTGAAAGTAGCTTTATCACTAAACACAATCTTTGAAACGAAAGATTCATCTGCTTCCGATTCTTTTGATCTTATCAGCTGCAGAAAGGGCTTGAACCAATTTCAGACAATAAGGTTTCATTACTAACCTTTTTCGTAGAAATCTCCATACAGTTGTTTGTGGAAATTGCAGCTCTCTGCTAGCTCTTCGAGTTGATTTACCTGGGCTGCGAACAAATGCTTGCTACATTTTCATCACTCGTGCGTGGCCGTCCGGAACTTTTCCCTTTGCACAAACACCCATTCTCTATAAACTGTTTATACCAACGTTTGATACACCACCACCTATCAGGAGGTTGAACACTATACTTCGTTCGAAATGCACGCTGAACAACTGTCGTTGATTCACTTCTGCCGTATTCAATAACACAAAAAGCTTTCTGTTTAGCAGTCGCCATCTTAGCACCAAATGACGCTGACGCCTTGTCAAAATCGCCTCATGTGAACAATGAGCAATTAAATTAAACTTTAGAGATTCCTTAATTCGCTGACATATAGTGCTTAGCTTTCCTTTTATTCTCTGCAGAGTTATACATTTTCTAAAGTTGTGGTATTCTTTTTGAATCACCCTGTATTAATAATATGTGATTTATGCATAAATTGATACAAATATAAGTAACCACGTTGTTTTAATCATACTATTATTATAGATAACATATTACTCTTACAAACTGCATTTATCATTACATTTCTTTCAAAACATATATAAAAGAAATGCTAGGTTTTTTATTAAGGCATATTTTACAGATACCAATATGTTGTTGGTAGGGCTTTTATCTGACTTTATTTATATTTTTGCAATAAATTTCCGCTGATTCGGCAACATAACCATGCTTAAAAAAAGTGTATAGTACATACGTTGTGTTATATTATTTCTTTCATTTAAATTGACTTATTCAGATTGTGAGTATTAGTGCTTTTAATAGTCATTTAATAGTATAAGAATGAGAAATATTTCCAAACATGTTAACCTTTTACTGTTTTGTAGTTAAAATTTGTTATTACTGTTTCAATAAAGAATACATATTCTTTTATTGTTGCCTTGTAATGCAATTTTTCTCTTGTTTGTTTTATTTTTAAACCTTAACATGTTTTAATTTATCTGAAAAATTAAAAACTAATTTAATACATAATAAAATTAAAACTAATACAATGAGTAGTTATTTTTAGGGCATTTGTACCATCGTTATAAAAGAGAATCCTTATATTGAAACAAATAAAATAAAGGTTTGTTTGAATAGTGTTCTTGCAATACACATAAAGTATACTTAAAATAAACGGTAACTATTTTTTTTTAAGTATAAATTATGTAAATTTGTCAACTAATTTGGTTGCATTCATCCTTTTTGGACCTCAGATGTTGAAAATTTAAGTTACTGTTTCTGTTTGGATGAGACATCATAAAGCAACATGAAGATTAAGACAGTAAAAAACTAAAGCATTTTTTAAAAATAATATAGAATGTGCTGTACCAGTATTTTAAGTTTTTCATTTGTACTTATAGTATTATATGTTATTCACTTATTTTTGTTTTTTAATTCACTTTTGTATTTTTGTTATTCACTTGTTTTTAAGATTCAACACATACACATCAGAAATTTCTCTGCAAACTTTTACTATAAAAAATATGATTGAAATTGTTTTTATATTTGAAATACATGCATTAAGGTGTAGCCAAGTAAATAATACCCAGTCATGTTTCAGGAGGAGAGTTGGAAAAGAATTGCATTCTATAGCGTGAATTATTTTATGTTATCTCGTAAAATTAGTATGGAACTTTCTCAATAGTTTTAAATTTCTTTATTTTTCTGCATATAACTAAACAATTACAATGAAATTTGGGTACAATACAGGGTGGGCCATAAGTCAGTTATCAAAAATGCATTTGGTGCAATAATATACCAAACAAGCGAAAAATACGAATACATTTATTTTACTATGTAGTACAAATACAATTTAATAATACAGGAAAACATGTAGTATTCAATAAACCTACAAAAGATGCTCAAAGTGGTCTCCATGCTGTTCTAATCAAAGTTTGCATCTTTTTAACACAGATTTACAAATTTTGTCGCAAATGTTCCTGGACTGTAAGTTTTCAAATCCTGATTGGATTCGTTCCTTCAAATGCTCAACATTACGAATCTTGACTGAATAAACCTCATGTTTTAGTACACCCCAGACTGAAAAATTTATCGGTGCTATATCTGGGGACCGTGGAGGCCATTCAATAGTACCCCGTCTGCCAATCCATTCATTAAAGTTATTATTTAGAAAGTCTCTCACAATAAGTCCATAATTGGGGGGTGCTCCATTTTGTTGCCATATCAACTTTTCCTTAACTGGCCGCAGATGTTCATAAAGTGGACTATTTTCCAGTTCTAACAACACCTCTTGAAGCATATCTAGGTAATTAAGAGAATTGACAGTACCGTCAAAAAATGAGGCCCGATTAGCCCACCGCTAAAAATACCAGCCCATACACTCACGCCAGGAGCGTTTAACTCTGTCTCCATCGTCAAATGGGGATTCGTAGAATCCCAGTAGACACAGTTGTGTCTGTTCACTCTGCAATTCACCTTAAAAGTTGCTTCGTCGCTCCAAAGAATACTTTTGTAAAAATTCGGATCGGCTTCTTGTCGGATTGTGTACAGCTCGCAGAATTCCACACGCCTGTCCGGATCATCTTCATTTAGGCCTTGGAGTAAGTAGTAGGCCTATATGGTCTCAAATGCAGCTGTTTCTGTATCCTTCGTGGGCTTGTTCTTGATATTCCATACTCATTTGATGCTTTTCTTTGCGATTTCGTCGGTGATTGCACAAAACATTGCGCGACAACATTCAGATTCTCTTCTGTAGTAACAGACCTTGGCCTACCTGAACGAGGAAGCTCCGCTACCGACCCAGTCTCTTCAAATCTTAAATTTAATTTGCGAATACCTTGTCGAGATGGAGGCTGGATATTTGGAAAACGTTCCACAACAAACATCACTATAATTATGATCATGTTTCCACCATGTTTGCAAAACAAACACAAGCTGTTCTGTTGTGAATTTCCTATTCATACTTTCTCAGATATCGACAATAAACAAACATAACCTCAAACTAATAGTGTTTGACTTAGTCAAGTTCACAACTACTACGCTAGGAAAAACAAATTCTAAGGATTGCTACTGACAACTGACTTAAGCCCATCCCTTATTTACTATAATTTTAAATTTACACCTATTGAAATCCTGGAGATCTAGTATTTGACGAATCCGCAAAATGCATTAAAAGTTAGGAGACTAACAGCGTTCAACTTAACCATCTAACTTGTAGTGACTTAGTTCAGGCTCTAACTTTGTATCTTAGGAGCTTAGGAACTGAGTTGAACCATGTTATCCCCAAGTGTAATGAACACCACTAATCACTAAGCCTGTGCTCCAAACGTTGCAACTTTGGCTCGTGTCAAATACACCTTTGGGTAATCTTAAATAGTGACTTACTTCAGGCATTTGTATTGCCTTATATAATTTCAGAAAGCTGTAGTATTCTCTTGAATATTTTGTCTTATGAAAATTACTTGTCTTACGAAATACTTCTAGTATTTCGAAAAAATATAGGTTACACGATACAAAAGTTCATGTTAGTCAATTCAATGTAAGATGTCAGAAAATACAGATTCTAAATTAATATTATTTATGATCACTTTAATACCCCCAAATTAAACTGTGCTGTCCATTATGTCACTTTTGTGATACCTGTGATGGGATAGTTAAGATTGGCATGCACTATACATATTATGTTACGATATTAAAATGTTCTACTGTTCTATTACGCACACGCATGGTATATCACTGCAATCAAGCTAATTGCAGGAGTTGCAGCTAATTCATATCAGTTAATTCCGTGCCTCTGATACACAATTTTAATGCAGCATTAAAATCATTAATTAGTTTCAATCAATTAGTGTAGCAAGTCTGAGGACATCACAGTACAAAACAAAAAATAAAGGACAAGGCAGCGTTAGGTTTACTCGCGGGTCATTAAACACATTACCTCGTCGTGCTCGTTACTTTGCTGAGCCGCTAATTACGTTTTAATCACTGCTGTTGTTTCCATCATGAATAAAACTCCGGAGAAAAGTCAAATTGTTTTGAGAATAGTTATCTCGTAAGGGATCCTTGTAAAAGGATAACTATTAAGTAAATTGATTGATTCACGATTAGATATAAGCATTCTTAGCATCGAGAGATAAAAACGTAAAGTCAGTACCAATAGAAAGTATTTTAAATACGTCCAAAAATATAGTTTTTTTACGCTCTCATAGGAGAAGATAATTTATACTTTTATTCAAAGAAACTTTAACCTTATACACCAAAATTTTAGTAGTCAGTATAAGTTATTGTTTGGTTTGATGAAGCGATTGCAGCAATTATGTGCTACGCATGCTTCCGAAGCATATTCGTACCAAAGTAATCTTCTTCAAGCAAGCGAGGTTTTGTTGGGATTCTTTGTAGGATAATTTTGTTTATTGATCTTACGAATAAAAATAATTGATTAAAAAGAAGATTCTACTTCCGAGAGTAAAATTATATTCTTTACTTGATAAAAACACATTATTATTGCTTTAATTTTAGGCTATAGTTTTGCAATAGTTATTTAACTTTAATTCAGCTAACGTTAAATACTAAATACCTTATTTGGCTGGTAATAACCAATAACTAAGAAATGCATTACCAAACTCTAGTTTTAAGAGCAGTTTTTGTAATATACGAGGCAAAAGTTTTCAAATGAATAGTTGAAAATGCATGAAGGAAATCCTTCAGGTATAAAATAATTGTATCCTTGTTAAATTTTTTTAAGTCTCCCAATAGAACCACAGAATAATATGGCTACCGATCCGTTTGATACTTGGGAGTTAATGAGAAGCTTTATTTATAAACAAATGTAACTTTAACAGTTTTCTGGTTTTGAAAATATAGAATACAATAATTTTTTTGCATTAAATCATAAATATTAAGCATGAAGATAATAATATAAGCGAAGCAAGCGATTTGACACAAATTAATATTGGCTTAAGGTTCCTAAAAATATGACCAAATTAGCTATTTAATAGATATGACTACGATTCTTCAAACATATTTCAACTATTATACTTCACCACGACTTTATACATTATAAAATTTAAAGGTTTAAGTACTTTTGTGTATGTTTTAAGTGTTAAAGACTTACATATCCATTTTGAAAGTAACATAGGAAGAAATGCTTTCAAGACAAGACATTGTTAGTTTTAAACTGTTTAAAACTTACCTTTACGAAGGGTTACGCAGCTGAGCTAGAAGTAAAGTTTTTGTAACTGATTTACCTTCTTGGAGAATGTTCGTAGTGGCTAATTTACTGTTGGGATAAAAACCTTATACCACGTAGTTCTAATTTACTGATTTAACATTTAATTTAGTATCTAACGTTCATAATTTTAATGTAATTAAAAAAAAAAATGTCAAATGTGTTTTTATGATTGTAATAGTTTTGTAAATTTTATCTTGTAATAAAAAACCAATCCAATCAATTCCATGAAAACATTTTGCATTATATTAAATATATTGTTCTTTTATTTTACTATGAATTTAAAGGCCAGTACGTTATGTAGCAAACCTGTTTTCTTTAGATTAGACCAGCACATATCGTACACGATATTAGGGTAAGTAGTTTCAAAAGATTAAATGTAGATTATACTGCATATGTTATACTTGAATACTTGATCGATAGCTGGCATTCACTAGACAGATCGCGTCATTTGATCTAATATTAACAACACACAAAATGAAACATAGATGGCACTGGAGTTCTTAAAACAGTGGATTCTCGTCAACTTCGTTAAAGGAACACAAAGGCCTGATTTTCAGGCGAATTTTGAATGCTACTTTTACATATTTCTGATTCAGCATTTTTACATTATCTGGTAGACTGTCTTAGAGCTTTATTGCTCAGGCTGGGAAACATTGCTGGGATCTTAACAGTCTGTAGCATAGTAGATCTAGGTGACATTCTCGGCAGGTTTTATGGCCATGGATGTGATCCCATCTTATCTATCCAGACAAATTTCTCTTCAGGAGGAGTAGAAACTTTGGCGTATATTGGAACAGATTTTGATAAACTGTGATCTCGGAATTCTAAGGAGGTAGGTTAAGCAAGATAATTTGTCACATACCTGCAATAAATATGTGTAAAAACTTAGCCTAAAATCTACGCAAAACGCAACTAAATTCACCAGTCCATAACTTGTTCAGGTACATCACGCTTTAGGAAACAGACCAGATGGTGAGTTTCCTTGTTTATCATAAGATTTTTTTAATTTGAGCTTAGCTTCATTGAGTGTTTGATGACAGTCCTACCATCCTTCAAAAGCGTGGTGTCATCCGCTACAAGTAGAATTTTTATGTTTAGATCAATGTCGTTGATGAACATCAAGAAAAGCAACTTTTTGCCAGTTTGAAAACATCGGGGAATATACCCACTCTTAGATATTTATTGTTTCAGATAGAGGCAAGGCAAAGTTATGCATAATATTTTTCAAGATTTAAGGAGAAAAGGCAATTTTGTCAAGATATTTTGAGTTTATGAAACTCTTAACTATGAAGATAATTTAAACACTGCTTACCCATCTCTAAGAACTCTAGTCTAGGAAATACTTGCATCCGAGCTTTCGGTTCTTCTGTAGGGTCCAAGCTGGGCAGTACAGTGAAATTTGCATTATAAATTTAATAAAAAATATTTAAATCATCAGGATTACCAAAAGGCTGAATATTCTGTTTTATTATGATCCAAAATTCTTGGAAAATGTTTGGGAATGACTGTATGAACTTATCGGTATGAGCCCATTTTGCCTTGTTAACCTTCATTCTGTATGAATTGTTACATTTCAGGTAGACAGGACGAAAAAACTCCCGTCCTTCAGTGTGAAGCTGCAATGGTAACTCAACAGCGCCACAAAAGACTTTAACTTTTTCAGCTCTGGTTTATACCATGATTTATCCAAGCTCTAGAGTCAAGTCCTATCTTAGACTCCTGAGTTAATGTGCTTGACCAGCCTTTCAGGAAAATCCATTATAACATTGTGGAGAAAGACAGAAAGTAGTGAGTCTAAAGCTACTTCCGGTTTATGTTGAATACTTAATTGAACAATCCAATCCATGTTTTAAATCTCTCCATTAAAAATGGGCAGGTGGCCATTATTTACAGGCCTTTTTAGAAAATTACCATCGTTATGCCAAATATATATGCCTGGAGTCGATGGTAGTAATGGCTGTGTCGAGGGAGACAGATTCTCTCGTTGAAACACAGTTGCTATGAATAGTCCATGACATATGAGTAGGTATGAAAAAGTTCCTCTATCTCCGACGGGCTATTAAAATGGATATTAAAATCCCCTCAGGTAAACTTCTCTTCCCTTTGATGATAGAGCACAGTAAATCTTCAGAGTTCAAGATATCAAAGTAGGAGTACGTCACACAGATACCACCACAATAGACGACGCCTTAAGTTCAAACGCAGTCAGCTCCAGCGTCATTTCAACAGAAATGTTAGACACATAAATTTGACAGAAGTTTATATAGTGCTTTGGATAAATGGCCATTATTTATGTATAGAAACCACTAGCCAAGTTTAGGTCTCCTATATCAAAATAATAAAAACTTTCTCCTTAGTACAGGCTGTGCTCAGACACATAGTAGGTTAGCCTGGATATCGTCCGAAACGGGAAAGGACATTTACTTTGTTTCTTAGACAATGCACATTAATGGTGGCTATTTTAGAGCCTAGGATAGGCCTAAGGATGTTGAATATGCCAAGACTGGTGCTGGTTGATAGGTTGAACTATTCCGTATATACTTCCGCTAACCTGCGAAATAAAACACACTTAAGTGTAACATTATGAAGCCATAAAGAGGAATCCATTATTGATCTTTGCATAGACATAAGGATGCTTGTATGGATTCATATAATGCTACATTGATGATTAAAATAAAAATATTTGGATTATAGGCCTCTGGTACCAAATATCCCTGCAAATTAACAACATTTGTTTGCTTCAAGATTCCGCTCTTGAAGGACTTCCGACACATATCTGTCGTAAATATCTGTACGACAAGTAGTGAGATAAATTTAATAAAATTATGATGAGTTATTACCGTTCCTAAATGTAGGAATTATAGCATACAGTTTGCAGTGAGCATAATAGCAAATGGTATGTGGGATGTGGGTGGGAGTGTTAGGGGGAGTGAGAAAAGCACTATCCTGTCGTGCCGTACCCCGGCACAACTGGACGTAGGGAAATAGTATTGAAAAAGAACACATTTGATTCACACAAACATTTATTTAAAACATCATGAATGCCAAAAATAACGAGTACAAGCAATAAAAGAAAGGCTAGAAAATTTGTAAAACCTTGATGAATTTAAATACTTAATAAAAACCTTTGACCTCAAGAAAACTAAATATTAAATAAAAAAAGGCGCGCTCGAAAGTAGGTTCTTCGAGAGAGGCTTGAGCTAAAATTGAATTAAGTTAATATTTGAAATGGATCATTGTGCTAATTTTAGCGTTCTCTTCTACCCGCTTCCTTGAGGAAAACAATGAGTTTTATTTCTTATGGGAACAAAGATTCGCTATAATTGACCAATTATTGATGAAGAAATATGACATTGTTTTAGAAAAGATTCATAATAATTAATTGAATTAAAATTAAGTTAGTAGGTTATTAGGTAACAACACTACATTCTCACCAAACAAAAGGAGGTTGATTTTTCCCAATCCTGTAGTATTTTAATTTACTTTGGAGGTTTCATACAAATATAAGTTTGGATTGAAGTTTAGTTGGCTGATAAGCAACTTTATCTAGAGGAGTCCGGTCTGGGTCACTCGGCGGTTGTTAACTTATCGGCTCCGACCGCGGAGTATGAATTCTCAACGATTTTAATTCATTTTCTTTTCTGATTTCAAAGGTTTTTCTTTTTATATAATTAATCTTAATATTTATTTAAACAATATATTTAGATACCTACTTAACTATACAACTCTTTTATCTAGAAGTTACAACAAAAAGACAATAAACATTTAGTATGATGCGATTTGTTTATACATTAGGCTACTATACTAAGATTTGTTATCTATTGAAATATGCTAAATACTCTCCATTTATGTATAACGAATCTATGTTTATTTACATGACTATATATAGTCGTAAAATGAAATAACAAGGTGGAGTATCTTAAAAATACTACAATTAAAGTTTTTCAACAGAAATTAAAAGTTATACAACTTCACGTTATACGATTAGGTTTCAACTAGTTTCTTTTTATATTAATTGAGTACCATTTTTTTAGCATAGCCTCCAAACTTGCTAGCAAAAAAAAAGAAATTTAAGTAGTATTTAACGACGAAGTTATGCTATGAATATCTGCATTATTATTTGTTGACTTATAATATATGGTATATTATATAATATATCGTATATTAATATATACTTATATATAGTATATACAAGATTTACACATTAACTTTTGCAATTTTTTTTCTTTTCATTTGTTCACTTCACTGGCACGCCTGGCTGTTGACTATGTTGTGGACTAAGATGTTTTCTTGTTGGCGTAGACTTGGAGTCAGCGTCTTGGAGAAGGTAATCGTGGTGGTATGGGTATGACGTTTCCGGTGTTACTCAGACGACTTAATAGGAGGTTGTCAGCTCGATGTGGTACATATTAGGATGATGGATATTGTAGATCTTCGCTGTCAGTGTGACTGTAGTAGAAGAAGGCTCTGATCGCAATTGCTGAGAGGAATAAGGACATCAGCAGTGTCAGCATTACAATTCCAGATATTATGTAGTATACTGCATCGTCTTGCAACGGGTATAGATGCTGTAGTGTAGTATTGAAGCTAGTAGCGATGCTCTTTACAATATCCGGAGTTCCAACTTTGATGACAGTTGGTGTGGAAAAGATCATGATAGCGAATTACCTTGGTGATGATTAATTTGGTCGGTGTAAATGTAGTAATCTTTTGATTGTAGTTCTCGATGCGATGGATTGTTGAGTTTCGAGGTCTCGCCTTCTTCTCAGCTAGAATACAGGTTTATTAAGTACAGGGCAAGTCCGTCACCAGGATTGAGTTGGTTGCAGTTTGGTGAGGATGTCTGTCGTCACGGTTTGTTTTCAATGTTGTCCAATAAAATGTAGACTGCAGGGTATAACAGTCTTACAACTTCAGCCAGTGTGTCCAGGATCTGTGAACAGTGAAACCTCTCCCAGGACATTAGCCGTTTGAATTTATAGGTATAATTTCTTTTTAATTTTCTTTAAAAGTTGTTCCAGGGTTAGTGGTTTTCTGTTTCAATAAGTTCGTTAGTTACTTAACACATATTTTATACCAATAAGCTACAGTTTATTTTGATGATACCTAAACATATTTACCATTGACAATATATGCTGTATTAACACATTGTTAGAATCTTGTAAACATTTATTTTCTTACGTAATTACAAAACATACATCAGGTAGTAATGAGCATCGAGAAAAATCATTTCTGTATTTCAATAAGTTTGCATCAAATTACTTCACAACCGTTGTTATAAATGTTATTAAAATTTCTCTTTATATCTCTATCTTTTTATTGATAAGTTTTCTGCGGTAGAACGGTACTTGAGGTTGTGGTATTTTTCATGCAGCTTGTGCTATTACGATATACTCTAGTGCTTGTTCTCAACCTGTAAATATGTGGGTCGAGTTTTCCTTTGATGCGTATACAGTTATTCCCCCCTAGACTTACTACGAGTGGTTTCATGTAGTAATAGCTATCGATACGGTAACTCTAGAAGTGGAGATCCATGCATATCCCTTAGAAAACGATTCCGGTGATGAACACCACATATGACATGGGTATTCTGTAAGGTAAAAATTCTTCCTTTCATTTATCACTAAATAGTTATACATATTTACATTAGTTACAAAAGGGAATTATTTGCTGTGTTTAAGTTTTATTTATTTATTTTCATTTAGAAACGGACTAATGGTATTAGTTTTAAATAGTTTAAATAATTATGGTTCTCTATATCAGGACCTAGTTCTTAAAGCTGGTGCATCTCCACGAGCTATCTGAGGTTGTATTACTTCCCTTCTATCAGGTTCCCAATCTATATCTCTGGGATCGTCAGGATTATCATAAGCTACACTTTCGTCCATTTCAAATTTGTACCGATTATAACAGTAGAGTAACTAGTGGGGGCATATTTTGTAATTTTTTTACTTCAATTGCCCGTGGAAAACAGGCTCCGTGAGACAATGTATAAAATGTATTAATTTTGTATTCGATCACCATCCGTACTCTCGAATCACGTGACCGCGGCGCGTGGCTTGAGAGAGACCGGGGTGACGTCTTGGTTAAATCAAAGTTTACTACATACGTAACCTATTTGTCGGGTTTCTGCTTGCTCGGTAAGGGAGTAGACTGTGACTAGCGACCAGTTCAGAGTTAACCTACGAACCGAAGACGTGTGCCCTATACGACTACACTCACGTATCTTGACTGTACTGAAGCTTACCGAGTACTTTCAAGAAACCTTTTGTTGTAGGAGTATAAAGTTAAAATATACTCAATAAAGTCAAGTGAGATCGAAACGATATATGGTAATACATAAATATATCAAAGCATCATACAAGTAGGTGAGGAGAGCAGAAATTTATTAGAAGTATCTAAATTTGAGTGAAAGGATATATATATTTTAGTTTATTTTAATTTAATAAATCTTTTTTGAAAATATCTTATAATTTCATTTTTATTTTGATCATTAAAAAACTTGGAAGTGTTATATTTTTAGTTTAATTTTTATTATAGTAAAAACCTTTTATTTCCAGAAGAAGTTTCGTTTTCTTTCTTTTAGCAAGTAAATGTCCACCATGTAATTCGTTTTATACCGACCTTTGGGTATAAAAATTTGGTAGCAGATCGTGGTTACTTGCTTGTAGAAAACGTGTTTCAACTGGACCAAGATAAGCTTCCTACAAAGTATTGTGAAGATTAGTTTCCTGCATATTCTTGAATAGACATTAACAGGAATAACTGTGCTAGAATATAGAAGCATTGAGAAAGACTTGTAGATATAAGCACTTGTACAATAAGACTTGTTTTAGAACTTTAAATATTATTAAATTGTTGTACATGCATATTTACACATTAATAAGATGGAATTAGCCGGAGTTGAACTATTGACTAAGAAGGAATTAGTCTATGAGTTGAAAGTTCGTGGCTCAGAGAGTTGCGAAACGATAATGGAAATGCGCAAAACTTTGCGAACTTTGTTAAAATGAAAGGTAAAACCGGCATATGGACATCTGAAAGGTGCCATTGAATTTAAATCGGAATTTGGCCTCATACAGAGCGAAGTAGAGCTATTGGAGGTCACGGTCAATGAGATGGATGAAAATTCGAGCGCCTTGGAGGCACTGCTGTGTAAAGTCAAAGCCCATCATTACAAAATGCGATTGAAATTTCTCACCAAGGTTTTTGCACTAGATGAAAACACAATTAATGTAGTTGAAGATATTTTGCAAAACATAAAAATGTTACTAAGTTATTAAAATAGGGGGCTAGCTCCAAAATAGATATGTCTTTAGCAATAGAGAATATTTTGGACAGCAGAGCACTGAGGATGAGCTAGTAACACAAATTTCACTCGCTAAACAAGGTAATACAATTTAAAAATCTAGTACTGAAACTGAGCCAAGCAAAGAAGTAAGTAGACTAACTTATGCCAAGTTACCAAACCCTGTCGGAAGATACTTAAAACTATTTAAGCCTACTAACGGTTTAAATGTAAATGAGTTGCTGGAATTTATAAAAGTTATGTTGCAAATTAGCGAGGAGACAGATTTATCCGACTCTGAGATTATTATTATAAGTATAGGTTATGCTATGGGACCATTGTACCAAAAGTTAATTGACTTCAAGGTAGGTGGTGCAAACCTATGTGCTGTGTACCGAATATTAATTGAATTTTTTATTCCGATAGGACACAGAGAAAGGTTAGAAAGGAACCTAGTAAATAGGCCCCAAAAACCTGCTGAAAGACTTAGCCAATATATAATAAGTATAAAGGAGCATGCTAAGTTGTTGCTTTGTAATTATACTGAAGGGGAAGAGGTAAAAATAATAAAAGTAGGTATTTCACCAATTGTTAGGGCTAGACTGCTATTTTGTGAAAATCCAAAACATTCGATGACCTGGACAAAATTTGCATCCAGGAACAGAATGTGTTTTGTCAGGAGAGGGAAGCATTTATGGAAGACAAAGGTATAAATAAACAGTTTAGCCCACAGCCCAGGAAACAATATGCAGCAGCACAGGGGACTAGAGAGGCCAGAAAATGCTACGTGTGCGGTAAATTAGGCCACCTAGCTAAATATTGTTATAAAGATGAGAAAGAAATAGCACCAAGGTTCCAGGATGCAGCCACCGGTCCTAAAAACTTGTAAGTTGGGGAAAATTTGTACAGCGACAGGCTGAGACTCACGCAAATTTTCCCCGTTCTAAAGTAAATAAATTACAATATATTGAACGTAGACGTTACAGTAAGGGTAATAATACGTTAAGTAACGAATTAAAAAATTATGTTGGTTCTAAGGTAGTAAACAATTATAGTGCATTGCCTATAATGAAAGTTGTGTTTGGGAAGACATATAATGAAAAGGTATTGATAGACTCTGGCAGTAGCTTGACTTTGATGAGTGGAATGTTTTACGATAAACTGAAAGAAAATAATTTAGTTACTGATAAGATAGTGACCCAAACAAAGTGTTTAAGTGCTGATAACTCGAACATTGAATTAGTGGGTGAATGTAAGATAAACATTAAAATTCAGGACTTTTCATGGAAACTAAAATTTGTTATTGCTAAGAACCTAGCTTGGAAAGTTATTTTATGAACTGACTTTATTAAGAATACTGGACTTGTGTTAGACTTAATGAATGACAGTTGTTACTTTAATTTCAAGTCTAGTGAGAAAATAGATTTATTTATGAACACAACTATAATAAGTAATAACATGAACGACAGTATTAAAATAGGCTGTAATAAAGCGACTCAGGGTGTAAATAAAATTTTAAAAGAATTCCCTGAGGTGTTTACTAGCAAAATTGGAAGGGCTGTCGATTATGAAGTGCACTTAGAAGTGAGTGACCCAGAACCAGTAAGACAAAGACCATATCAGCTGTCACCACCGAAGTTAGTGGAACTGAGAAGGATCATTGACCAGTTCTTAGAAGAGGACGTAATAAGACCGAGCGAGTCCAATTATGCAAGCCCTACCTTTTTAGTCAATTAACCAGGAACCACCAAGTCAATAATGGTGGTAAATTATTCAAAATTAAATAGTAAGTTAAAAAGAGTTGAATATCCCATAGGGGATGTACAAGAAACCTACCATTATTCACAAGGGAGTTCACACTTCACTGTCTTGGACTTATGTAATTCGTTCCACCAAATAAAAATAAGCGAGAGCAGTCGACACCTAACTGGTTTTGTAACCCCATTTGCTAGTGATGAGTTTAAAATGATTCCGTAGGGATTGCATTTAGGTTCAGAAGTATTAAGTTCATTCTTAAACAGGGTCCTAGAAGGCCTTAAGTATAAACGTGTTATGAACTTTGTAGATGATTTAATCATATATAGCAAAACACTAGACGAACATTTAAATCATTTGAGAGAGGTTGTCCAGCGATTGTCAAAATTTGGACTAACAGTGAATCCGGCTAAAGTGAATTTTTCTTGTAAAGAAATTAAATTTCTTGGACATTTAATAAGCAAAGGCGAAATTAAAATAGACCCGGATATAACTACAGCTATAAGAGATAGTGTACCACCAACGGACGCCAAGGGAGTCAGTAGGTTTATCGGGGCAGTAAGCTATTTTTCAAAGTTTATTCCAAACTATGTGAACACTGCGGCATGTTTAAACGACTTGCGAAAGATGGGGCGTAAATTTGAATGGACGAAAGAGTGTCAAGAAAGTTTCGAAAAACTAAAAGCAAGTGTCTCATGCGCTCCAGTATAAACAATACCAGATTACAACAAACCATTTGTATTATTTACGGACGTATCGGAGAAAGCCGCAGGAGCGTGCCTAATGCAGGAAGTGGAGGGACAGAACAGGCCAGTTATAGCTTACTTTTCAAAAAAGTTTAGTGACAGTGAGCGTCGCAACCTAACAGTGTACCTAAAGGAGAGTCTAGCGGTCGTTTGGGCCATTAATAAATTTAGAAGCTATCTGGAGGTCCAAACATTTACATTGATAACGGACAATAACGCGTTGGCATGGGTTTTGTCTAATTTCCGGAAGCAGGGTAAATTATCCAGATGGGTGGTGACTATTCTTAGCCTACCGTTTAACATAAAACACGTTAGATCCAAGATCCAAGGACAATGCAATTGCCGATTATATATCACGAGTGTTTGACAATAAAGAGTGTAACGATGAGTTAAGAGAATTCGATGAACTTCCATACTATGAACTAAATCATATTATAAACATAACTATAAGTTAGATAATAAGGTGAGATATGTAAAAACTCACAAGGACAAAATAGTTAAGGTAAATAGCAAACTAGAATAAAAGGAAAAATGTGTAAATAATATTAAAAATTTTCCTCTAGCATTTAATGACTTTAAAGTAGAACAGAAAAAGGTCACGGAAATAAGATATAAAAGTTTACAAGAGTATAAAAAACGATAACAGTAGTGATAAATATTATGTAAATAAGGGTATAGTTATGTTTAATATAAGAGATAACTCAAAAGGGAAAGTGTATTTGCCTGAACATTTATTAGACATGGCTTTTAAATATTATCATGATGAAAGTGGACATTTTGATATGTAAAAAACAAATAGGTTAATTGGGGATATATTTTACCGTCCCAACTTAACCAGTGAAATAAAACAAAGGGTTAAAAATTGTGAACTACGCATGTTAGCGAAACCGTGCAGGAAGTACCAAGGTCAACTAGTTTGCGGGTTATCAGAGAAACCAATGGAAAGATTGTATGTAGATTACTTCGGGCCACTGGTACGCACGTCAAACCAAAACAACAATGTAACAATGTTTTAATTGTGTTAGACGACCATACAAAATATGTTTGGTTGTATGCATTGCGAGAAGCAACAAGTAATAAATTTATAAAAATATTGGACACGGTAATATTTAAAAACTTTGGTTATTGCAAGTTTCCGACAGTGCAAAACGTTTCAAAGTGTCGTATTAAAAATTATTTGTTTGAGCGGGGTATCGAACACAAATATATAACACCTTATGTTCCCCGAGCCAAGTCTGAGCGTCAGTTGCGTACAGTGAAACAAATTTTAAAAATTTATTTCTCGGACAATCAAGACAAATGGGATACGCAATTAACAAATATCCAAATGTCTATAAACAATAATGTGTCAGAGTCAACAAAAATTAGCCCTTTTGAACTAATGTTCGGATTTAAAGCAAATTCTAGTTTGAGTAACGCAGGGAACTTAAATGACTTAACACACACCAAAGTACATGACAGTGAAAAAATCGATTTAAATTAGCTGCGGAAAATTTGAAGAAATCTATAAAAGAAAATAAAAAACGTAAACTGTATTAAAGTGAAAAGGCAAAACATCCATTTGTGGTTGGGAGCATGGTTTACCTACAGACACATTATCAAAGCAACAAAGTTAAGAAGTTCCAAAATAAACTGGCAATGTTATATTCTGGTCCATATAAATTGATCCATAAACTGTCTGAAGTCACCTTTATTGCACAAAGTATGGACAATCCAAACATTGTAAAGAAGGTTCATGTCAGCCAGCTAAAATTAAAAAATTAAAGCAACATAAGGTGTAAAGAGGAGGGTAAAGTATAACAATCCAATAGAGGTATATATGTAGAAATAATTGGTGTTACAGAGAAAATGATTAGCTGAAAAAGGAATTAAGAGTATGTATAGTCCACATGATGAAGACGAATGTTGATCGTGATGTAATAATAAATAAAAATAATTAATGTGGGTGTAAATAACAATGTTGGTTGCGGAATGCAGCGTGGCGACAACACACACTGATACAGACTACAGTATTTGACAAAAAATTACATACAAAGGGTATATTTTGAATGCTGTGTACGGTAACATATATATATATATATATATATATATATATATATATATATATATATATATATATATATATATAATAATCCCCGTTTATGCGGACAGACTAGGTCAGCAGAAAGTCTAGACTAGGGGACTGTACAGCGTTGGCGTAAGAAGTACAATGGTCAGCCCATTATCTGGTTCTTATCGGATCTGCGAGGTACTCGACCACCAGGGACGCCTCACCAAAAGGGGCATCGGAGGGCGACATCCACATTACACGAGAACCACATGACCAGGACTACAACTACGGGACAGCGTCTTCGGCAGCTAAGACTTTTAAAATACAATTATAAAAGTATGAATGTATGTAAGTATGTGATTCAAATTAAAATTTCCAGGGTAAATTGCAGTTTAGTGCGTGGGGTGATGTACCGATTATAACAGTAGAGTAACTAGTGAGAGCATATTTTGTTATTTTTTTACTGCAATTACCCGTGGAAAACAGGCTCCGTGAGACAATGTACAAAATTTATTAATTTTGTATTCGCTCACCATCCGTACTCTCGAATCACGTGACCGCGGCGCGTAGCTTGAGGGAGACCGGGGGTGACGTCTTGGTTTTGTCAGTTAAATCAAAGTTTACTACATACGTAACCTGTTTGTCGGGTTTCTGCTTGCTCGGTAAGGGAGTAGACTGTGACTAGCGACCAGTTCAGAGTTAACCTACGAACCGAACACTTGTGCCCTATACGACTACACTCACATCTTGACTGTACTGAAGCTTACCGAGTACTTTCAAGAAACCTGTGTAAGAGTATAAAGTTAAAATATACTCAATAAAGTAAAGTGAAAACGAATCGATATATGGTAATATGTAAATATATCGAAGCACCAAACAAGTAAGTGAGGAGAGCAAAAATTTATTAGAAGTATCTAAATTTGAGTGAAAGGATATATATATTTGAGTTTATTTGAATTTAATACACCTTTTTTGAAAATATCTTTTAGTTCATTTTTATTTTAATCATTAATAAACTTGGTAGTTTTAAATTTTTAGTTAAATTTTTAGTTAAATTTTTATTATAATAGAAACCTTTTATTTCCTGAAGAAGTTTCGTTTTCTTTCTTTTAGCAAGTAAATAACCACCAAGTAATTCGTTTTATACCGACCTTTCGGTATAAATTCCACGGGTTCTATTTCGTGTACTCTATCTTCAACAAAAATATCACATACTAAAATAGGATTGTTAACCCAATTTAATTCTCCCATTAAAATACCATATGATTTTAGTCTTTTGTTGTTTACTAAACTGTTTCCTTTATAAAATATTTCCGTTCTTTTCATATTGAAATTGTTTTCTTGCTCAATTCCCGAAATTAAAGATGGCTTTAATCTATTTACATGTAATTTTGTGAGTCTAACATTAATATCGATCTTATTCACTGTTTCATTTATTTTGTCCACCACTATATGGGGTCCAGACCAGTAGCGCTTAAATGTTGCCTGCGCTTCTTTCTTAATATCTGGGTGATAAACATAAACGGAACTTCTTACATCAAATTCTTTTACTTTCTTGCCTCAATCATATTATTCATTGTTCTTTAACCTTGCTTCTGTCAATTTAGCGGCTAATTCTTTTGCCTCTTTAATTTTATCAGCGAATTCTTCCACTGGCCATCCCGTGTCGCCAGAATAAGTATAGTCACCACTTAGCGGAAGTAGCATTTCCCTTCCGTGCATTCAGATAAAATGGTGATTGCTTTGTGACAGGGTGCTTAGCATTCCTGAGTGCCATCAGCGCATATGGAATATAGCTATCCCAATTGCGGCTATCTTTATTAACATAGTGGGACACCATAGCAGCAATTGCACTATGTTGTCTCTCACACAGACCGTTACCGTTGTCTGTATTTTTGAAATTTTCAGTAACTTGCAAACTTACCTAAACAGTTTTGAAAGAAAATTTTTACCACAATCCGTTAACAAATGTTTAGGTACCCCTAACCTAGTAACTATGCTGGTGACGAATGCTCTAGCAATCGACTCAGCTGTTTGGTCGGGTATCGGTACTGCTTCAACCCATCTAGTTGCGTGATAAATAAAAGACAAAAGATAACTATTTCCATTTTTCGTAACCACTAGTGGCCCAACTACATTCATACTTACCATATCCATGGGGACTTTGTCTGTATCGAAATTCCCATAGGTGCAGTGTATCTTTTACCAGTTTTCCTTAAGTTATGTGAATGGCACTTTGTAACATATTCAATAACATTTTTATTTATACTAGGCCATCATATACTATTTCCTGACCGGCATGTTATATGAGTGTGTATATAAATGTCGCGGAGGGACCCTTTACTTTTAACTGCAAAACCCGTACCATATCTTCCTTGGACCAACGCCCAGTTCCTGCGGCATTTTCAAACAGACGGGCAAAGTCCTATACAGATGGCCCTGAACCATCACCTTGGAACACATCCACGAGATTCGCTCCCGAAAGGCCAATTAGTCGAGTTGGTACTGCTGGCAAGGGCTAATAATTTGAACCAATGCTGGATTAGGCTTGATTCCCTTCCGGATTCGGTACACGCACGCTGGCTGCAGGTGCTAGGTTATCATTCATGGTAAAGGATTTTCAACCAATCAATTTTATGTTATAAAATAGTACTTCCTCTAAGTAACACACAGCTAAACGACGAAAATATATAAAGATAAGTCCGCTAACAAGTAACAATATTACAGAAAAAATAGTACCACAAATAAAAAATAAACAATTACTGCACCAGCCCATAAGGAACAAACAACTAGCGTTGAATTTAATCCAAAAACTCAATTATTAGTTGCGTCACCTTAATTCTTACTACGTTACTTTCGTTTGTATAATTTGAAAGTCAGTTAATATTATGTTCCTAAGCAAAGTTTCACAGCCGTCTAGTATTAAATAGGGGTTACTTACCGAAATGTAATAAGTGGTATCCGCTTCATTACAGATAAAGAGGAACCATTCTAAGCGTTTATCATATTACCACGTCCTGAGTAGATTACTAATGATTGTGTAAATGTCTGGAATTTAGGTTTTATTCTCTATATTAGGATTGTCAAATATTTTTTCGATTGGTCCTGAAAATGTAACTTGTTTTGTTTTAACCGGCACTACTGTAGAAGCAGATTGATTATTTTTCTCGGTTTGCTGCACGTGTTCGTAGTGCGCTGTTATTATCGCGGATCGCGTTCAAATTTTTGTAAATAATTTCGGATTTTATCTCTACTCTAATCGCTATAGTAACACCCGGTTGTTGACCAAAAGATCTTTTTTCCATACTAAGTTCTAAGCTATCCCCTTTTTGTGTCTCCTGTCTGCTATCCCAACTTTGAAACTTACTTACTTTTGAACCCTAGTCTCGAGAAATAAGAAAATAGAAAACTACTTTACGAGAGTCTTTCCCTAAAAGCTAAAATCACATACGATTTTCTAATGATAATATTACAAGGTTTGGTATTACTTTTCCTCAAAAATATCTCCGCTACTTTTTGTACATTCATTTCACTAGGATAGTGGACTTTTCTCGTTATTCTCCAACGTGGTGTTACAGTTATTCCTGACAAGACGTGTTGCTCACAGACAAAGTGAGATCTTACATTACCACCTATCCACAAAGTTACTTTAATTTCTCTGCCCAAGTATCTGTAAAACAGTTTTCTCTGTAACTTATTTATCGCTACTCCTACTTTAGACAAAGGCATAATGCCACAAGTTTATACAGATAAAGAAATAATTTAAAATTGTTCTAAAAATACCACTAAACAAGGATGTTAGCTCAAATCTCCTCACTACATAAAACTGAGCGCTTTTAAGAATTCCAATATTATTCAGAGGATTTCCACTTCTGACACCAAAAATATGTCGTGCCGTACCCCGGCACAAGTGGGCGTAGGGTAATAGTTTTTAAAAAGAACACTTTTGATTCACACAAACATTTATTTAAAACGTCATGGACGGCAAAGTAACGATCACAAGCAATAAAAGAAAGGCTAGAAAATTCGTGAAAGCTGTAAGAGTTTAAATACTTGAGAAAATCCTTTGAATTCAAGAAAACTAAATATTAAATAAAAAAGGCGCGCTCGAAAGTAAGTTCTTCGAGAGAGATTTGAGCTAAAATTGAATTAAGTTAAAATTTGAAATGCAATTATTGTCCTCTACATCACATGAGGTCTTAGCAAAAAGTGAATGACGGCTATTTGTCTAACATCTGGGAGGGCTCACTTACTTGTTCAAAGAGTGCTGTCTCATCAGGAGCTCGACACAGAATAATAAAAAAATTACGCTCTTAGCTTGCCCTGCGACCCCCCCCACTTTCGTTTCTTTACTTGGAGCTTATTGGTTAATTCATACCTAATGCGTGTAAAATGCCCATAAATGGTGATGTATGTAGTTAACAGTCTAGGATTGGTCTGTGGTTTTTGATATGGTTATCGTGCTAATTTTAGCGTTATCTTCTACCCGCTTCCTTCAGGAAAATACTGAGTTTTATCTCTCATTGGAACAAAGATTTGCTCTAGTTTACAAATGATCGATAAATAAATATTTCATTGTTTTAGAAATATTTCAAATTGAATTAAAATTAAGGTAATGTAGGGTATTAGCACAACAATCCAGATACCACAACTGCATGTTTTTACAACTGCAATCATGCGGTGAACACTCGTAGAATATAAGAATTCTTTTGTATGCAAATTCCCGTTCTAGTTTTTTAAAGCTTACTTAACATAAGGATAAATATTTCTAACTTTGTGCTTTTAATATATATATTAAAAGTGTTTATATATATATATATCTTAAAAAGTGTTTGTTTATTTTATTCTGTGTATATTAAGTGTACTTGAAAAAGTTGTTAATTACATCTAAATATTGCACGAAAAATTGTAGTTTTCTTTTGAAACTGCTCTAAGAGACTATATATATATATATATATATATATATATATATATATATATATATATATATATATATATATATAACATATATTAATAATAATTCATTCATAATATGTTTGCCTTAAAATAATTTATACCGTTTAAGTACTACGTGTCAACAAAATAAAATTGCAATGAAAGTTTTCAATTTTGAATAAACTGAACAATTTAAAAGAAAGAGGAAGAGAATGTTTATATGAATTTTATCTCTATCTGTCTGAAACAAATTGTGTCCTTTAGCATTGATTCCATCAAGATTATTGACGTATACCTTATCCATAAGGGTGTAGACTAATAACTAATCTTAGACTTCAGGGATAATAGAAACAATACCGAACCATTATGTGTTAATGACACTATACATGAAAGGAATATTGATGACTGACTTACTTACAGCATAAAGAAAAACATTGTCTTAATGTCCTAATTCTGAAAATGTATATATTCTGATATATACAAACATTCTTAATAATTTTCCACAAAACAATACTTTCAAATAGCCGAAGGATTTAACCACTTACTTAATTGATTTTAAAACAAAAAGATTTGAAGTATTGACATTATGAGGTTATTTAAAAATACTAGTATTCGTTTTATTTTATTTGCAATGTTATAGGTAGTTAAAATTCGTAGATTTCGTTTGGTTTTACGTAATTTTAAATTAAACTTTTGTAAATATTATAATAACCAGCCTTTTCCAATAACCAAATTAGATAACACCCTGAATCTAGAAGAATAATACATATGCTAAAAATCTGATCACCCTGTTAAGGACACTCCACAGAGTCTTACAACAATTAAAAATTTTTTCAGACATCCTAAAACTTGGGACCATTTCGATTTAGGTAGATTTGACACAGGTGTAGATTTAGGGTAGGTGTTTACATATACACAGACACATATAGGTTACTTAGTTTCAATAATGAGTCATTTTTGTACGTACTGTTTTAAACTGCAAGTGATGAATGTTCTGTAAATGTTTCATTTGATAAATATTATATCAATCGTGGTTTATAAAAAAAATCGTATCGTAATAATATTACATAAAATCTCAAAATATAGTTAATTTGTTACTGTTAAAGTATTAAAAATTTAACTCTATTTCCTTGGTTTAATTAAAAGTGCTGAGAATGATATTAATACATTCAATGGGTGACTGTACATTCAATTGTTCCTCCACATGGAAATATGCACTTAATACTCAGAACGATATGTTAGCTACACAATTTCCGCCCGGCGACGAACTCTATTTCCTCTCAAATGCAGTTAACACATTTATAGCTTTACTTTCAATAACACTCTTTGAAAAAATTCTTTTACCATTTTATTATGTCGTAATAAGAACTCTTCTTAAATATATTTCTAAAATAAAAATAAAAACGCCTTTTATTTTGTTTATAGAAATATGTAAACAAGTTTTTTTAATAATATGTTTAGTTTTTTAATAATTAATTTAAAAGTAAAGCCTATTACACGATGGCTAGAAAAACAGAACAATAAAGTATCAGTTATAAATAATAACTATAAAATATGCTTTATTTACAATAAAGAAATATATTTATTTGGCGATTTTTATTGCATTTATAAATGTATTGGTAAAACAGTATAAGAAGATCATCTAATTCAGAAAAGTAATATATAAACCCAATTTTATGTAGACTTAATTTAAATATGTTTATTGCAATTGACCTGGGAAATTTTTAAATTTACCTGATCTTGAATCCCACAAACCATAATTACCACAATCAAAAAATATGTCTTATGTATATACGGGCCTATGAAATATAACGTGAGCGTGTGAACACGATTGTTTAATATCCAACTAAACTTTGGTAGAAACGCATTACCCGCAAATAGCCTGCATCAGTTCATTATGAAGTCCCAACCAATAAAAAGTTTCAAGAATACATAATTTGAAATCGATCAAGAACTGTAACTCGGCTAATTCTCAACACGGACCGTAAACAAGTAAAGTTTTAATATATTAGGTAATTGTAAACGATTTGTATGTACAATATTAAGGTTTCAAGATAATAGCAATTAAAAGTTTGGAAAATAAATGGTTATATATCTTTTAATATACACTATAGCGTATAATAAAATTTTTTTCAGAATATTTAGGTCGATTACTATAATGTATGCTACAAACTGATTTTGTTATCTAATATTATTTCAGCATAGGTCGCTATCAAAGTTTAAGTAGTATACAGGGATTACAATGATTATGAACATGATAACTATCGTAGTTCCTATTAGATTCCTACTAAACGTTATCCAGAGATAATTTGACAAAGCCACACAAAGACATATATGAATAAAACAAAGGAAAAAGTCTTCATACAATAAAATATTACGAATAAATATGAAATTAAATTTTACTGACTAAGCGCCAGAGAGGGCTATCTATCAGGGGTTTCCAAAATTTCTATTTTTATGTAGGTCCGTTTGCACTCTCGAAATCTCGAATACGAACCTACATGGAATTTTACATAAAGCTTCATTTGTATATAGGTAGACCAAGTTTGATAATGGTACATGATGGTACTTTAGCAAACATTTTTACATTGATTTTATGGGTAACTATCACGCACGAGAATATCGCGAATAAATAAATTTGTAGGCTAACTGAGTACAATTGTACGAGATTGAGGTGTGTGACATAATGAGAAAATTCTCATTACAACTAGCCCAACACATACATACACCACTACTCGGTGACTTTTATGTTAAGCACTTATACAAACTGCAGATAAATAACAAAAATTTTAAATATATCAAATGATATTTCGAAAAAGATTTAATATTTACCCTTAAAATTGTTGAGTTTTATAATGGATCAAGTCATTGTGCAACTTATTAGAGTGGATGATCGCTATTGCAGCCTATTACCCAGTTGTCTAACGCAATTTCTTTTGTTCGTCGGGGGGCTGCAATATCTTTTACAAGACTGTCAGTCTGTCTGTCTGACTAAAGGACCTTTGCTACCTATGTAGCAGTTACGTAAGACGAGGTGTGGCGTCCTCTTACCTTGTCATAATAAAACATAATTTGATATGAATATATACGGAGTGAGTTTTATGTCCTGGCACACCTGGATATAATTTAAACGTGCCAAGATATCTATGTGAAACGTTGACTCTACCTATTATAACATTTTTTTTTTTAATTTTTCAAGTTGTTGAAAAATGTTCCCCCCTTTTCTAAAGGGGGGTAAAAGGGTGGCAAACTAAAAATTTTGAAATACAAACCCCTATCATGTCTGAAGTTTTCACACACGTCTAGCACACTGTCAAACAGTCGAAGGTGAACAGTTTGAACACCTGCTACATTAAAACAGGTAACTGTTTTTAGAATTTGCGTTAGTGTTGACTCATGTTACGATAAACAGGACGAGACAGTTACTGATTTTATTATTGTAAATTTGTCATAAAATCTGTTAAAATAAACGTAGAGACCTCTAGTTTGGATTATTGGATTTATTTTTTTATTCCCTTTAAACTGAGGGGTCACATTATAGGGGTTTGTATTTGAAAATGTTTATTTGCCCCCCTTTACCCCCCTTTAGAAAAGGGGGGAAACATTTTCAACAACTTGAAAAATAAAAAAAAATATGTTATAATAGGTAGGGTCAAGGTTTCACATAGATATCTTGGACCGTTTAAATTATATCCAGGTGTGCCAGGACATAAAACTCACTCTGTATACACAAATATATATATATATATATATATATATATATATACATATATATATATATATATATATATATATATATATATATATATATATATTATCTATACATTATTTATATATTTGTCGATATGATCGCCAAAAACTGTTGCATGGATGTTAAAAGACACAACTGTATAAGATACAATTATAACCTTTTGGCCATGGTGGTTATAAATTGGTGTGTTGATAACAGACACAGCTGTCAGGAACAATGGCCAAAAAGGTTATAAAAAGTGCTCAGATTTAAAGGGACTTCACATTTACCATAATTGTATTAGACACAAGGCAAAACATTACTTTCTTCAACGTATTCCATTCAATAAAAAAGTGGAATTAGCTAAATTAAGAATAAATAAATAAATTTGGGTGCAACTTACGAAATTTAACGACCTTTTAAATTATTATTGATTAAATTATTATAGAAACTGGAGTGTTGTCCTTGCCTTTAGAGACGATATATGTGTTTTGATTATGTTATATTGATTACAACAAACATACAAGATTTATCGGAACTAGTGTAGATTGTCTGTCATAGCATGCAAGTACAGGGATTAGAGAACAACGCTTTGAAACGATAAACCGACACTGTATTGTACACAAGTAGAGTGTCTTCTTTGCCTATAGATATGTTATGCACTGTTGTATGTATAACTATGTTGTATGTATTATGTCTGCTTAATTTACAATGTTGCATGCGAATATTCAACGTTAAACGGAGCCTGTGTATGATTTCAATATTTGCATGAGACATAATTCATAATGTATTATAAATTATAATAGGTGTGACAATAGTCATAATAAAATATATGTGAATGGCGCCTTCTAACAATATAACTAGACTGTATTTTATTCAAGGTTAATAGTAGCTAGTGTATAATGTCTAATTTATCATTAGATTTAATGCATACTGCAAAACGGCGACTTTTAACAATAGGCCTACACTATATTGTATACACCACATTAAAGCTTAATACTAGGTATTGTATAATGTCTAATTTAGCGTTAGATTTAATGCATACTGGAAAATGGCGCCTTTTAACAATAGACCGTTAATGTATTGTACAACACATTCAAGGTTAATAATAGTTTGTGTATCTAATTTAGCATTAGATTTCATGCATACTGCAGAACGGCGCCTTTTAACAATAGGCCTACACTATATTGTACACCACATTAAAGCCTAATAGTAGCTAGTCTATAATGTTTAATTTATCATTAGATATAAGGCATCCTGCAGAATGGCGCCTATTAACAATAGGGCTCGAAATATTGTACACCACATTCAAGGTTAATATTAGCTTGTGTACAATGTCTAATTTAGCACTAGATCAATTGAACACTACAGAACGGTGCCTTTTAACAATAGACCTAGACTGTATTGTACACCTGTAAACCACTAGAGTATCTTCTTTGCCTCTAGGGACGAGATAGGTGTTCTATATTTCTGCCTGCTTATGTTAAATTCTTGTATGCAAACATTCAAGATTTATTTGAGCCAGTGCAAGATGTCTGCCTTAGTATGTAAGCACAGGGATTGGGGAACAGCGCCTCGGAACGATAATCGACCAACACTTTATTGTACTCTGTGGTTGTATCTTCTTTGCGTCCAGGGATGTGATACGTGTTTTGTATCTGGGATCTAGTGGTTAACACCATACAATAGCTTACGTTGCTCCTTGAAAATCATGTCCATTATTATTTTTATAAAATCTATTGGTGTTATTGATAATTTTATTGTAAACTGTAGGGAAGCAACTATAACATAATAACTAAATAAAATAAGGCTTTAATTCCAAACTACTTCGTATCTTCCTACTACTAATCTTTAGCAGATTAAATAGTAGTAATTAAAATAAGTATAAGCACTACAAAATTGAACGTTTACATTTATTCAGTAAGCTTTTTTATTATAGAATGTAAGTGACATATTAAAACATTTTCACTTTATTTCTATAAATGTATACAAATACGTCGAATATATAGTAACTAATTAGTACAATAAGAGATTTAATCTCTTTGATAAATAAACAAGTTTCACTTTATAATATCTTGTTAGCTGCTAAATGACTTTTATTAACCCAAAAATACGCATTTAAATGATCGAATCACGAGGAAATAAAAAAAAATATATGGAAATATCTTTTAACTTCATTTACACAACATTAAATATTTGCAATTATAATTTTTAACTCCACTTATTCATACGGCTGTGTAAAATATGAACCTCATTTTGAATATTAATATACAAAATCGTAAGGCTCTGACCTAATAACCAAGCTGCATTGATAAAAAATAAGAGATATTCCCAAGACTAACTTTATTGCACATGTTCTCATAAACGGTGTCGAACACGTTTAAGAAATTCTTTATTTGCATTTTCTTTGGTTTCAGGAACACATTAAAAGTTTGTTACGGCCAAACAACAACCAAGTAACTGCTCCTTGAATTGCTGCCGTTTGAACGTATTTTAAATTAGAAAAGTTTGTGTTTTATTCGAAAGAAATCTCGTCCATTGAGAATGCAACTAGTTTCAAAATTTAGGATTATGTACTGTATATTTTATTAACGATGTTTTTAAACAAAATAACATCGCCTGCCACTATGTGTACTATTTATATCGCTTCAGACCATGAAACGTAGCAATCATGTTCTTTATAGGCTCTAGATATGTACTAAGAAAACATTTCGAAAAATTCAGCTTAAAAGAATGTTGGATACTAAAAACCTATCTAAAGTTGTGTAAATGTGTATAAACCTCCAAAAATTTGACAAATGAATTCGTGGATTCTTGTCGAATACCATTGACTGACATCACATGTTCTTAAAATACCTATAGGGTCTGGGTTACGAAAGTTTGCACAAATATTCTTTATATAACGATGCGTTAATTATGCAGAATATTAACATCTAACCTCATCTTTAGGTGGACTGAAGGGAGCAAAGATGCTATGTCTAAGTTGCCTGCACTAGGTTTTCAAATCCCATTGATGTTGGTGTGACTGCAAGTCATCTCCCGCATGAGTCATGAGCCTCTACATTGGCTATCTTCAACCAGATGTAAAATCGTGAAAGCTGAAACGTTATTGAAAATAAGAAAGAATAAATATTGGTTAGAACTACTTAACAATCTCATGAAAACCTATATACAAATAATGACACGATACGAGGTGTAGTAAATGAAAATATGAAATGAAAAAGTCTTTATTTATACAAGCAATGTTAGGGCTGCATGGCTCTTTCTTACACTTCACCTGCGATAACGTAAAATAAATAAAAAATTAATTATATATTACCTTCAGAATGAAAATTAAAGAAATAAATACTATTAAACAACTTGTATAAATTAATATATATATTAACACGTAAAAAATAAAAATGTAACAAATTAATAAATTAACTACTTCTGTAATTAAAAAAAATACATAATAAAATTACAACTAAAATATATAAATAAAACTAATGTAGTTATTATAACTAGTTGTTGCTTCTAAGACCTAACTTTTGTTACACACAATCTCACATTCATCCCTCTCCCAGTGTCACGCATACTGCCTCTCAGACCGAACCTGCCCCAGCTAACCGCTTAAGATACATAATCTAAGATACATATCTTTCAGTTCCGCCACAAACTAGGAACGGCTATCGATAGAAGTATTTGTTTTGGGAAGGGCATTCCACAACCTACAATCCATTACATGGAATGACGTATTATCAAACACTGTAGTCCTGTCCTGAGGTATTCTCAAAATGTATAAACCAAAGTGAGTGCTTCTTACACCTAAATGAGACACAGATTTAAAACATTCAGAAATATAACTGGAAAACCACTATTTAATATTGAATAAATTAGTTTTAGAATTTTGATAGATCTTTGGTCTTTTAATATTATAATATTTAACTGAATATTGTACGGTTGGATGTGCTGCTCCTGACTCACATAGTAAACAGGTAAACATCGTAAACGTATATATATATATATATATAACGTATATACCATATACGTTTACTGTGTTTACCTGTGTGTGTGTGTGTGTGTGTGTGTGTGTGTGTGTGTGTGTAGACTGTATCCATTACGAATTACAGTTTTTATCACGTTGACTATTATTCCTGAAAGATTTGTGCACCCACTATCTAAACACCATGTGAAATATAAAAAAATACGTGGGAGCAAACATTATTTTTGTAAATAGGTATCCAAAATTTAATCTCAATAAAACCATTTTTAGAATCTAAAAATTTCCAATTTTTCAAGGAATTATTTTTTGGTAATAAAGACGATTATCTCCTCTTTAATGTTTTCTTAAGCCTGAAAATGAAATAATTGTCCCATATATATATATATACCCTGCATTTCTTATAACAACATTCCAGTGCCATTTGCACTATTTAATCTATATCTACCTATTAGCATATTGCTAGCCCATTATCTATCCTCATTTTCAATAGAATCTGAAGACGAAACTTAAAAAAGGTTTTAACTTATAATAAAAATAAGGGTTTATGCCATTTTTAGGAATCTTAACTGTGTAAATGTAGTTTGGGTGAGAGATGATTTTTAATTATGTTGATTACAAACATTGAAGTCTATATGACAATTTCCACACAGCTGATTCAGCTACCGTGGTATACTTTGTGCTATTTTGTATCTTATGGACAATAGCTTATTTCATATATACAAGAAAATCTTATATGTTTTTGTACATCAAGGTGTCCTACATATCTTTTGGCATGGAAAGGTTTCCTCAGCATATATTACAACCAACTGCATTTTTTTGCAGATTTTTGCATTGACTTTGATAACTTTTCAGAACTGAAATTAGGATTAAAGAAATAACTTATACCGTGTCTATTACAACATATTTCAAACTAGTACCTCTGACTTCGTTATTACAATGCCGTATCATTATAATGTATGTAACTACAAAATATCACATAATATTACAGCGTCAATTTGTTACATTTGCGTAATGGATAACTTTATTTCATAGTTATTTTCGTAAGTTAGTGGCAAATAAGCCTGGTGATTTGACATCACGATGCAACGTCAGTTTGTGTTAGTGGTTTCTAACAAACATGTTGTGTGTTAGCATATTTATAAAACCCTTAGGTAATATCAAGTACAAAAATTGAATAAATATTGTATATATAAGTAATAAATTTTATTAAAATACAGTCAGTGTCTAGCTGCACAATTAAAACGTTATTTTAATTAACATGAATCATTGGTCTTTAGAAATTTATTTGTCTATTACAAATAAATTATTAAATAATCAGACCATGTTTATATATACATGCCGTTTCAAGTTAAATAACATATTTATTCATTTCGCTTATTAATGCTTAATCAAAGTAATTTGTCAATAATTTATAAATCGAGAAAATTCATGATGAATGCTAGGGAATAGATTATCATCTTAATTCACTATTAACTATATTTTATAGCATATTCTAGTTTGCATATTTAACCATAATAAAAATGTCAATGTACAAAAAAGACGCGTCATAAATTTGTTAACAGCAGTTTGGAGGAAATAGAGTCCATTGGCAGGCGGAAACTGTGTAGCTAATGTATCGTTCTGCGCAGTAAAAACATATTTTGATATTGGAACACGGTTGAAAGCATTAAGCCATAAATTGAATTTACTCATGTAATTATGAGTACTTATGTCCTAAGAAAGCAGATACGTGGAAGTAGCAAAAATGTGCATATACAAAAACAGATTAACAATGTAGAATAGAACGCTGCACGATAATTGAATAATGAGTTATTGCATTGTGTTAATATTAACAATAAAATAATGAATAAAATACAATGAATTAAGGTTACTTAAACGCAAAATATTTTAAAAATTTTAATTTTTTGATAATATTATATTATTATTATTTGATTCTTACTGAACAATAATCTGGGTCGTTTATAAAATTCCGACCACTAGAAGTATATTTATTTTATTTTTAAAAATATGTATGCAAGGAGTTTTATGTCACCAAGGCGCACTCACTTGCATGAAACTTCTTATAGTAAACTTACAGCATTACTTTGCCCCTTTACCGTGTTTGGGTGACTTTGATTTTCTATTTCCCTGTCTAGTGTGCTGTCAGCTGCCAACAAGAATAGAACAAGTTGACTAATAACCTTCAAACCTTGGTATTGTTATTGTTTATTCTATTATTGTTTAGATAGTTGTACTCTTGTGCTCCTGAGTTTATTAGTCTGGTTTGAAGTGATATTTCGTGTTGTGATTTTGATATAATGACTCCTCCAAAAGGAATATACAAAAAACGAAAGTTCAAAGGTAATCAACATACTATAAAAGTGATAGGACTTTAGTCAGGAGCATCATCCAGTCCTAGCCAACCCATAGTAAGTTGTAGGCCTAAGCCAACTCCACCTAGCTCATCTGAAACCAAACTTTCTGCTCAATCGACATCCTACAATGAGTACAAGGGTGAAGACAGGAATATAATTATTAGCATGGCCATATTATCAGATGCCATTAGAGAGTTTGCTGTGTGCAAAGTTTGTCGAGGTGAAATTAGGCTACTTGAAATTGAAGAAAAGCGTAATGGTTTTGCTTGCCAGCTTTCGCTTTTATGTTTGAAGTGTGATACGGCTAAAAACTTTTGGACTTCGAATGAGTGTCAACCTAAGTTTAATGAGCACTATTTTGAGATAAATAATATGAGAATGTTTTATGGCCTTAGATGCATTGGAAAGGGCGGAGAAGGAGGTAAGGTTCTTTGCGGAATGTTAAATTTGCCTAGGCCAAGCACTGCGTATACGAAGTATACGAAAACACTCAGACATTGTGGTAGGTTAGTGGCTGAAGAGTATATGGTTGACGCAACCAAAGAGGCAGTGATTAATAATGACAACTGCTCAGATATTAGTATAGCCTACGATGGAACATGGCAAAAGAGGAGATTCAGATCGAAGAACTGCTGTTGTACGGTTACGAGTATGGACACCGGAAAAGTCCTTGGTGTTGATGTGCTTACTAAATTTTGCAGTGGATGTTCGAAGATTTCTAATATTGAAAACTACGCACATAAAATGGAAGCTCACAAAGCAAAATGCCTGAAAAATTATGAGGTTCATCAGGCGGAATGGAAAGTGCTTCTGCAGTCACACTTTGTGAACGTTCTATTGAGAAGAGGGGGGTCCGCTACAACGACATGTTGGGAGATGGAGACTCTAAAGCTTTTTTAGCTGTTGTTGAAAGTGACCCCTATGATGACCTAAAGGTTTCAAAAATAGAATGCGTAAACCAAGTAGCCAAACAAATGGGCTCTAGATTGAGAGCAACTAAGGCAAATTGTAAAACAAAAACTCTATCCGATTATCCGATGGTAGGTCTATTAGAAGCCGTCTATCCGATAATTGATGAGCTACAGACATATTACAGCAGTGCAATCAGAAACAACTGCACATACCTTAAAAAATGCAAAAAGCAGTCTGGGCTATTTACTATCACAAAGTATCGACCGACGAATTGCCTCATCATGGGCTCTGTCCAAAGCCCCCGGACACCTGGTGTAAGTACAGGCAAGCTGAAGAGCCCATGTAACAATGTTCAATAATTCATTCATCAATAACATTTAAAAAGTAACAAACTATGGTATAATATTCCGAGCGGTTAGATAATTATCGTGGATTACTAATTAAAATTGTAACATTAAAACAAATGCATAGCTAAGAGAAGTTATTAAAACAATGAACAAAAATAATAAGTTAACATTCATATGATTCAATTTTAGACTGTAGCCAAGTTATTGATTGTCAGCTGCAACGTTTCTCATAATGTTTTGGTCAATAATTACGTCTATTTAAAATTAACTACATAATAACTATATTTTGAACTTTCCCATTATGATAGTCTGTGGCGACAGCTTGATTAATTGGTTATTTAACTAGACTAATTGTTCTAATTGATGTCTTTCACTTCCAAATACTAACTCTGTTATTACTCAAATCAAATACTTTGGTATTTGTAATAGTACGTAACTATTACTAGATAGGTAGTGTTTTAATAATTGAAAGCTTAGACCGAGATCCTCCTAGATTCTTTTCTGTGAGAAAAAGGCCCTTGAGGATTAAGTGCGTGACATTAGGCCGCCCCATAGAAAAAGATCACGTTTTAAAATGTTTTAGTTAACAGATTTTTGGATTTAAAAAAGCTTTTAATTTAAACTTTACTAGAGCCGGAATAGGGCAGGATCCAACCATTTTTATCTGCTCAAAACCTAGTTTTGACCTAATGGTTAAAGCGGTTTCTTGCAACAAATAAATTAATTTACGTCCGTCTTTATTTTGAAGGTGAAAGCCAAAATTGAAATAATCTCTCATTTGACCAGACAAAGTTAAAACTAGTAAGCCCTCTCTAACACTTAACCTGGGGACGAACGGATTAAAGGTGACTTCCGAACCACGACCAACGGCTGGGAAGGCGAGCTGCTTGTAAGACAGTATCGCTCAGCGGTCACATGGGTGGCCCAGCAGAAGCCACGCTCGACATATTTGATTCGGTTTGGAGGAAGTTAAAATGAGATTATAAAACAATTTTGATAACTCACTGAGACAATTACAATACAAAACAAAATTTTTGAAGACATATTTTCCAAGACTTGAAACCAACGTTCAGAAATGGCAGGAAATAAAATAGTCTAAATACGCAAAGTGACAATTCTCAACCAAAAAATTATTCGTCATAAGCAGACACTGCTTATCTATCTTATACATGTTTATACATATGTAAAGTTAACTAATATGACAAATTTATCATTTATTTGTATCTATCGCTAATTTATTATTTGGAATTTTTAAAGATTTTGATGCCCTCCCCCCACTTTGTTGTCGCAAAAAACTAGCGATGTTTCATAATTCATGTTTTCATAATTTTATAACCAAATATTGGAGTAGACATATAGTTGCTATATTTCTATTCTAAATTTTTTCGTAATTTTATAAATAAAAACTAAATTCCTACATTTATAATCAAATAATACTTTAAACTACTCCTAATGTATTCCTTACTTTCTTTCAGGACTTTTATGGTATGAAAATGTCGGGTGTCCGAGCTTAATTCATTAAGAAATAAGTTACTCAATGAGAGTTATTAAATAATTGTATTTAGTGATTTAAATTACAAACCAAATATAAAAGATTTGAGATTGTGTTCTTACAGTTTATCTGCCATATTTTCCCACAACACGTGAACACCACTAATTAAATAGCACAGAAAATATGCACGCACCAAACTAAAAAACTCACCGTCCATAACAACTTGAATATAAGTGTAATCATGATGTTCACTCAGAATTCAGCTGATTACAATATGTAGCCATACAGGATTAACACTTTTCGTTATGTACTAATACACTCCAAAAGTAAATGTTTGGTTAGGAACAAATGCTAAACGCTATTATAGGGTACGTTTTATTAGAACACAACTGTAACAGGTAACTTTATTTTGACATGTTACAAATGTTTGCATTTTCTAAAATGTCAGACCAGACCATAAGATACTTCAGGAAGACGGTTCTTCAGCACATTACCACAATGGCGTTTAGAATTTACTGACTTACAGAATAATGAATAATTGAATAAATGAATAAATGATTTTATTTCCATCAATAAAATAATTTTTAAAGTAACACTTTTATAACCCAGGAAATAATGCTGGTCAGTATCAAGTAAGCGACCAGCATGAAAAAAAAATATACATCTATTTTAAAAAGAAATTAACAAATTTGAGTCCAGTTCTACTTTAAAAACTAAGAACTAAGAGCTCTCCGCAGCGTCCAAATAACACCATGCATCTAATATAACTAAAAAAGAAAACAAACTAAATAAAAAATAAAAATACAAAGCATTTCTTCTTAAACTAAATAGGTCTTTTCCAAAGTATTATCTTCTTATACAAAATAATATATATGTGTATATTTGTAATGTTTTTAACATAAGACTTTGTAGTTGGTTATAATTAAAAAAAGAGAAGAATAAATAAATAATAAAATGAAACTATGAGAATACTATTATTATTGTTGGTTTTTTTTTTTATATATATATATATACATACATATATAAGTACAAAACTAGACTAAAGAGGAGTTTAAGAACTCAATGCACTTATTTTGAAAAAGCATTCTTTTAATTTTTTTGAAAATAATTTAACATTGCTAATTTGTTTTATTTTTAAGCGGCAATTGGTTGAAATACTTGGGTCCATTATAAAGAAATGATTGTCTGAGCACAGTTTTGTTGACCTTTGGAATTCTATAAGTTATTTTTTGAGTGTTTCTTGTAGAGTAATAAAGGTTGTTTGTCCCCTGATTTCCGCTTCTAATGTAAAATAATCTTAGGACTTTGAATACAAAAAGATGTTGAACAGGTAGAATATTTAATGTAACGAATAACGGAAATGAACTTTCTTGTTTTTGTTTGTTTAAGATTTATTCGCAAATAATGGTTTTGTGTTATTCTCAGTCTATTTAACAGGTATTTTGAAGCATTTTCCCCAGCAAATTATTCCGTATTGGATATGTGACTGAATTAACCCAAAATAAAGTGATCGTAAAAGAGATTCATTACAAAAATTTCTTAAAAAATAAAATTTTCGAATACTGATGGAAATAGATTTTATGTAATGCAATAATATGATGTTGCCAAGTTATTTTTTCATCTAAAGTTATTCCCAAAATATTTGACAAATTTGACTTTTTTCTATAGATTGACAGTTACAATTGATTAATCGATTTGTACATGTGTAATCGTGATATAAAATATTTTTTTCAAAGTCAAAGCCTCTTAAATCGAAATTTACATACTTTGTTTTGCTGACATTTAATTCCATTTTATTTAATGTACACCAATTTCTCAAAGTTTTTCAAGTCTGTGTTTTTATACTTTCCCAAATTACATTAATGCTGCTATGCGAATAGAATAGCGCAATGTCATCCGCAAAAAGCGTTTACTTGTCCAAGAAAATTTTGAGAGATGAGATCATTTATAAAGATCAGGAACAGATTTGCTGAAAGTACAGCTCCTTGAGGCACACCTACAGTGACCGGTAGTGGCGGGCTAAGGCTGTTGCCGACCTTCTCACCCTCTGAGGTGCGGCCTGTAAGGTAACTTCGAAACCAGTCCAAAGCCACACCTCTTACACCCATCGCTCTCTCATCATTTCTAATAAAGTGTCATGGCTTACTAAATCAAATGCTTTTTTGAAATCAATAAAAACACCTGTTATTTTATTATTTTGATTAATACTACTATAAATGCTATCAGTTACTTTTATTAGTGCGTCCTCCGTGGATTTTCCTTTTATGAAACCAAAATTGGTTGTTACTTAATAATGAATTTTTGCTTATGTAATTAATTAATCTGATTCTCATGGCTTTTTCAATTATTTTAGAAAATACTGATAACAGGCTTATGGGTCTTAGATTATTTACATTGTGAACATTTTCCTTTTTTAATAATGGCACAACTATACTAAGCTTTAATTTGTTTGGAAATACTCCTGTGGTAAAGCTCAAGTTGATAATATAGGAGAGTAATGGAGCAATTTCATCTGCAATACGTTTGACTAAAACTATATTGAAGCTATCATATCCCGAGGATTTTTTATTCTTTAAACTGCTAATTATATTTCTTTACTTCATTTGTTGTTTACTGGGCTTAAAAATAAAGAGTTCAAACTGGATTGGGGATACTTATATTGTGTACGTGGAACGATATTGTTTGTGCCTATTTGTGATTGTATGTTTACAAAATGTTTATTAGCCTCTTCAGCAATCATTTCCGGATTTACAAGAATTGTACCGTCTTCAAGTATTAGCTTGTCCACGGTTTTTACCCACCCGGCCTCCAGTTAAGTTGTTTATTATTTTCCATTGTTGTGAAGCGTTCTCCATTACAATTGGAGAGTTTATTAGAATAATATTCATTTTTTGTTAAATCAATTTTGTTTTTTAAATCTTTACAAAATGTACTATAGTAAGTTAAAAAATGTGTATCGTATGGCCTTTTTTTTGATATTTTATACAACTTTCTTCTTTTTTCTATGTTTTTTTACAAATTGTTAGTTATCCAAGGACTTCTAGTTCTAGCTTTATCTATCTTTTCACATTTACTTTGAGACTTTGTATTATTGTTAACAATATTTGCTTAGTGTTTCGTGAAACTTATCGTAACATTCATTAACATTATTCATTGTGTAAAAACTCATCCCAATTAACATTTTTTAACTGAAGGCTAATACTATCATAGTCAACTACTGTTTTTGTTTGCAAGCTGAGATTTTTATTTGTTTTCAATAAGCTAACTTCTTTTTGTTCCATGATTAGTCCTATAATGTAGTGATCTGTGATATGTATATCAAAAGTTGCATATTTAAATGTGTTTATTTATTTCTGTGTTTTATAAAAATGTGGTCAATACAAGACTGTGTTGTTTGCGTAATTCTAGTCGGAGTGTTAATTATAGATTCAAAACCGTTATTATTCATTAAACTTAAATAGTGTTGTTTAATTTTCAGGTCATCGGACCTGTATGAGAGAGACTACTGCATGAAAACCAAAACCCACTGAATTTCTTTGCATGGGAGTGTATCAAAGATTTAGAGTTCTATGTAAGAGTGTACTCTTACATGAACTAAGGGTTTACAAAAATCAAGGCGACCGATTGATTTTGCCGCTGGGAGGAACACCAAAAAGCGGGAGATTGAGTGCCGGCTTTGACCACCTGAGAGCTGCTAATGGTAATCATAATACTTTTTACAAGGTAAAATATTAATCTTGATTGAAGTTGAATATTTTTAGCATGGCTGTTTGAAAAAGATAGGAACTGACTGATTTAAAATCATGAGTACATCTAGTAAACATAAAACTAAAATGTTTTTATCGTTGCCCTTGTAACTAATAAAAGTATGGGTACTCTTGATAGTTACTAAATGGTTTAAAGTTGATATCTATCGTTCCTTGTAAACTTACCACCAGAAATGTTTAATTGTTGCCATGCAAATCAGGAAACGATACGTTTGTGTTTATATACTAGCACTGACAAGCGATCTCGTACCCATTTTTCAGCCGAATAAAAGTTAGCCTATGTCACATATATTTTTTTTTATTACACAACTCTATAGAGATAATAGTGAATAAACATATTCCAATCTACAGATCTATAACTTAATAGTTAAAATTTAAGTTTGGAGAGCAGATGTTGAGAAAAGAGAGCAGTTGGAGGCCCTGAGTTGAGAAATCTAAAAAGCCTACCAGTCATATACTAAAAGCCTTCCTCTGCATTAAACATATTTTAACGAAGTTTGAATTATTTTAAACCCATTAGGAAATCTATAGGGTCGAAGTCAATACCTTTCTTAATTATATAATATACAGTGTCCAAAAAGTTCCGGGTCGGTTAAATATTTTTCAAAATATTTAAAATAGAGCTACAAAACCTTACAAAAAGTTACTGGAAATAAAAACCTATTTTATCACATATTCAGTGATCCGCTACTTCTTCAGGGGGGCGGCCCGCCAGGAGTCAGAAGAAAATCTTAAATGTAAGCATAGGTTGATATGCATATCAAATAAAAGGTCTTTATTAGTAAAGTACAGAGCCGCAAACCCGACCTAAAACGGATAACCGAGTCAAAAATGACAGCCGTTCAAAGATGGCATGAGTTTGCAACTTAGGTTAATGTGAAAAGTAAACTGATGAGCTTTTTTTATTTTAATTTAACTAACCCAAAACTGTTTGCAATTAATTGTTGCTGTAGAATAATAAGTTTCGTTATTTCTGAGAGGGATCGGAGTTTTTGGACACCCTGTATATCCGTACAACTGTACAGTTGTTATGAAAATTAAAATCTAAAGTAAACATCAATAATACATACATTATAACAGTCGTTGTGCACATGTAAATTTGGTACATAACATACTAAAGTACAAGTTCTTGGTTTTAAATCCATACTCGCTATATCATACTATTCGTATATCCTCGGTCCAGTCTAACAATTATACCAGTAATTATATATCTAAACAATATCGTATACTTTATCAGTAAAAAATGGATGCGATATCCCCTCGACGATTTTCTTTGTTTAAAAATTGCATATAGTGTTTCGTTTATTGCTTTGCGATTCAATTTTCTATAATCACAGACGTATTAAAATCTTGGTGATTTAAAACTGGAATAAGGTACTATAATAATAAATTTTACAATACTTTTCATTCATTACAGACTGGTGATCTGATTTTTTACCAAACCGTAAATATGAATTAAAAGTTTCACTCGGGAGACTAACAGCGTTCAACTTAACCATCTAACTTGTAGTGACTTAGTTCAGGCTCTAACTTTGTATCTTAGGAGCTTAGGAACTGAGTTGAACCATGTTATCCCCAAGTGTAATGAACACCACTAATCACTAAGCCTGTGCTCCAAACGTTGCAGCTTTGGCTCGTGTCAAATACACCTTTGGGTAATCTTATAACGTAAATATAACTAGATTCAAGATTAAAATAAAATTTGTAGTAAAATGATTTACTTTCTGGGAGCAAGAGGCATACTGTCATGCGTATTAGTAATAAATGTAATAATAGTTACATATTTATTAAAAACTCTTGTAGTAGTTGATGTATAAGCTTGAAGTAAAATTTTAAGTAATAACTTGTCTACACGTTTGAGAATTGAGTAATATGAAAATAGTGACTACAATAGCTAATAAACTATAGGACACCATTTTAGTAGTTCATTTGACAATGAAGTTATTTGCCAAAATATAATGTTTGAAACAATATTGCTTAAATATTAAAGCAATTTATATTTTCTTAACTTATCTTATATAAATAAACTTCATTAAGATGTAGGTAATATAATAGTAAGTATTACAAATAAACGGGGAAAAATGTTACCAACACCAATTTTGCTAGTAGTCGATATATTTTAACATAATAACAAGGTATATATACTTTAAATTTATGTTTTTGAATAGAAATTACGTTCCCAATTTAAACTTGTACTATATATAGTTAGTCTTGTTTAATTAATGGTGTGTTTACTATTTGTATATGTATTCACTTCAAATATGCTGATCTCTTAATCAATAAAATTTGTTTATCAAAAGGAAAAAATTATTTGCTATTCAAATTACTAATTAATTATAAACAATTATTGTACAATTCCTGTGGACTTTATAGCTCAGTAGAAGACAAGGCAGCGTCACGTCCGTCGTTAGGTTAACTCGCGGGTCATTAAACGCATTACCTCGTCGAGCTCGTTACTTTGCTGAGCCGCTAATTGCGTTTTAATCACTGCTGTTGTTTCCATCATGAATAAAAAAGCGTGGAAAATTCAAATTGTTTTTTAAGAATAGTCAAAGTCTACCTCGTAGGGTAGCTTATTAGTGGCCTTTAGGTAAGTAATGGAACCACAGTTAGATGAAAACTTTCTATCCATTGAGAGGTAATACAGATAAAGGCATGGTAAATATGTGATGCTTTGAACGTCTCAATGATCGTACAATTTTTTAACACGCCATTAAGTTTAACACAATACAATTTTAGTAGTTAAAATTATTTTCTTGTTGGATATGATGGAGCAACTGCCCGATTATGTGTTGGGTAACCTACCGATAGGGTATCCCACCAAAGGAATCTGCAAGCGAGCAAGTTTTGTTGTACTTTTTTATGAGTTTATCCTCTTGTTTATTGATCTTAACAATTCATAAATCATTAAAAAAGAATATTCAATCTCCCGACTCAAAAATCTAGTTCATTACTTTATTTTCTATATAAGAAAAATATTATTACCTTTGGTCAATAATTTTGCACTAATTATGTAAATTTCATTTGTTTATGATTAAATACTAATAATAGAGTTATTAATTAATATTACACTAAAATATAAATTATTTGGAAATTACCATTCATAACCAAAAATTTTTAAAGGTGAAAAAACGTCGATTTCACAATTATAAGCCAAAATTTAAAGTGAAACTTCAAATCACGTTAGCACAGAAATAAAATAATATAATCAAAGCATAGTACTGAAAATTCAAGCCCCTTATCCCTGTGCCGTTGATGATAACAAAAATTCTTTTAATAACAGAAGTTTTCTTTTATTATGTAAGGCAAAAGTTTTTAATACCATCAATGAAAATACCAGAAGGAAAAATAAGTCTATAAGTGAATAGGTTAATTTAACTACCGTTTACAACGTGAAACTCTGATGAAAGAAATGAACAAAAAATCTCATTCCTCTCATTGAATGTGTGAACCTATTCATCCAAAGGAATAAAATAATCTTCAGGACACAATTTTTCCGTATATAGAATAAATTCAAAAGCTTTTGGATGAAAATTTTGGTATTTGTAAGCATAGGCAAGCAACCAAAATGTTCTTAAAAATTTGACTCTTGTGTCCAGAGCAAAGTATAACGGCAGAAGATAGTCTTAACGAATTTTACACGTTCACACAAACGTTATAAACATAATAAAATTTTAATAGTGTATTTAGATTAGAAAAATGTATTACAAACCATACTTCCAGGTAATTTTTATTTAAATATATTTACGTAAATGTGAAGAGTAAAAAATAATAAAATATTTCTTCATCTCGATATCATTTAATGACAGTTTTTACTGCAAGACACACTAAAAAGTATTTGTAATGTAGCAGAGAAATATAGTTTTTAAAATGTAAAATGTATTAAAATTTATCTTAATCTTCATACCAACTAAAAAAATAGGAATTATACTTTCAAATTAATATATTAATATCAGTTTGTAAATAAACCGTAAATTACTTTATTGAACAATAATTTTTTTAGGTGTTAAATTTTTCAGAGCTTGCTAATTTGGTATACAGTTAAAAAAAATCAGACTAGAATATTAAGAGACCAGTTGTAACAACTAATAAAACAACTGATATATATATATATACATCATATATATATAAATATATTATATATATTAATATTTATTGGAAACTAAAGATTTGGATTAAAACTTAGTCTTTTCTGAAAGAAAAAGTCATTTCTACTAAACTCGTATTAGCCTTCAATAATAAAATATTCATACAGCCATTCCAAAATATGAAAGGTTACCCTATAGACCACCGAATAGGATGAATAACGATAGATGTTATGTAATATATGTGAGTCAATAAAAAGTGATTCTATGAAAATTAAACTTTAATTAGATTTTTGCTAAAAAAATGTAACTTAAAGATATTCTTTTGGAATTAAATATTACATAAGTTAATGTAACTGAAAAGATAAGACATGCCAGAGATTCGACTGAATTATATATATATATATATATATATATATATATATATATATATATATATATATATATATATATATTGTATTAAGGTTTCTAAAGTTATATTATGTTTATTGATCGTAACAGGCATGACTGCACTCCTTAAAACATTGATCTATTATCATGTTATACCCAACTGAATACATTCTAAAAATTACTGATATCTTATAAGTCCATTTATGTACGTTTTAGATAGTAAATTAAGACTAGAACCTCCTTTTTGTAGACAAGATAGAAATAAATGCTTTCAAGACAAGACGCAGTGAATTTCCAAGTTTTTTACCTTAACTTCAGGAAAGTTTACGCAGCTGCGCTAAAGGTAAAGTTTTTGTAACTGATTTACCCTCTTCGAAAAAGATCGTAGTGATTAATTTACCATTGAAATGAAGACTTAAATCACATAGATTTTATCAAACTGATATTACGTTTAATCCAATAAATAATGTTAACTTGTATAATTTAAATGGTCACATATTAAGTTTGAATATGATTCTTATAAGTTTATAAATGACATCCAGCATAAAATTACTAATTATTGAGTTGAAGGAAACAATTGTATTTGTAAATATACGATTTTAACTAATGTATAAATCTTCAATATGAAATAGGAAGATATTAATGAACAATTTCTATATTTCGGATAAACCATCTTCAGGAACTATATATTAAAAAAATAATCTGAAATAAACCGATTTATATATCGGTTTATATCTGATTATTTTTTTTATCTTCAAAAAATACATTGCTTGGTATTAGGTTCAGCAGATTTAGTACATTTCCTGTACATATATCCTATGTTACACTCATTTTTGGGTATGTAATTATATATTTGATCATAATTATAACCCATGATACTAAATATGATCACCAAAATGCTAGTAAACAATAACATCATTCTTATACATACTTATATGGGATAATATAGGTGGCTGACACAACGTTATGGAACACACCGAATGAAGTAACTTGTAATTTCTTTGTATAAAGGTTATTTTTGACGATGGAAGGATTGTGAAGGAAACAGGATATTTCCGGACATTTGCCATCGTTCATTGAAACAAGAAATCAGTAACATTACGTTTCGAGAACTGCAATCTGATCTCTTCTTCAGGTAAAGAACTAACCTAATACATAATTACAAACTAGATTAATGTATAAGAGTGTAACTATTATTTAGAAAAGATCCAGAGTTGGATAATGTATCCAGTTTCTCATACTGCTTCTTAGCGAAAATTTATAAAGCAAATTCTGTACTTACACCAGATATTTTCTAAGTGACTGAATATAATGGTTTTCAATATTTATTTTAATTGCATTTAAAGACATGCGTTATATGAAACAAAACTACTGCAGAGGAAAGTCACAGGCTCGGCAGTACTTGCCCGGAGATTTAAGTATAAGTGAACTTTGGATGATTTAAAACAAAAGCAAAACATTTTTCAGATCGCTGTTTTGTTTAGAATATAATATTGGATTTGGCACTCCAGTGACAGATGCCTGTTCTACTTGCATTTCATACAAATAAAAGTTGAAAGTTACATGTTCAGAAATTACGTGCAAAAGCTTTCTTCTCTATGCTTCAGGATAATGCTGAAGGAATGCAAATACTTAGTTTTGACTTTCAGAAGAACGTTCAGAAGAAGTAATTCCCAAAGTACCGGACCAATGTGCCTACTATTGTAGACAACTTTATACCTACAGTTTTACCATTATCAAAGGTTTTTCCAAAGAAAGATTTACTAAAGACAATGTACATATTTACACCTGAAATGACTATGTTTACAGCAAGTCATCCAATGAAATAGTTTCTGCAGTCCATGATTGTTTAGTAAAAACTGACCTGTCTGATTCACCTGTAATCAGGCTTTGTGCTGATGGTTGCGGTGGTCAGAATCGCAACTCTACTATGATGTTTATGTGTGCTCATTATTTACTAAATAGTGCTCCGAGAAATGTGAAGGAAATAGAACTTTTTTTTCCAGTCAGAGGGGCATTCCTTCCTGCCATCAGATAGGATTTTTGGTTTAATTAAAAAATCCATCAGGAAAATGCCAGTTTCTCTATGAACCTGATACATATACTGAGACTTCAACAAACATGGAACAGTTAGAAAACTAGGTGAAGATTGTCAAGGGCTAGACTGGAAAAACTGTGCCACAGCAGTTTTGAAAACACCAGGACAGTGGGATTTCAAATTTTTTAATGTTCCAACGGTTCATACTTTGAAAGTTAACTAATAAAGTTCTGATCAGAGGTGAAGTGTCGTATCAGTCTGACATAAACAACCCAAGGTGAGTCATGAAGAAAGGTAACACTTTAAAGGACATATTTGTTAATGAGGTTCCACGAGGTGCTATGGTTAAGCCAGTTAAGATAAGTGATGTCAAAAAACTACTTATCAGTCACTTTGGTGATCATTGGTTTGATCAACGAACTATTTGAAGAATGTTCTCAGTACTTATGATGAAGCTGTTGTTGGAACCAATGAGGACGAGGATGAGGAGCCTTATTGTTGTCAGGAAGAAGAATGTGAAGATGTATTGGTTTGAACCACTGGAGGACTAGTGAAACTTTACGCCACATGTTAATTATAATTATTTGCCTTTTTTTGTATTGATAAATAAATATGTGAGCATAATTTTATCAGTGTTTATTAATTTTGTTCAGCCTTTCCACTGTAAACAGATATTACAAATCAGATATAGCAAAGCTGGTCTTATCCCATCTGTGTTGGAGAAAAACTTGCCTTATCCCAATAGTCATGATAAAACTCGCCTTCTCCATATTTTAAACGTAAATAGCTTAATTTCTTCAAAACATCCTTTATTTACACAATACTCCATGATTTTGGAACGATTTGTTCTTATTTTTAGAGTTGTTGTCATAAACATATTCTAGGCATTACTTAAAAATTAATTTTTTTATGTTTCCTAAAAATTTGCTGGAATTGAGAAGACGAGTTTTGACATGGGACGCCTCTATTATCTTTTTCATATCATGATCACGAGAAAGAATATTTAAAGTTTTACAATTTTGTTATAAATGGTAGGTTATTTCATTAAAACTAACACAACTTTTCTGAATCCCTTGTTACAGGATTTTTGAAATCATCAACTACCCAATGTAAACTACCTGTGGTGTTTTAAACTTTAATTTAAAGTATTCCAGAGCATGCCCTAGTAAGTTACTATTAAACATTGTATTTACACTACACGGAAACAAGCAATGAAGAAAATGATGAGTTATAAGTTACATTGTTGGTTATTGCTATACGAAAATACATATACACAATATTATAGTTTTCTTCTGACTGTAGCAACTCATAAAAAGACGGATTTTAAATAAGGGTTCTTTCAAAAGGCTATAACCAAAACAACGAAGTTTTGGCAAATATTTTCTTCAAATCATTTCAATATAACCTTAAAATATAACAATAAGTTTAATAGTTACTGTCATGTTGTATTTTAAAACATTTAATTTTTGCATAACATAAATGACTGATATAACATCTATCATACTCGGCTTGCTGTAATACACTACCATGTTCGCCATTCTTCTGCAACAACTCGAAGTGAGATAAGATTCATAACATTATGATGAGTTATTTGTACACTGTTTTAAAAATTGTAATACACAGTTTGCACAAAGCAAAATAGCAAATGGTATGTGGGAGGTGGGTGGGAGTGTTAGGGGGAGAGAGGGGAGCATTATCCAGTGACCACAACGGCGTGTTTTTACAGCTGCAATAAATTATCATGCGGTGAACACTCGTGCAATATCAGACTTCTTTTGTATGCAAATTCCCGTCCTAGTTTTGTAAATCTTATTTTATCTGATAATTATATATTTATAACCTAACGCATCTTTAATAAATAATAATAACTAACGATATTTTTACATTTAAGTATATTGTATTATCTACGTTTGTTTGCATAAAAATTATAAAATATTGGCAATGTACAAAATAAAAATTTTGCCTAATGAAACATAAATATTAGTACACCATTAGCGATATGTTAATATTCTGATTTACATTGGTAACATAGTAGTATTAATGTTGTTTAAATATTTATAGGTTTAATTCCTTTGATAAGGATTTACTGTGTGTAATGGCTTCTTTTCGGCCCTTTTTATTGAACTGAACAATATGTTTCTCACCAAAAGAAAACAAAATATTTTTCTCTATGGACAATTATTAATCCGTAGAATTTTACAGCTTTCAAGGTATGCAAAATAAATAAAATATAGTACGTTCCCGGGTATTATGGGTACGGTGTAATATTAACTTAATACATTATACATGAGTGCCACGAAACGTAGAAAAAATTACCACTGACTTTTGTTCAATATATTTTTAATTATTTCAATATTAGAAACAGCTCCAGTAATACGTGTCAATATAAATAAAATTTAAGTGAAAGGAGTCAAACTCAAAGAAGGAGCATAATTTAGACGCAGTGGTAAGGTAAATTTTATGCGTATTTTACATTCAATTATACCTTAGCAGAATTCAGGTACACGGTTTGGAGAGATCTGTGGCCGCTCAGTCTAAACTCACCTAGTATTTCACTAAGGATCTGCCCTATCCTTATCGGGAAGATTCCCCGTGTTATTAAGAAGGACGTGAAAATAAGGTAGAAATGGGACCGCTTAAAATTCCTCTGTATCTATTATCAATTTTGACATTCAGTCTACACCGATCGGTGTTATACAGAATACGGTAGTACCAGGGGTGTTCCATTAATAAATAATATTAGCCTCCAGAGCTACAAAAATATTCATGTATTATAACACAAAATCACCATAGTGTCGTAATCCAAAACACTTCCTTTCTGAGATCGTTCCCAAATATTGAATGTAAGTATTTTTGAATAAATATACGTCCCGGCGGAGCAAGCACTTTCTGTAATTCCGTGTTTATTGAAAAATTACATACTTGTGTGTGTGTGGTTCAAGTTCAAACTTCTTTATTCAGCAAAGAAAAATTATAATAATACATGCATTATTATACAATTCCATGCAGATTACTGTAAAATCAAGATTACATTACTTTAAATCAATATAAATACATTATGCAAGCATTTCACAAAAACACGCCCCTATTGCACCCGAGAAGGGCGCGTGCGGGAGGTTAGTTGGCATTAATTTTTAATTTTTAATTTGGCTAGTCCCACGAAGAGGCAGTTAACCTTGATTAAATAACCTTAACACGTTTATTATGATAATTTTATGAGAAAACAGCAACATCAATCGTACCAATAAAACAGTGCACCTCAATGCAGCAATATATTTACAGTAAACAATCAATTTGCAAGAATAAATATCTGAATACGATAACAATCATAAATATAATCATAATAAAAATAACCGTAATATAAAAAAACATCTAGATGGTAACAAAAAGAATTAACTAACTATATAACAAAATGATAATCGAGTATATCGTACATACATCTATACTATACTTATACATATACATTATACATACACATTACCACACATTGACCCCATTTGGGGGCATATGGTGGTATTTAACCAGTTAATAAATAAGCAAAAACATTATAAGTAAATTAATTAAAAAATTACCAAATGAAAAAAATGATGTGAGAGAAAACATTGGTAGGTATGGGAGGAAACTCTGTTCACACTATTTACGGTGTCTAGAAAACAAATTGTAAACACTTCATCTTTAAACTTAGGTTTTCCTCAAACAGTATGGTTGTTACCATATGTTTTCAACCAGTTTGTTTAAATAAATGTTGGACCAAGATAGGAAAATTGATGTCTAGCAGTTTCTTTAAAATTTAATTAGGTACTTGCAAACTGATAGAATTGGGTAAGCTCTTGTTTCTCTTTGTAGTGTTTTCACAGGATATCTTTTGCAAATGTTTATGAAACTGTACATGATTTGCGGCCAAACTATTTTAAATTGAGTAAATGATAGTAATAATTATTGTCATTGATCAGATATCTTACTCTATCCATTACGCTTTAGTCCATAGATTGTTCGCACAGAATTGCCGTTGACACATTATTAAAGGTTGAAGTTAGGGTAATGTTAAGTTAACACACCCAATAATGTATAATGCAGCGTTATCTCAATGTGCTTTCAAACCATGACATGTAATTAAACTGTTTCAAATATTTCACTTTTTAAAAATTGTTTTCATGTGGGTATAGGGAATAATTTATTTTTCTCAATTGTCTTTGCTAAATATCGTGTATATGAGTTTCCCACTTTAACTTACAGACAACATACCATGCCTAGGTATTTGAACACTGTCAACTATTTCTATATTGGAAACATTTACATTCATACAGGGGCATTGGTGACTATGGACAAAATAAGTTAAACATATCATGTAGATCCGACTTGGGCTTATTCACTATCAAAAAACAAAATTACACTTAGTCTTGGATACATTTAATAACAATCTGTTTTCTTTGAATTAACCCATTCTGACACCTTTAGCCTAAATCCCTATTATTTTAAATCTTGAGAGCAGCTCTGCTGCCAGCTCGAAACACACTAATGCTGTATCATCAGCAATCACGCAAAACAAAGATGAGTGTAGGCCTGTATCAAGTAGGTAGTTTATGTATATAAATAAAAAATATATGGGGCCTAACACCCCTCCTTGATCTTGTCCCGTATTGTAGTTCTAAGCACTCGCCTTAGTACATTATTTATTTTGACAACCTGTTTTTACGTTTTGTTTGCAAAAAGATACCAACCAATACCAAAGATGAGGCCAACAATGCCACATTTCTTAAATTTTTGAATTCAAAAAAACTAATCTATATCTAAAAGGTCAAATTGCTTTTTTTTAAATCTAAATAAATAGCTAAAAAATAAATCTTATGGGCACCACAACAGCACTAGTGATTACAACTTTAAATGTTCCTCTAAAGCTAAGTCTGTTCCTATCACCAGGTAAAAAATCCTTATACTGATTTCCAGAAATATATAATTATAATCTTGAAAGTACCTTTAACAGTTTTCCCTTAATAAGAGTTTCATATATTCTTAGCCAAAACTGTGTTTAAAAGAGATTAGGATCGATACGGACGAGGCCTCCACATCTTCATCCCCATGCCTTGTACAAAGGTACAACCACAGAAACCTTATAACCTGAATACAGGAAATAATGCCCTGTACAAAGACGACTTTTCATAGGATTACAATGTAAGAGAGGTTACAAAATATATCAATGTTGTTTTTTTATAACTACCACCACTTAAAGCCATCTAACCCAGAAGCTGCTCTTATTGTTCATTTTCCGAATCTTTACTTGTAAATATCCATTTACATCCAAATCGAATTTATTAAACAAGAATATCATTCATAGTCTGGTCATCTGAAAAAACATATCAAACCCAAATTTCATTGCTTTTTAAAGATCTGGAAAACAATGCTAGTGTAGTAATTATTGAAAATGCGTTGGTAATAAAAGCCTCATTTCTGCAACTTTAACTAGACAGTTCATTTACCCTTATGATACCTCACATTGTCTTTTTTCTTTTGTTTTTAGTACTTTTCTAATAACATCACAGGTACTTCCTACTATCTCACCCTCACATATTTGACTATTAATCTAGAATTAATAATTTAGGTTTTTTTTTTCATGCTTTATACACTTACGTACATATGTAGAACAAATCTCATTGTAATTCCTCTCTCTAAACGGGCATTGTATCCCCTTTCTACTCAAATCTTTTTATTAAGGACATTCTTCCAATTAATGAGATTGACTAAATAGTCTGATATCCACTCATTTTCGCCACTTTTATTCTTGCTATTTACCCATTTTGAGAAAAACAAGAAGCTTCGTAACATATATTGTATATTTTATAAAATTCTTGTAGCTGCTGTATTTACAATACTTGGCTATTGATAAACAGTACTCCAGTCTGCAAGAAGCCAGCTGTTCTAACTTAACTTACTATAATCTACAGTTTTAACCAAAGCTAGAATTAGTTTTAATAAAGTCTGAGCCTACAATAATAACATTTAATGCGTAATGGTTTTTCCCAGCTTTATCAAAACGACTGCAATTAAACTGCAAAGTTTTTTTGAGTTTCTTATAAAAACATACATCATTACAGGGATTCCACAGTTATTCATTACTCTTGTCGAGAGTTTCCATGCAGCTCTGATATCCAATACGCTCGAAATTAAATTTAAATATTCAATAAGCAGATCCCTTATTTTTACCTTTTCAAAATACAAATCATTTAAATATCACCATATACATCATTGTTGGATCATTATGATTTCTTTTAAGATATTTTCAAAGTCATTTACAAAATAATTTATAGGTTAACTTATATTGTCTATAGATACAATATAATGACCAAATTTTGAAGGTATGTTGTTAATGCGGACTGTCAATTATGACGTTGATAATCTCAGCAGTTGGAAAGCAAGTGGTAAGGCGGGTGTGTATAGTTCAAGGGTCTGAGTCAATGTAGATGATACCTCCACCGGCATCCGGCTATTTGGTATGTTCCTGCAGACAGCTTGTCGTGCTATCTATTTGGTAGTTGAATTTTCCTCTCCGTGTTTTATCCAAAACTTCAGTCAAAGCAATAAACATTAAATTTAAACTGATAGGCTTGACAAATAGAGGACCAAATTCGTCAAAGTGTTTTTCCTTATGCTTCTTATGTTTAAAACAGAAGATATGTAAGGCTTCCAATTCAATTACACTGGGTCACTTAATAAGGATAGGTTATCTTTAGTATTGTATGTCACTTTACTCTCTACGTGTTTCCCCCTCAGCCAAAATGTCAATGTCGGATTCCCAAACTTTTTAGGTCCTTGCGGTTAGATGAATATCCTCTTCCTCTCCTTTCATCGTCCTCCCTCCTGACAAATATCTTTCCCTCCCTTGTCCACACGTACTATGTACCCTCGTTGTTTAAGCTTTTTACGTACGGGAAAAGTAGATTTTTAGTATATGGGGGGCTTCAAGGTGCTTCATTAACATAAAATTGTTGGTTTTCGGGAACACCATCACATAAATTTTTCAGAAGTGAGTTTGGTTTTCTTACTTTTCTCTAAAAATAGAATCACGTTTTTTCCTATCAGAGAATTGGGACAATAATGGGCCGTGGGACCCCTGCTCTCTCTTGACCCGGCGATTCTGTGAGCAGCTTGAATATCGCTGCTGATATTTCAATATGATCATTGACAAAGCCAGATAAACTTTTTAAAAAAAATAAACTATATCTACCATATTTTCTATTGCCTTGCTCCGGTATACCTTCAATTCATGGGAGATTTATGTTACGGGTTTTTGTACTGCTCTAGGCTTTCCAACTGAAACTTGATAGCCAAATAATTCTTTTCTTTTAGAGCTGAGTTCTTCATGTTTTAAATTCATTTTTGCGATTTTTCTAAAGCCGGCAACTTTCGCAGTAAATTCTCAAACATTTTTGCTCTCATACTCATCAAGTTTAGTTGAGCAGAATTCAACAGATGTTTTTATATCAGAAATTGTTGAGGCAGAAAAACTTTGCTATTCTTATTTGTTTTAAAAACTGATCTTTAATTGTATTCATCCATTTTTTTTAAGGAACCATCATGTAGCTTTAGTGCTTACAACTTTAGGTTATAGCCGACTTACTTGAGCATTTTTTACACTTCCATTGCATCTCGTCTTTTCTGTTCCCATCCTGTTTCCATGTGGTTCTCCAGTATGTCCCGGCACATTCAAAATGGTTAACTGACAGCACAAGGACGAACAACAGCAAAACCATCGACCATCAGGCACAGGATCCCTCCCAATCCCTCAACACAAACGCCACAGTCACTCATGATAACAAGCGTTAACACGATAACAGCAGCTCAAGCAATACAACGTCCACTCGCAACGGACTGGCCAGATACAGACTGTGTGTGTGTGTGTGTGTGGTGTGTGTGTGTGTGTGTGTAAGAGTGAGTGTTTTATCGTATTGTTTTACATTACCATTTATTACTAGCATTATATTAGAATCATGTTACGTAAAATTATGATGTTATGTCATATGCAAATGAGATGGTTTTGAAATTAAATATAGCTAGAACCAGTTAAAAAGTTAAATTCTATACCTACTTCTATGTTACGAAACATCTATTGAACTACTTAACTTACTTTGCAACGAGAAGGTTTTGATTTACGAAGTTAAAAGATTAATTACAATTCATAAATGCAGAGGTTTTTAATTTCTAATGTTGTGAAGTTGGTTAAAATTTCTAGATTATGATTGGTGTTAAATAATTTAATTTTCGAATTAATGAGTATTTTTTAGGAGCCAGTATTTTTAAAGCATTAAATAATTATACAGTTCCCTGAAGTAGGAGTAAGAAGAGATTTGCCAGAGGGGACTAGTCATCGTATAACGGTACTCCTCAGTGTCATACAACAACTGTAAATCTCTTTTATCCTCCTAAAATTGTGGAACTACTTTGCTTTAGATAAATACTGATTTGTCCAGGATATTTTTTTATATATACAGGGTGTTTACTAAAGGTATTTTACAGCTGCAATAAATTATCATGCGGTGAACACTCGTGCAATATCATGTGGTATTTTATTCTAGACGTGAAAATGAGGAAAAAACTTTATATGGAGGTATGTCCTAAAACTTTTAGTTTTCCGTCTATCTGTCTGTATGTGGTTTTTACCAAAAAAGTTATCTATTTAATACCAGTAAAGATGAAGTTATGAAACTTTGCAGTTGTGTGGACTTTTGTATGCAAATTTGAGAAATAAATATGAACAGATTATCCTTAACCGGTTCAAAATGGCGGCCAGTCGTAAATTTTATGTTAAATTCCGCAAAATCGATACCATTTATGAAAATTTTACAAGAATAATAAAATTTTGTACACTTTATTTTAAATCTAACAGGTTGTTTCATTAAAACATAATAAAAAACAACTGATTAGTACTACCAAACATAATACCATGTTTTACACCATTACATACTCAGGGAATATGAAAGTCAAAGGTGTGAAAAGCTTCCTTCAAAAGTAAAATAACGTCTCTGCTATCAGGAACGTTTCCCTAATCGTATGTTACCTTGTAATAAAACTTTTTCAACAATTCATAGACAACTTGCTCATTTTCATGTCTAGAACAAAATACTACAATATTGGAACACCCTTAGTAAACACCCTGTATAAAGTACACATATAGATTACTTAGCTAATATGGTACGTACTGTTTCAAACTGCAAGTGCTGAATGTTTAACTTGATAAACATGATATCTATCATAGTTAATTCCTGAGGATTCTATCATACAAATATTATATATGCTCTAAGATAAGGTTAATTTGTAACTGTTTTAAAGTTTTTGTTACCTTCTGCGTGTCTGGTTAAGTGCTGAGAATGATGCGAATAAATTTAACGAGTGACATCAATTGTTCTTGAACATCTAAATATCGATTTAATACACATGTTAATATGATTTAATACGATATGTTAAATACACAATTTCCGCTAGGGGACAGTTTCTATTTCTTCTCAAATGTAATTAAAACGTGTATGGTTAAACTCTCTAAAATAATTCAACAGAATTATATAATACGTTCACGATGTCGTAATATAAAATCTTAATCTATTAATTCTTATTTTCACAAAATTTCTTTAATTTAATTACGTATATGTCTTAATAATCGTATATAAGAGCAAGGAAATTTATTCATAAATTAATTGTAACAGTTATATTAACATCTATATTAAATTTCGAGGAATATTTCATATGTAGACTAAAAGAATTTCATTCTATGAAACCATGAGATTTTGCTTATCCTTAGTGAAGCCTACTATGCATGCTGATTGCTTTTCCCTTTTACCGTGGCTGGCAGTTGTAATAATTTATTTTGCTAACGTGAAAATTTGTGACACTAACTACAGGGCATCTCAAGAAAAGAATTATGTTTCGACTTGAAATCCTGCAAGCGAACTCAGCGAAGCTCTTACGTGACACGAGGAGCACCTTATAATGGGAAATAATTTATTGTACTTGTACTTATTGAAAACTGTATAGCGTACAAACTTGTTAACAAGTTGACTGATAACTATTTTATAATAAAGAAGTTTACTTTGCGTATTTCTATTGATCTATAAATTATTTATTTATTTGTTCAATTGATGTCAAAAAAAACCATCGCATACAGTACGTTAGAGAAGTATATGTTAATCTAGAAAAAGCAATTTTTAAGCGAATGTACGAAGAATATACAGATATATATATATATATATAGAATACGGAGAATATTCTGTATAAGGAGAGCGAATTAAATCATGGTTTGAAAAAAACGTTATGTCGACCACATGCTACGAAATATTTTTTGAACAGTACTCTAATTGATAAAATAATTTTTTTTCAAAAGCTGCGACAGGCTTACTACTGGATTCTGACCTCATGTTCTTCTGAAGACATCAAAAAAGATTCTCCCGAGAAGAAAATCAAAATAAAATCCTGACATATTTTAAACGTCAGAGACTGTTGGAATACAAATTATAGTGTAATCTAGGTTAAGAGACCTTCTTTTGAGCTCCTTCGTCAAAGAAATTTTTGGATTTTATCAGACGAAAATGACTCCAGATTCCATGTGTGTGTTTGATTTAACATGATATATTAAGAAAGCCTATCTGTGTATAGCAGACAATGGCAACGTTCTTACTTTATACTAATTATACTTTTGGCAGGTTTCAATGAATATTTAAGAATAACTGCATCTATACCAAATGATGAATGTGACAAACCTTTAAAACTGATTAAAATATAAATATTTTTAGATATTTTAATGGGATTTATATATTTATGGAAACGGTACAGGCCATTTCATATTTCAAATAAAATAGTTTACCTTCTCTACAGTAAAAACACTTCACGTTGAATAGTTGAGTGGGTGGGGAATTAATTTATATCTGTCTCTCTGCCATTTGTTCATACGACATATCGACAATGAGTTAAAAACTTGAAATTTTACATGAAGCTTCATGTCTATGTAGACAACAGTGAGCACGACGTTGGTGCATGTCACTCTAGAGTAATTTACTTATCATAGGCGAACAGTTTTACATTGGTATTACATGGATGACAGAGAGGAAATTGCTAAATCTGTACACAGACTGTACTATCGCATGAGACTATTACGTTGGACTTATAAACGCATGTAGCACAACTAAAGCCCTGTATACAAAAAAGGATGTAGTTGTTATCTTATATTAAATTACGTTACGTTAAAACTTACGTAGGGAATTTTTTTGTTGGTTTTGTATGCTTACGAACATATTTCTAATTTTTTTATTGTCGGCATCTTTATGATCTAATAATTTAATTTAATTATTTATAAGAACTCATAAATCTTTTATGGATTCTTAAACCAAAATAATATGAGATGGATTTACGTAGGCTAAATTCGTAAGACAGTTGATAATGAATCATTTCCAATATCTAACTTGGCTCAAAGGAAGACCCGATTTAACTCACGGTGAAACCTTCAAGACTTAAGAAGGCAATAATTAAGAGTAAGATTAGACGCCTTTGAGTGGATAACGGCTTGATCCCGAGCGCACTAACGGCACCTGGCGGCAATTCTATCAACTAAACGGCCCTGGATAGCAACTCTAATGGCATCCAATTTCTCCAACAGCTCTCCCCCTGCTACTGTCTGCCATTACAGGCTTTGTCTCCTGTGTTTCAGTTGTCACAGAATATATGTCCACGAGTACCCAGCCTCACACAAATAACAATGGAAGCTACGAACACTATCCCTCAATAAGTTAAATATTTCTACACATAGTAACAATCAAAATATGTAACCAGCGTATATTAGTACTGACTTTACTTACATTATATTGTTTTAAAAAAATATATATATATATATATGGATAACCCATTAGATAAGACAAACATATTTAAGTGTTAGTATCAAGTTCTGAAACTTTTAAGACTTGAAACATAAGAAGGAAAATTGCTCATTTACTGTAACCCATGTTATATTTCAGATAGTTTTGTATATTAAATATAAGAAAAAAAAATGGTTATGCATTATCTCCACGATTCGCCACCACTAGGATTCAGTCGTACACTAACACCATCCTTAGATGGCTTAGATGGCCACTCCATTAAAATAAATTACAAACATTTAATGAGAAATATGATACATGAATAATTATTCTCAGTGTAAAGGTGAATGAGATAATGTAAATAAAATTTCCCAAAAAACACATGTATTTTATAATAGTTTGATTTCATTTACCTGAAAGGAAAAATATGCTTGGCGAGAGGGTACGGAATTGGTATGAAACAGGACGTCCGAGGACATACGGGTGTGTCCTCACATATATCAGGAATACCGACGGCTCCAGCAGGAAAGCTTTTAGGTGGATTCGGTCTTATTGATATATTACAAGTTTCAAATTAACCTTTTTTCCACAAGTTACATTTGATCAATAATCTTACGGACACTGATATAATGACTCACGTACATCTCTATAATGATATTATAAAATATTTGGCATAAACCGAGCCGTGCTTCTATTTTAGTCAATGGAAATTAAAATCTAGATGTAAACATTTTATTTCAAATTTTTTCATTATATACTTTATTGATACACACCTATTTAATAATCAGCAGTCTTAAGAGAGCCTTATTTAAGGACACCACTCAAGCCATATATCAAAACATTAGAACAATAATATTAAATAACATTACTTTGTTCGTATAAGAGTCCGAGCGCTTTATTTTACTATTTAACACAGCAAGTTAGTGGACTGTAAATCTTACTGGTAGGTGATTTTTATCAACTTAACTCTGCCTGACTTTTGTGTAAGATAGGGATTATCCAAGACAATTTATTGTATTATTACTAATTAAAGGTAAGGCAATTGGTTCAGTCCGACATTAATTTGGCTGAAAACATTTTTCCTTTTTGAAGGTGAGGTGAGAAGTGTTCTTTGTTTAGGACTAATAGAGAATAAAAATGTAAGACAAGTTTAATTATGGCTTGGTTTGTACTTGTATAATATGTTATATTGCCCGTAACTTGCAGTTTGATTAAAATTTAGATTAAAACGTTCCTTATAGTCTAATAATGAATAGGGATGTGATTTTGGAATATAAATAGCGGAGAAAAAAACAACACAAGGATTTTTTTATATTAATTATTCAAGTGGCATAATAAGTACTTGATGAAACGTATGATTTATCTGTTCATGTTTCGACGAGTTAAATTCTTTTCAACATATAAATACGACCAGTGGATTAGTCAATAAATTATTTCCTAGGCAGATTTTATCATTCTTTCTATTTCTCTAACGAAAAATAATAACGTTGTAATACTAAACTTAGAGTAATGTAGAACATTTTATATGCGTATGTATTAACCAGCAATGATTATTATTAGTAGATGATATTTACTGGTAATTTATATTGTACGTTTTTCAGCGGAAATTTAATTTGACGGGTTTGTTTAAATAAAACCTCCGGCAAATAGTCAATTCGAAAAAAGTTTAGTAATCTTAATATTTAAAAACTTAAAACTAGGCTAGCCCTAAATAAAATAATCTTTTACAAACTGGTCTCTACTGTAATCTATACTGTCAAAATACCACTATTAACTATGTTGTCTATCTAGTTACACACAAGTATAGATCGAAAAATTTAGTCTAACCACCCCTAAATTACAATGCTACATATTATGGTGACATTGCTATAAAACCAAACTTAATGAAACAAAATGCAAATTTATCCTGTCTTGAGAAATAATTCAAATGTGGACTTTAAATTAATTACGAAACTTTATTTTTCATAGACAGGATTGAGTTCTATGGCGGTTCATGCCCAGCCGTGAAATGTGGCCTATTACCATGTAGTTGTTGTAATTGTTTTGTCCGTATTAAACCACAGGACCTCGTCACATCACACCTCGAACACATTGATGGTGAAATTATAAAAATAAACTTAAATATATATATATATATATATTTTTTTTTTTGATAGGCCGATCCCCTTTTAAGCCTTATTCTGTCCGTCCTCATGGGCCACTGGCCTGTGCGAGGATCTTATCAAACAGAATAAGGGGAAGAGTCGATACAGTACAAGGTCGATGGTACTGATAAAAAGTGCAACGGTCACAGACAGGATTTGAACCTGCGCTATCTCTAGCTCAGACCCAAAGTCCAACGACTTAGACCGCTCGGCCATTGGCACTCCCGGAAATAATTAAACCACACACTTCGATAATGAGATTAGACTATCTACACATTACAAAACTCCACACAACAGAGAACAGGAAGCGGAAATGTGGTCGGTAGCAGCAGACGTGGGGCTTCCCGTTTTAATAAAACAGATATCAGGCCATAATCTACTTGAAATTAAGCGTAATCTCCGACGAATCAGAAATAAGACACAAAATATTATCTTATCCCTGCAATTAGCTGTCTTTGCATAACCAGTTAGTTAAGCTCATTGGAGTTATTTAAACAATATATTAAAATTAGAGTGAATATTTTACGAGGAGCATGTTATAATCGTGGAAGTAGATGTAAAACAGGCGTATGCCGGCATACGCCCTTTATCGGGAGATGACAGTTTTAGCTTCTCCATGTTTTCAATAGTCAGTCTGCTGAGTTTTATTCATGTATCTCTATGTTTTGATTTTTGACAATTTTTTAAATCAGATGATGTTGCGATCACAGCTGACTACGCGAAAGCGGGATTAGTTCATATAATTCTCAAATATTGTCTTTAAGTGATAAGTTTGGTTAGTTGTGCTGAAATTGAGTGATTTAAGTGGTGCAGTGTAAATGTAAGTGTCCTTTCTGTGAAATCAAGAAAAAGGAAAAAAACTTCAATCCGTAGAAGATAGAGAAAACAATAAAAAACTTAAAGACTCTGGTGAACAACATGCTTCAACTGATGGTAAGAATACTAAGCCTAGAAAGACTTTTGCTGTTATATTGAAGTGCTGTAAGCAAGATTGTTGGAAAAATATCAGCTTAAATGAGCAAGAAACCCTATTTGATTCTTTTTATGGTTCTGCCTCAAAGGTACAACAAGACACCCTTCTTTCTGGAACACTCCAGGCTCAGACACCTATTACTCAATTGGTAGGTGCCACAAGAAAAAGAGATAAGTTGTGGAAATATTGTATTAAAGTTCATGGAATTTCTAAAACTGTATGTAGACAATTTTTACTAGACATGTATCAGATATCTGAAAAACGACTTCGTGTAATCCAAGAAAAAGTACTTAAGGGAGAAAAATTCACTAAAAAAAGGGGGTCTCATAGTAATAGACCACGCAAGGTAACTGAAAATATATGGGACTTGGTAAAAACCCACCTTCAGACGATACCTAGTCGTGAATCTCATTACAGTAGAGATAAGTCAAAGAAGCGGTATTTTGAAAATCCAAACCTCAGCCCTAAAAAGTTGTATGAACTTTTTAAGTGTTTTTACAAGGAAAATACTGGAGAAAATTTAAAAAATCTACATTATACTACATACCATAAGTTTTTCCTGCACAAGTTAAACTATGGTTTTACTATACCACGTACAGATGTATGTGACTTTTGCTCTCAGTGTATAGTAAAACTGAAGACTAATCCAAATGACGAATGCAAAACTAGCTATAATATTCATCAAAGGAAGTACAAATCATTTAAAAATTTAAAAGATGATCTTCTTAAGCAATGTAGTTGTGATGATAGCAAAATTTTGCTTCTAGAATTTGATTATCCTCAAAATTTGCCTTTGCCGAAGACAAATGAAACTGCCCAGTTCTATAAAAGATTAATGTGGGTGCATCTCTTTAATGTGCATTGTCACACCGACGGTAGTAGTGCTTTATATTACTACCTTGAAACTGAATCAAAGACAAATCCTGACACAGTTTGTTCTTTCGTGTATGATTTTATTAAACAAAAATTAGAAGATAATCTTCAATTTAAAGAAGTAGTTTTTCTCTCAGAAAGTACAGGTGGCCAAAATAAAAACAATTTAATGTCAACATTTTGTAGCTGGTTGGCTATGGATCTTGGAGTACCTGTATCCTTACTTTGTTTCAGTACTTTGTTTCCCGTAAGAGGTCATAGTTTTGGCCAGTGCGACAGAAATTTTGGGGTTTGCGGGAGAAAAATTAAAGCAGAAGAAAAGATCCACACCCTTACAAAGTATATAGATATTCTTTCAAATGCAAGAGTAAATCCTAGCCCCTTCATCGTAAAATATGGTGCGCCCATTGTAAAAAAGTGGTCGGAGGGATTCACAACAATCATGAAGAAAAAGATTCTTTCCATACAAAATTCGTTCAAGATACAATCGTACTGCAGGCTGAAGTATCCTTCCTCAGGTGGTGTGCTAGCTGGGAACTCCTACTTTGGACCTTTTCAGCCCTTTACATATTTTAAAAAACAAGAGGTGTTACCAAACATGTTTGACAATCTTCCACCAGCAGATAAGGTAATGATGAATCCTGCAAAAGTTACCGATGTCAGAAGTTTGTTTAGATTTTTAAATCCAGCTGATGTACAGTGGTATGAGAGTTTATTTGAAGGTTCTCATGAATGTGAAGTTGCTTGTATCTCTGAAGAAGCACAAGTAAATTAACAGTTTAATTTATAAATGATTGAAGAAAGTTTAAACACACATTCCTTTTATTTAAATAATTTGAGTTTTATCTAAAGTGTTTTTCCTTATTACTTGTAATAAAACTAATTGTATTATTGAAGTTTTAAATACTTGATTATTCTACCCCCCACCCCTACTTATTATTATAAAGGTTTTGGGAGACAGGTATGAGAGATGAAAAAAGGGATTATAGATGGAAAAAGGGCTTATAGATTGAAAAAGGGCGTATAAACAAAATGGCTGAACATCATCTCTAGATAAAGGGCGTATGTATCACTTTTAATTTCTACATATTTATAATATTTTTGATAAGAAAAAACACTGATTTTCTCAGCAATCTTTTAAATTACGAAATAAGCAACATTTTTTCGTCTTACACATAAAACTCGTAAACCTATCACATAAAAGGTACAGTCGGTTCAAATGTTTGCAAGCCTATTTCTCAGTTCATGATTTTCGACCATCAGTCCTTTTTAAATCTACCTCCTCAATTCAAGGAAAACTTTAGAATCATATTTTGCTATAAAAGTAATTTAAAAAAATAAAATGTTTTCGATAAAATTTTTGAAGATTTCAATCCCTTGGTTTTAATTTAAAACTAGATTACCACCGAAAATATATTTATATTTATACAATAAGTTATAAATTAAGTTTATACATTTTATAACTAAACATTTTCTTCCTAATTATACACATTTTATTGCTATGTACATAATTCTCTAATACAATAAAGTGCAAAGTTTAATCAATGACCAGGTTTAAAGAAATAGGCTAGATCCAATTATTAAAAACTGTATAAACATGCTATACCAGAACCGATACACTGAAAACATTTAAAATATCACGCTTCCCGTAGAATATGTTTTGACGGACTAAAGATTTATATTAAAAATAAAATAACGTTGAAATTAAATATTTAAAAACATGTTTACATCTTCATTTTATATGGTATTAGGCAGTATGTTGTATTTTATTTGCTTTAATTCGCGACACTTAAGTACTGATGTGGGAAGATACTGATGCGTTATGTAGTTTTAACGCATACATCATATTATCATGACTTGGTATGTAGAATGTAAATGTTCAAACGTTGATATGAAATCTATTGTGATGGGCCATAATCTGAATATAATATGAAGCAGGATACCTCGATAATTATTTCATTCTTAACTTAGAATTTTTTTTATGCTTCCTTTATACACAGTATTCAATGAATTTTATAATAGTGCATGTCCAACCATGGAATTTGGCTGAGCATGGTTGGAATGATACATCTTTAATGGAATTTGGATGAGCATGGTTGGAATGATACATCTTTAATGGAATTTGGATGAGCATGGTTGGAATGATACATCTTTAATGGAATTTGGATGAGCATGGTTGGAATGATACATCTTTAATGGAATTTGGATGAGCATGGTTGGAATGATACATCTTTAATGGAATTTGGATGAGCATGGTTGGAATGATACTTCTTTAAGAAATTGAAACATTCAAAGTAAAATAAATTTAATACCCATGAAAATCCGTATAGACGGCTTTTAGGATTTAATATAGTAATATATTCATACACAGTTGTGTAAAAAGGTAAAGCCGCAATGATGGTTGCATTCTTGTACTGTTTTTGATAAATCCATGTCATGTGACTTGATAATTTTAAAACGTAATTTGGATTATTAAAATTAACACCTTCACTGTGATAATTTTCATGTATTGACACTAAGAAAGCCGGGATAGTATCAATGGACGCCCATTACAGTCAATGGGATAATGCCACGCTATTACGACAGAAAATAATAATATTTTTATAAATTGCATATTAATTCATTTTGAAATATAAATGAAACCTATTCTCTCTACGGATTAATTTCATATATTTATTAAAGCTGGATAGTTATTATTGTAAAGTGGTTTAATCCGATTACCTCATTGGAGGTCTTTAATTAGTCGGCACATTAATTAATAATTAGATTAGTTAACAGCTACTCGTCATTTTTGTAAACGTTTCTAAAAATGAAGTAAACAGATTACCATATTACTTATATGGCATTAAATAAAAGCCTAAATAATATACCTGAAGTTTTATTTTCACTGTAATGGTAATATATTTCGTAACTAATATCTGTTTACCCAGATAGAGATATAAAGAGCTATGGAATAGCTTACATTGATATCCTTGTCGTTCTTAATAATGCTTATAATTCAGTATCCCAGAGCGAAATTTCATTGTTTAAAAACACAACCTGGATTTTTTAAACCAATAAAACAATGTCATTTATGCATTTTATCCTCAACCATGCTGCTTGCCATGTTAAAATTAGAAGAAAATCAAAACAGTAAAATGTTAAATGATAATAAATCATTCTCTGATTATATTTTCTTTAATACTCTTAATACCAAACATACGAAAGACAGGTATCATAAATGTTACAACTGCGTCAGGTAATCATATATAGACCCGTAAAATGGCGATTTTCAACGTCTTTATAACTTGTCTGATCGTCGATAGAACAATTCGATATGCGACTGATTATCAGTTTAAAAGGAAAAAACTAGGATAATTAATTTAATCTTTTAATATTTGATACAATTTCAACGGCCGTCATATTTTTACACAGAAAGCGTGGTTATTATCAAATTTAATTTTTGAAACAGTGTAGGCTACAGTGTGTCTCTATTGCAAGGTGTTACCCACCTTAAAACCTTGAGACAGAACACATATATCTTTCTAAAGGCAAGGATGACCCACCAACAAAATACAACTCAGTGTCGATATATTGTTACAAAGAGTTGTTCTACATTCTCAGTACTCTCATCCTAATGTCGACATCCTAAACTCGTCCCGGTAAAATTATACTACTACATAAATATCGTCCCTAGAGATAATGAAGACATTCCAGCTATGTACAACACAATGCCAGTCTAATGTTGCAAGGCGGTGTTTTGAACTCCTAGTACTCTCATGGTAAAGTCGACGTCATACACTGATTTTGGTAGGACTTGAGTATTTGCGTACAACATTGTATAAGCAGACAGGACACATATCTCGTCCCTAGAGTCCAGGAAGACACTTGGGTGGTGTACAATAGAGTGTCAAGTCTATTGTTGCAAAGCGCTGTTTTGAACTCCTAGTACTCTCATGGTAAAGTCGGCGTCATACACTGATTTTGGTAAAACTTGAGTATTTGCGTACAACACTGTATAAGCAGACAGGAGACATATCTAGTCCCTAGAGTCCAGGAAGACACTCTGGCGGTGTACAATAGAGTGTCAGTCTATTGTTGCAAGGCGCTGTTCTGCATTCTCAGTATTCTCATGCTAATGTCAACGTCCTAACTGCTTCCGCTAAAACTTGACTGTTTCTATACTTCACTATAACATAAAAAGACAGATTTGTGGTCGCAAAAGAAGCGTTATTTAATTTTAATTCGTCCTAGTTTAAACCACTGCTGTCCCAATTTACGTTACCTACTCATTAGATTTGTATTTTTTATATGTTTAAATAATACGAGGCCCTCAATTCTTTATCATAACAAGTTGAATATTTTGATGGTAATATTTTATGTATTTTGGTAATATTTTTTACATTTCATATATAAAATTACCACTAACTTCAAAATTTTAAAGTAATAAATACTTATACATTTTTAGTATTATAATTTATATTTGTTTCTATTAATTTATTTTTTTCTGCATAATACTCACTACAATCTTGTATTTCCAAAATAAACAATTCATTTTCATTGTCTTTATATTCTAAAATTAAATTATGGTATTATAATAACAGAATAAGTAAATAAAATGTCTGGAATAAAATCTTGCTAAATGTGTTATAAACATAGAATATCCTGTTGCTCCATATCTCGTTGTAATTATGTTTTTATCGTTTTAAATTGTTAAATTAATTTATCTTTTAATAACTCAATTAATGGTTTTGATGTTTCTTCACTAAAATTTATATTAAAAGCCTTTTTACTTAATGTTTTTATGAATGCAAGGACCAAATGTAATTGAGTAAAGTTTATAATGAAAATCAAAAGAAATGCAAATTTTCTTCTAGGTTATTTTCTTTATGGCTTTTTAAGTTCCAAAAGATCTAATCAATTTATTTTTTATCCTTTTTTAAATCTCATTAGGACGGTTAGATCTCCCTTTTGAATCTTTCTCAAAAGATCTTTCACAAACGTAAACTTGTGTTAGTTCAAATAAGATTTTTATATAACGGACTTTTGCGTTTCAACAGAGCTGTCGTTCTACTTTTAACGTATGAGGAAAACATACATCCGAACCTCGCCAAAAAGAAGTAGTTACTTATATAATCTTGCAAAATAACAACATCAGTGATTTATGGCATGTAGAATATATTTTCTGTTTATGTATATACTGTTTATATATATATATATATATATATATATATATATAAATTGTATATATTAAATAAAATCTACTGCCATATAAATTCCTATCATTAACTATTTATTGCTTCAACTTCAGCAGTTATTTTATTCTACGGGTGGCTAATTGAATGACGTCATTATCTCTCGGCACATAGCCTTCTGTATACGACGACAGTGTGTAATCTAGAAGGAGCTTCATTCAATTTACTTGGTCATACTTTACCGAGAAGAAAAATACTGCTTTTTCTTAGAAATAAATTTAAATTCAAATCTATTTCTCTTGTCTGTTAGTCTGCAGTTTATTTGCGTATATACTTTAAAAATATATTCCATGATTGTAACCTTAATAGGTTAATATGTGTGATTGACTATGCAAGTGAATTTTTTTTTAATTAGGGACCACATTTCTTTAAACGTTTGTTAAGGATGTACATGTTTATTATTCTTCATTATACTGCCAAGATTAAACATTCCGATCATTAAAGTTCATATTTCTGGGACCATATTGGCTGTTGACTATTAGAGCGTATCTGCCTTTATCCATTTACATTTATGTACTAGTGCAGCACGAATGAAGCAGAGACAAAGCTGTTAAATGTTGTGTTTGGATCCAAAGTATGTAAGTATGTTACAAATAAACATGAGAAAAAATTTGGAAATACCTCCATACCATTCAGTTTAGTACCCGAAAATACTCTTTGAAAACCATTATTATAACGGTAAAAGAATCACGTTTTCGTTTTACGTATCTCTTCCTTAGCCTCTTACAACTTGTTTTCTAAGCACTATTAATTTTTCAAAATAATCAAAGAATACTTGTATGCTATTACCTAACTATCTAGCCTGTTTATTTGAAAAAATCAACCTAATCATTCACTACGATTTAATTATGGTTTGGCATAAATTGAGAAAAACATTAACCGATCAATGTATTTTTGCATTGCTTAAAATAATTTAAAACAATGTGAAATATATGTCGAAATGGAAATATATCTGTTGGTTCTTGCAAATTCATAGCTATATTAGCTATATTTGCTATACAGATTCAAAATTATATAAATTTCCTTATAACATTCTTTCTTTGTGTTTAAGTAATGTAGTAAAATACTTATTTACTAGGCGTCTCCAAGCATTATAAAAGTTCATAGCTCATTTCATTTTCTCACGATGTTCTATAGACTGACATATCAAATAGTTTTGTATCTCCTTGGAAGTAGAATGAGAAATGCTTGGTCATAAACTAAAATAAAACAGACTCTTGTCTATATTTTAATTAACTTTTAGGCAAACTATAGCATGGAAATAACATGTTTTTCAAAATATCTTACTAAATGAAACACTTACATTTATTTAATTAACCTAGGTTACAACAATGTCTATTAAACTTCCTACACATTACATCACCAAACATTCTCCCAAAGATGATGTTGGAGTAGTTAAGCAGAATGTTTTGATATTTATATTAAAATAACATATGATTTGTCTTAATTTATTTTTCAAATTATTTTTACTTTTGAGATTTTTTGTTGCCATCATGGTTATTAATCAGACTAGTGTAAAAGACATAAGCTTAATAAACTAATTGAAGAATTGTTTTAATTTTTTTAATCTCATCACGGAATTTAAGTTTATAAGCAAATATTCAGTTTAATCGTATATTGATAGTTTTTTACATTTAAGCAATTTATTTTTGCGACATGACGATATAAACAGCGAGTGATTGAAAAACTAGGAATTAAAAAACTAACGATAAGAATAAAGATAGATCTTGGAAATATTTTTAAAGTTAAACGTAGTTTCCAAATTAATTCTTCTGTGTTGGAATTTACTGTGATGTTTTAAATAATATAAACATTGAAGCATAATATTAACCAGCCAAATATTTAATAATTTTTAACCCTAATAGTTTTACAAAAATAGTTTATCAAATATAAGTTGAAACTTAAAAAAAACTGTTTGGATTTTTACCTTTTATTTATATACCACATTTACAAATTCGGAGGAAAAAATAAGGTAACTATTAATTATCTCAGTTATAAATTACAATTAAAATCTCTTAGTCCATTTCCTTAGTCTTTACTAAATTGAAATTATTTTTGAAAGCCATAATGTTTATCTTGTGAATTAAGTAGTATAGGGGCGTTTTTCAACAATACCAATCAATAATTTACCTTTTTAGCCTAATAGCTTTTGGTCCAGCATATTTGTATTTTTTCAGTAATCAGTACATATTACTACACAAACAATACTTCTAAGTGCTAGTGAATGTAAATTTATGACTAATTATTTAATCTCATTAATTATACAAATGCTGTTTTACTCATAATACTAATTAATAGTTTTTTCAATTACTAAAACTACACTTCATAAACTTAAAACGACAAAAAAGCTGGTTTAGCGCCAATAAATAAAAAACCGCTATTAGGAAACCATTGAATTTTGGTGTTTAAAAAAGTGAAAACTCTAATCTGTATTTAATTATTTTCACCATCATTTCTAAAGAGATGAATTTAGTAGGCTAGAGTACCTTGTTCACGATTCCGGGTACTCAGATAAATTTATCACAGTCTTGGGTATCGCAGTTAATAATAATAAGTTTTTAGCTGATTCTTTTGAAGCAGAATTCTCACTAATATGTTTCTTGCACATTTCTATAGATTATATTTTATCTGAACATGCTATAATCTAAACACAAATAATGATTTGTACGTATCTAAAAAGCGACGATGTGGTTGGTGAAAATAGTCCAAAAGATACAATATCGCAAGTTATGAGCAACGGTTTTTATTCAATCATTTCTTAAAATTTTAACATTTTATAATAAAAAATTAGATAAAGTGATTTTTCCGAGTGTGCATGTAATTAAATAGTACTATATAAATTCAAAGTTCTAATGTTTTCTGACAATATATTGAAATAACCGGTGAACTTAACAATAACTGATGTTGTAGGTATCAGTTTTTTGATACACTTTTAAATTTTTGAATCTTTAATGTTAATGCTTCCATTAAGAAGAATGCATTTTAATCTCTTTATTCTGCAAATATAAAATGAACGCTAAAAACATACATATGTAATTCCACTTTCAAAAAAGCCTTAAAAATAAATATATTCGCAGGATCAGTGATAAACTAGGACCGTAATATTTTGATTCGATCCGTAAAAGTGAGTGTTACTAATCCTTATAAAAACAAAACCAATTTTTATTTGTGATCTGTTCCTTTGTTTGCTATTGACAATGCTTTATTTTAAAGTATAATATGTTTAAGGACGTTTGCAGGAAAGTTTGCATTGGAAAGAAATCTATTTTCTTCTTCATGTTTCAATCAAAACTTTAAGAATATATAAAAATTTAATCAACTACTAAGTCAAAGTCTCAAAATAATACTCATGGTTTTATATACAAAAAACCATGACGTTTTGTTTGAGTACATGCCATTGCTACCACTCATAGTTTCTCCGTCTCTCACTTTCTCTGTTGTTGCGGTATATTTTACTCAGTGCACCTGATTCTATAATCAAAAGATTTGTGGTTATTCAAAAGACAAGGTTATACAAACTCTGACGTTACAATAAATGTGAACCAATTTCGTCACAAATTTGTGTTTTATCTAAACCATGACGTTTTCAGTACATTCTACATTGTTAAACTTTTGCAAATTAGTTTTAAATATTTCATAGCTACATATTACAGTTAAATACTTAATGTTCTGTCAAGCATGCTTGTTACTTTACTTGAAGCTAAATTACAGTTTTACGTGCTTGAAGAACTGAGAGTAATATCAAGTTAGCGCCTTTGGGTTGAAAGCTTATTTCTGCACATTGTTTTTTATTTATAATAAATCTCAGGTTTAATCTCAAGTCACAGAGGAATAAATTTAGTAGGATGCTTGTAATTCACTTAAATTATTTTTTTAAAATACATTTTTATTGTTAACGTATGGAGAATGTTTTTTTTTATATTTTACCTGCGTTAACTTCAAACAAATGCAGTTTTAAACGTGAGACTAGTTATTAATTGTTTATAGAAGTATTTAGCTATAGCCTATTTCTAAAAACGAACGTAGATATGAAAGGCAACTCTCATAGTTCATAATACTTAATGATTCATAAATAACGAGAATTAATTTTCATCCATAACGAAAGTTTTAATTAATTTAATAGGTTCATATTTCTAATTGGAATGTCATTAAAAAAGTGCAAATTGGTATTTAGACGCTTTCCAATCCTACATTTTATTTATTTACAACTCTTATTTTATTTTGAGATCTCATTATAAGCATTTAATTCGATTTTTTAGAAATATTTAGGACATTGGTTACATGTCAGTGCGTTAGTAAGCATTGTAAGCTAGATATTTTGGAAATACACATGTATTTAATAAAATAAAAAACTAAAACACTATATTGTTTATATATCAGTGACACTATTCTAAATTGAACATTACATTTTACAATTAGTGCTCATAAACAGAAATATAATTTACATAAATTTTATAAGTGTAGGGAAATAAACATTTTGCATTGTGCAAGTACGCAATTTAGATCTTTGTGAAACCTCAATAGAGGATATTTACTAAGAGAGAAACTGATCTTTAGCCACAATAGTTTCGGTGAAGGAATAAATGAGAGGGTGACGAAAGGGTTAACATTTGAAACCTTTTCCTTAGATCATATTCTTCTTAGCAGGACAAGTAACCGACAGTCATACAATATTTCAAATACAAATATAAATAGGCTTTCGTTACCTTCAGTGCATAATTATGTAAGAGAAAACTGTACAGTTTATGATCTTTTAAAAAATTAATAAAATATTTATTAGTAACAAATGTGAGGTCTCTGGATGGTGGAGTGAAAAAATATTTAAAGGGTTTCGGTAACAGCGTAGAAATAGGAGCAACCACGATAGTTGAGTTGAATTCCGACTGGATCCAAAAAATACTTGTTTGAGAATAATACTCAGCCATATCTTGTATAGAATTATATAGAAATATATATCTTACACATTTTTCTATAACTCTTAAGGATTTAGGTTTCTAAAGAGTTTCTAGAAAAGTACTACGTTTATAAAAGTATAAAACTACTTTGCAGGAATATGATCTCAATCGTTTATTGAGACCCTTAAATATTGTTGATGTTATCTCCAACTAAAAGTTTCAATATGGTAATTTAATACTTCCTAAAGATTTCGCATAATATTACATTTCAAATCAGAAAATGATCACCGTGGCTATATTAGTCCATATCTTCGTGAAATAATCTTTATTATTTCTCAAAATAATATGATATTCAGTTCTATAATTCAATTATATAAATTATAGAATTTTAATTATATATACCACATATGAACAAAGGAGACCAGATATAAAAAATAACAAATCAAATTTTCGAACTATTTCTATACATTTTTACTTCTTTATGTAATATTTTTAAAGTTTCAGGATGAAGGATTCCTGAATATGCCAAACTAATGCATCAATATATAAACACAAGTTATTACATAGTTGACATGGAACAAGTTAATATCCATCAACTAAAAAAATTAAAAGTTATAGTAAAATATTATCCGCTGTAGCATTGTGCCAGATAAAACTAGAGAATCAGTTGAAATAGTAAAATAGATTCTCGAACCGTTTAAAACTTAAATCAATATAGTTTAAAATGCCTTGAAGTGATGTGAAATTGACTTGATCCAGTGATTTGTAATATATTTAGTTTCAGGTAGAGGTATTCAACGTTAAATAACCAACTGTAATAATAACACCTATGCTAAATTTCCGAAGATAATATGTTACATTCACGAGTTTTCATTTTCAAAGCCAAATTTTACGCAAAGAATGCCGATTATATCTAACGTATGGTAATGTATTCATGCAAATGGAAAAGTGTTGCTGATAACATATACAATTACCAGTATCAAGTTAACAACGATCCTGGATTATTTGCAATCCGCAATGAGGTTAAGATGGAGTTACCGAAAAAATCGTTTTATTAACTCTACTACGTTAAAAATTCGAGATATATATATATATATATATATATATATATATATATATATATCAGTTTGAGCCTAACATGAGTAGGTACTAAAAAGTAGTCCATTCCCAACGATGTGAGTGATAGTGACAAATATCAATACCAATCTTAAGCAAGTATGTTAAGGAAGCCGGAGAAGCTGGTGCATTCAGCACTCAATTCTACTTGGTTGGTGAATGTGATACGTTCCCAACGTTGAAGTATATTTGTTAGGTAAAGAGATATTTGCTGGAAAGTGCGGTTGCATTCCACCAGTCATTCTTTAAATAGAGAAACGTACAAGGTTTGATACCAATAAGGTATATTTACACTAGCTAAACACTTTGTGTAACAGTGTTTGTGTGATGTAGGTACTTTGGATGGATGTCAAACGAGTTAGTAATAGAGAAGTGAAACGAGGAATTTATATTGATGTCCCTTACGCTTCTATTGGTTACAGGTATAACTGGTCTACATGTAATTGTATAAGTATATAGCGGGTAAACATATCATAACACTGGTGAATTTAAACGCCAGTTCTTGCAGCACGCCTCGAACAAAATTTTTCACGAAGTAGAAGTGTAAGTATTTGAGTAAATATTGGTTCTTGGATGTAAGGTAAGGCAGGTATCATTTATATTCTAATTAACATTAAGACAATTATAACTTAGTAATACAATGTATACCTTGGTATGGATAAGGAAACTATGAATGAACATTATTATAGGAGCAGTAATATGGGGTCTTATGAAATTCTGTCTTACCATGAAATGTCTTAATTTATTTATCTTTAATTATAAGTTTTTTATACTTACACATTTGTTTTTTCATACTAATAGTCTCTTAAATTCCTATTATACAGTGCCCATAGTAAACATAAATACACATTTCCATATACTAGAAAATATATAAGAGCATTGATAAAAGTTTACATATGTATGTTTACAAAGTTTCAAAAGTATTTGCTTGAAATGAAACCCTGATATACCGTGCACTAGTCGTGTTGTAACTGATGTGAACAAAACACAGACGGCTCTAAAACAAAAAGCGGCACAGGTGCTGGAATTCTGGGAGTGAGACCATGTAGGGAGCTGGTGGTTCCTATGGGTCCGTATCCGACAGTCTTTCAAGCGGAGGTCGCAGCCATTATGGAATGTGCTCGTGAGAATCTTCGTCTGCGATATAGGGGCAAGACGATTAACATTTTCACGGACAGTCAGGCAGCGCTGATGGCGCTGGATTCTTGCGCAATCAAATCCAAACTGGTTTGGGATTGCTATCAAGACCGTTTCCTCCCTTGCCAGAATCAACAATGTAACCGTTTGTTGGGTTCCTGGTCATAAGGGGATTTCTGGGAACGAAAGAGCTGATGCCCTGGCCAACCAGGGCTCAGCAACAATTATGACGGGCCCTCAACCATTCTGCGGTGTTTCCAAGGTGTGAATCCTCTAGGGTTGTCTCGAAATGGATTCGCGCGGAGCATGGGAGAAGGTGGAGGTTGCATCCGGGTTTGAGAGTGAGTAGAATGGTATTACAGTCACCTTCCTCCAAGGTGGCCTCGGACCTTCTCTCATTAAACAGATCAATGTCTTCCAAGGTCATTGGTCTCATTACGGGGCATGGTCACCTGAAGAAGCATCTACACAGAGTTGGTATCCTTCAGGAGGATCCGCTCTGTGGAAGGTGTAATGAGCAGGAGGAGACTGCTGAGCACCTGCTCTTTGATTGCCCAGCAATAGCAAGAGAGCGGTATGCCATCTTTGGTAGCTTGAACAGGGGTGGCGAGTTTTCCCAGGAGGACTTGATAGGTTGTTTTCGGCGGTTTGTTGAACTGCTGAAGTTGTAGACTGGTAGTTCTCATGGTGTTTTCGGGGTGCGCAAAAGGCCCTTGAGGCTTAAGTGCATGGCAGTAGGCCGCCCCAAGGAAGAAAAAAAAAAAAAAAAAAAAAAAAAAAAAAAAAAAAAAAAAAAACTGATGTGAGCTATTGGGGGAAACCTGACAAATAAAAGCGATCTAATTTACTTTGAAGACAGTTTAAGCCGTTTCAAATCGCATCACATTTGTCCAGGAAGTCTCCCAACATCCGGCAAATCCTGAAGGAATCTTGAGCATCTCCAATGTTTCCCTTGTATTATTGGGATAAAATTGCCTCTCTACTCAATATTACTTTCTGCTCTGTATTTTACTATTTGCAACTAAATGAGGTCTAAGTGTAATCAAAATTAAACATTAATCAGCTTATATTTCATAATAAGAATAGTTCCTAAATGTTCCGTTGTGTAATGGGGTAATTTATTTTATATATTTACTGGAAATTTATATATATTGTAAAAACTAAACAAGTTTTCAAGAGTGTTTTTAAGCTATTATTTATAATTGGAATTATGATACTTTTTCAATACAAAATATGGAATGAACATTATATTTAAAAATTATACTCAACTATTTTGTTGTTGTAATCTTTACATTGCTTAACTCCTGGACTTATATGTACCTAGAAATTGAATAATATCCCGTCCTCAATCCTAATTTTTCACGTCAATTATGGGGTTCCGAAGCTCTGTCTCATTAATAAACCATGTCGTTAAGAAGTTAAAAAACCGATCACGTCACGTGAATAAGGTAAAATAACAATACGTAAATAAATAAGCAAACGGAAAACACTCACAAATAAAGAAATTGGATTATAATTCGGATTATATCTATGGCCGCCCATGAATAGCAAATAAATATATTTTGCACTTATTTTGATGGGTGCAGTATTTGTACTCCTCAATTATTCGTGGATTGCCAGCTGCACTTGTCATATAATCTGGACAGGCTGTTAGAAGCTTTCGTAAAATCAACTCGTAACTTACTTAGTGAGAGCCCGTGGGCAGTGAAAAATGACCTTGAGCTCTACATACACAAGTGCACAAATTTTCCTACTCAAGTATAGAAACAGAGATATAATTGAAATAAATAAAAATTTATCCAAGTTCTAAAACTTACCAATTATTGTTAAAAAACCTATTTAATATATAGTTTACTTATTGACATCTGAGTTGCTTCTGTAGTATATATTTGATTTTTTTATTTCAAGTCCTTAAGATGTCAAGGAGCTCATTAGACATGTTTCAAAACGTAACAAAGTTTCTCTTCCCGACCTCAAGCCGCACTTGAGGAAAGTAAAGTTTTCGGTTTAGGCAGGTGCTCTTTAGAGTGATACTCGTATTTTCTCTATACAACAGTTTGTGTCCAAGATACCGAGGCTCTTCAAGGAATAGGACTTTGTGTGTCTTACAGTTTATTAGAACCCTGCATACGTCTCCAATTTAAGCTAAATAGAATTTCACTCTAAGAAGGATACATGTGCCTGCAGTTTCAGGAAAAAATGAACCTAACAACGAGTTGTACAAAGCAATCCTTGCGATAATATTTCTGTACAGAGTACGAAAATAAGAGTGACTGGGTGATCTGCAGCTTTGCTGTCTCTAGAAGAGTATTTAAAAATTTAAACAGATCCCTTGTACAATTTGAACAATTACATGGGGATCTTGCCCATGGTCGACCATAAGTGTAAGCTAAGCTATAATCCAAATCCTTTCCTTTTTTTTAGTATTTCCCAGCGTGTGCGTTCATTTCATTTGTATTATTTAAATTTAAAATTTTATTTGTTTTTACGTATTTTAATAACTAGACAGAGCTCCAAAAAATATGCATAATTGATCAATGAAATTGGAACGACTAAGGTAGTAATTTACGTAACCTCATATATTTAACATTTAACGTAATTGTTTCAGTACATATAAATGTATTATGCCTATTTATTTGTAATATTGGCGAAAGGTTTTATACACAACACTTTAATCTTTTCCATTCACGACTTAACATTGTTTCATGTTCATTTATGGTATAAAATATAAATAAGTATGTAATGTTAGTATCTGAGAGCTAATACACTTCTCCATACGTCTGAGTTGGGAATCCGTATTTTTATGTTGTAGTGCTTGCTAAGTATCCATTTTAAGACCTAGATCAAGCGTTTTTATACTTTATTAAGTCTATGTTTGTAAAATTATTTCTTAGTTGATTACTACTTAATCCTTTGAAATTAATATAAACACGCTACTATCTTGATACCTTGGGAATTTTTTGACTTTATTCAAGGTTATTTAAGGTTCTACATCCCATTTCAATACACTATGTTTATTAACAAACTCAAGATTCTACGTGATTTGAATGAGTCTTGTTAAAAATAGAGCATATTTAAGAGTAAACTGATTAGAGGCGTATAAGCATATGATAAAATATGAAAGGAAATTATTTATTACACTCTATTCAGGTTGGTACTGTTTCCTAGTAATATACTTACTTGTAAATCAGAAAATGTGTTGTGAAGTACTAAAATACTTAATTTTATAGCGTTTTTTTTCACTATATACCTAGTTTAACTGTACAAAATAAAACTATAAAACATACTATGCAGATGTGATATTTGAAAACGTCTACAGTTTTACTGAATATTGACTGAGAAGGGAAGAAATTATTCCGTTTGTTTGGATTCAAACAGTAAAGTTACTAGTATTATTGGTGTTCCAGAGTAACAATTTATTATAAGTCTGAAGCCAGCGTCTGTGGCTGGAAGTTATGTTTCCATCTCAGTTATTGTGATTCACGCTTGATAATGGATTTGATGAGTTTTGCAAAGTTTTAAATTAAAAGTTTAGTTAAGCCAGCACTACGAATAAAATGTTTTATAATAAAACCCAAAGCTTATTATATATAATATTATCACTATTGTGCATAAAATGTATGCAAATGAGATAAGAGTGGGTACACTGTTTATGTAAATATTTGCAACTATGACGTATTGTAGTTTTATAGAAATTATGTTACTATTATCACGATACATGGTTCAAATAAAGGTTATATGTTTTATACGAATACGTAATAAAAAAATTTATGATCAATAAGGACATTATTTAAATCATAATTAAAAATTATAATTCTAGAGATTATAAAGACGTAGAATAAAAAGTGACTCCTGTTTATACTATTAGTGAGTTTTAAAGGATTGAATGTAAAGCAATAGTGACTTTTAAACTCAGTTTATTATTAAAAGTGATTTTATACTTTATGGTTTGTTAGGGTCACAAAAATTAACAATATTTTGTCAGTGAAAGAGAATTTCATTGTTTGTCTTATATTGGAAAAGTAATTTACGGTATCTAAATATAAGAAAGAGTAATATAAATTTCAAATAGTGAAAATTTTACTTACGTACTAAAAATACTAGTTTTATTCTCTCTGTGAGGAATATAATATATCGGCGAATAAAGTATAGTAAAATAACGCCTTATAGTTAAAATATATTATATATCTTTATATAAATATATATTTCTTGTGTGCGTGTGTATGTTACTGAACTCCTCCTAAACGGGTGGACCGATTTTAATGAAACTTTTTGTGTGTCTTCAGTTGGATCCGAGAATGGTTTAGATTCATAATTCGGTCCAATTTTAATAGTTTTTTTAATTAATTTTTTAGTAATAAATTGTTGTTGATGGTGGAGTGTTTTACATTGGATCCGCCAGACTGCGCCACGACACGTAATACAAAGTGAACTGTTACTTAACAATTGTGAATATTTTCAGCTGAAGTTCATCAAAGAGGCAGAAACATTTGTTCACATTTAAAATTTAGAAAGTTCATATTTTAAATTTGTAAAGTGCTTGATCAGTAGTGTAATGCAGATTGCGAAGATGAAGTTTCACCAATTGTTCTACGTAAACATTATAATATTACAACACAGCCATAATGTTTTTCTATTTTAATTCCAGGTTTTCCCGACAGTTTGTGCTGCTATCAAATTTGTGCGTTGTTTTGTAACATTCTGTAATTATTGTGTGAGTGCTAATTGTTTATAATACATTAATAGAGATTGAAGATGTTTGAAGTGCATAAAAAACTATAGTTATTTATTAAAGTTATTGAACTCATTTTGCAAATTTATTGAAGTAAGTATATTGGTCGCATACCTCAAATAACCTAAGTAGCATACAAATCAAAAGGTTGTGTTTCTATGTGTGAATATTGTTAACAGTTTAGATAATCAAGTTTTAAACTAATTGGATTTAAAATAATTTGTTGTAATTTAGATTTTTTAATCTGCAGTCAAAATTGGTCAGATAAGTTCAAATTAAGTAGCATACAAATCACATGTGTGAATAACTATTGTTAATAGTGTAGGAATTGGTTTTAAATTAAATTATGTTGGCCAGTTCTGATACTATACTGTAATTTTAAATAACTGTAATGAAATTCGGTAGTTTAGATAGGCTAATCAGGAATACCAATAGAGATTATCCAGATATAAAATTAGCAGTTTTAGTAAAATACACTTTTAACTGAAATTTGTAAATATCAAGTGTGCAGCGATTGATCAGTTAATTTTTTGTTTATAAATAAATTGTTTTTTATCTTGGTATGTTTTAAATTGGATCCAGCAGAATGTGCTACGATCGCAGTTTCAAATGTTTTTCTATTTTAATTTCAGGTTTTCCCGACAGTTTGTGCTGCTATCAAATTTATGTGTTGTTTTGTATCATCGTGTAATTATTGTGTGAGTGCTAATTGTAATATTAAAATTAATAGAGAATCACATGTGTCAATAACTATTGTTAATAATGTAGGAATTGGTTTTAAATTAAATTCTGTTGGCCAGTTCTGATACTATACTATAATTTAAAATAACTATAATGAAATTCAGCAGTTTAGATAGGCTAATCAGAAATATCAATAATTTGATTGTGATGGAGGCCACTTATTGTACTTCAGACCTATAGGGAATACTTAGTAGATAGTAATATGGCGGTTCTAGACCACTTTCGGAGCCAACAGAAAATCAAGGGAAAATACTGTTTAAAGGACAATAAACGAATCTGTAACTCACGAATGAAAAATTAACCGAATCTATAGCTGTTTTGCTTCTACTTTCTCAAATCAATCTATTTGAAATGTCTGCTACGAATAAACTATAAATTAAAACTTATAAACGGAAATGATGGAATTTTGCTAACAATCACTCGAGAAGTCGGGGAGAATGTGAGTAAAACCACATTCTTTTCACGAGGTTCATTATTTATCTTTTCCAAGTGTACTATAAAATCATCGAGGATTTCTGGCTTAAAATCGTAGACAAATTCAACATCCAGATAATGAAAAAATACGGGTAATATCTTTTCATAATAAACGTGTGTATCGATACCTACAAACCTAATGTATTCTTTGAAAAGGAAAATAATTTTTTCAATGGTTCTAAGAGATAAGTAAAAATTTTTATTCTGTTTTCTAAATTCTGTAACAAATTTTGTTTGTTTTTTTACCTCCATATTGCAATTTTGTAAGCAGATTATTCAAATGTGTTAGTTTATTTCGAAATTTCTTAGGTTTAGGTCTTTTCGTACAAAATTAAATTACAACCTCTACAAACTAAATATCTTTTATCGATAATTTCTCCTCTATTAGAACACTTGTAACAGTTGGCATTATACTCTTCCATTTAAACAGAAAGATTTTTTTGTTTAAATGGAGATTATTGAACTAACTCTGCCGAGATATAAATTTTTCAGCGCAAATGTTTATGTTTATATTTCAACTACCGAGATAAAAAGAAATGATTTTATTTTATTATTCAACTATTTAGGATATTTTGTCTATGATTACAAAGATTATTCCGGAAGAAATCGAGATTTTTCATCAGCGAAAGAGTATATTTTTGAAGTTTTAGAAGGAATGAAAGAGAATAATATGAACATAATCAATTATTGTAAAAGACAAAATGAATGATTGTGTCTTTGGTGTAGTGTTGTTAGTGTGCGTGTTTGCGCTATGGGAATCACATCACATTCAACTTTCTACGGTGTCTATTGTTTAGAGACTTGGCCTTGCACTGCTACTGTCCAACCAAGTTAATGGCTAGGAGCTGTAAATTCGGGTCTTAGACTCTGGAATTTTTTTGTTCCCAAGTCTCTTTTTTTCTTTGGTAACTACTGTGTAGAAGTTGATGGAGAGATTCAATTAGGGAATTTGTGTCGGGTGTTTTGTAAGTGTAATGTTGTATTAATGAACGATGTGAATGATGAATGTAATGAACGAATTAAGGAAGAGAAGGAATTAAGGAATGAAGTGGAAAGGTGAGGAAGCAAATGGCGCGCCAACCACAGTTGTCATTACTCGGCTTGTTCTATAGTCATTACACTATGGCCACTCGTGTAAAAGACTTGTCCCCAACCACTGAACGACAACCATGTCTTCCTCAATAAAAAGCGCGCCTGAAGCTCTGGGATTTGAACCCAGAACCTCAGGCTTTGAAGGCAAGCGTCTTACCAACTGAGCTACGGAGAGTCTCGAAAGTTATAAGCTATATCTCTGCTATATAAGTTGTTCAATTAGGAGTGCTAGTTTACAAATTTATTAATAATTTTATATTTCAAAAACCACTCAACCGATTTTAATGAAATTTGGTACACATATAGTAAATACTTAACTCTTTCGACTTAACTTATCCATAAGGGTGAAATCATCCCCTATTTCTTAATATTCATAAAAAAATAAAAAAAATTATCAGAAAAATCTGAAACTTCAAAAACAGGCGAGTTCAACTTAAAATTTCATGAAAATAACAAAATTTTCAAAAACTACCCCAATCATCCCTTATCTTAAAACTCTTATATCTCGAGAACTATTGGAGCTTTTTTGCTGAAATTTGGTATAATGGATCAGTAAATATTAAAGTATTTTTTAAAATCATAACTTCCGGTCCAACCCTTAAGATGACCTTGGAATAGTTTTTTGTTAATATCATCCCCATTTTTTAAGATATTCTTTTGAAATTAAAAATGAATACTTATATCAATGTCCTTTAACAATTCTGTAAAGTTTTAAAATTATCCGATGAATAATAGTGAAAATAAGACGTGATTTTTTCTGAATTTCTCTAATATCGTTCTTAATCACATCATAGGCTAAAAAATTTCTCAGAAACCACAACCACATAAACAAATCGCGTTTGTAACAGCTTTTTGAAAATCCATATTGATAATTATATCGTTCTTTGAACCAGAAATATTTGTCATACTCTTTGTTGTATCAATGACATAAATAGGTCTATTCGCTAAAAATTCTTTAGGATTGTAATACATTTCCTTATTATTACAGTAAACTTTCTTAAAATCTTGATACATCTGATACATGAATTCTGAAAATACCTCCTGAAATGTTTAAATTTTGTAATTCATCTGGATAATAAAGAACCGTTCAATTTTACTCTGATATTTTTTACATCCAAACTATCAAACTTTGAAGGATTTTTTTCTTGATTATTCTGTCTACCTGTTTGAAAACCAATGATAACGAACTTGGGATTGAAGATATTTCTATAAATATTTGTAATATCGAACGAATAAGTTTGTTCCGGAAATACCTTTTTGTTCAATACATTGCCAATCTAGAAAATTAAACATAATGTTTTGACTTTTTTGTAATTTCATCAATCAACCTAATTTTACTCGTGGTTTTATAATCAATCATTGGAACTCTAATAAAAAAATCTGTAATTGTTATTTTTCCATCAACAGGCATAACATTTCCAGTTGCAGTCTTCAGAATCACATCATCGTCTTCTGCTCTTATAAAACTTAGATAAAATCCTCCTTTATAGATCGGAATAGTAACATTTTCAAAAAATCCTAATCCAAAATGAGATAAATTTCCAGCTGCTTCAAAAACACCAAATTTAAAATCTGATTCAAAGCCATTAGAAGTTTGAGAAATAACATCACTTTTTGAATACGAAATAGTTCCTTTAATCGTGCTTAATTAGCCACAGTTTTCGACTTCTTCTATCAATTTATTGTGTTTTCTTACTTCAATCTTAGAAAATAAAAACGGTATAAAATTATCGATTAATCTAACATTATCAGTTCCAAGATATGCTTGACCATCTTGTTTTGTTAAAGTTCCAGAAATATAAAACTGGAAGTTAGACGAGCAAAAATTATCTCCAAAATCAATATTAAACTCAGTTCTTTTATTCGGTTCATTCAAATGTTGTTTACTAATTGGATAGAAATTTTTAAACTCCGCCCTTTCAATATCACTAGCATATTTTCTGTAGTCCGCCATTTAATAGGAGAAAATTTAGAAATTTTAAACATCATGTATAAGAAAGATATCATTTTTTCATCGATCTAATGTACGTTTTTTATAAGAAAAGATATAAATTTTAGTCATTTTTAATGATCTACTTCGTCATATTCGGGATTCTCTTCCTTAAATTTTGCGATCTCGGTCACATATTTCAATAAAATTTGCACAGGATAGTAAACCGCTATCTTTAATATTGTTCCAATCAACTGTATCTTTATTTTCATCCAAAAACTTTATACTCAAGTGTTGATAGAGGCAAAGAACAGACATATGATCTTTTAATTGATAATGTATATTTTCTTGAATGAACTCTGGGGACAGATTTTGATATTTAGCAATGTTATACCAATTCAATTTGTTTACGTATAATCTCATCATATCTTCGGATAATTCATATTTTTGAGAAATATCATCCCAATGTTCTTTTTTCAAATCTCTTTCGTGTTGCATTATAAAAAGATCGAAAGCACTGTAATGTCCCGCCATCTCTATTTTATTAGGAAAAAATTTCAAGGTTTTATAAATTTGCTCTTTTTTGCGTCACATTCAGCACATTTTCCAGAAATTCTTTTAACTCCATTGATATTTGCGTAATATTTTATATCATTTGTTGCAGTTTTTTCTTTACATCTCACACAGTATATGAGCGCCATTTATATAAGGAAATTTTATCATGCATAAAACCCTGCGAGAATACCTATTTCAGTAAGATCTTCCTCGAACTTATTAATTTTTTCTTCTAATTTTTGAAATTTGACAGCATAAGAATCATTGTATTCAACAAATTTATGACCAATATTCTCAAAAGTTTTCGTAGCATCTAAACTAAACTTATCAAAAGACTCTTTAAATTTAGTAAGTTTTTCATTAATTTCACCAACATCGTCTACTGATCTTTTTACTTCTTTCATCAAGTTTTTCATAGACTTCTGTTGTAAAATCTTTAACATGCTGTTTATGATTCTCATAATTTTGTTTTAGTTCATTAAACATTTTAATAGGATCTTCTAATTGAATCATTACAACAACATCAAATGGATTAATTCCTTTACTAACACTGCTAATTCTTTTACCTTTAAAATCTAAGGCATTTTTAACATTCGGATCATGTAAATCAACAATATCGATGTTTTCTGATAATTTTAGAGGTTTTAAAATTTGTTCTTTAACAACAACATCATGTTTGTCAATACCGGGTCGAACACCGACAATTCTCTTTTTATTAGCCAAACTAACATAATTCTTTTCAACTTTGATCGCTTCAGTAATTTTATCAGCTTTTTTCGATATGAGACATTAAATTGGTAAATATTTTTTTTGCACCATCTTCAAATTCTTTTTTTCAATGTTTTTATTTTATCAGCAACTTCATTTGAACTCATGAAATTTGCAAGTTTGTTATCATATTCTGCTTTAAAATCATCAATCTCGACTGCAAACATATCTGAATCTGGAAGGTTTTGTAATAAATTTTCTAACTTGTTATCAAACTCATTTCTCAAAACTATCAAAATTCAAACTATTATCTACATTTTGAATAATTTGTATTCCAAATACGTCAAAAATATTTTGTGAATCCATATTTATTAAGTAATAATTTGTTAACAACTTCTTTAAAATCTTTACCATCACTCATCATTCAACACAAAAAACACATAAATGACCACAAATTGGGGGATCTTTATAGTCTTGAATCTGAGAATCATTGTAGTAGACGCTTGATTTTTTCAAATATTTAATCAATTCTATAGGTGGTTTGTCCTCAATTCTTCCATACGAATCAAAATAACATGCATTCTTATCATTTTTATAATAACAAATCCAATGCGTTCCACTTCCCATAATCGAGTCTAAATTCACAATTCCACATTCAAATTTTCTTAACTTTCTCAGGTAATGTATCTCTCATGAAGATTCCTCTAAAATGTTTAATATTTTTGCAGATTTCTTCCAATTCCCCGAATGTTAAAGGTTTGATTTCAAATTTTTTTTTAATGTTTTGATTTCACGTAATTCAAAGTTTTTTCATCTAATCCAGATCCTGTAACATCTTCCAACTCTTTATCTAACCAATTTAAAATGTTTCGAACAATAGGAATCACATCCTTTTTAACGATTGGAGCAGCTTTACGAACATAAGGAACAACATTTTTAACAACTGGAATATTTTTTCCAAAATCTAATAAATCTTTCAAAAGTCCACCATTTTTAAGTTCTTTCAACTGATTATAAGAAAATTCTATTCTGGTTCCTTTATTGTTTTTCTTATGTTTTTCGAGTTTATTGTATTGTCTATTTGTTAAAAATATCTTATCTTCGCCATTTTTTAGTTGATCCTATTTTAAATTGAATACTAACGGGTATTTTCTTCTTAAAAGCGGATTTTATTTTTTCTTTCTGATTTTTGCTGAAGTTTACGTTCACCTCCATTTATATAGTTAAAATTTCAAGTTCTCTTCGATTCCCATTCCTAGTTTTCTCTTCAAAAACATTGCTCCAGCTGTTGGAAGCGCAACAAATCTTTCACCTAAACTAGCATCTTTTGATAAAAATCTATCCATTGCTTTATCTTGCAAAACTTTATCTGCTATATGTCTGGAATTTGTGTCTCTATGTTTTGCATAACAAATATCGTGTTCCATAGCAGCTTGATCTAATTTATTTATACCAGGATCTCCTCTTTTTAGTCTTTTTTCGAGTTTTGTGCCAGGCCCCAGATACTGATAAGTTGGTACGTGTAATTCAAAAGGTAAATTGTTGATAAAAATCATTCAAAAGTCCACTACCCTCAATCATAGATGAACTTATTGCCGGCAAAATTCGTTTTAAATATTTAATTCCATCAGGTTTTTCAATCATTTCGTCAAGTTTGTTCGAAATAAAATATTTAATTGCTTTCTTTTCATTCAAAAAATTGTTATTTTTCCAGCCTTCTCTTGAGCATAAATATAATTTATAATTCCATCGAGTTTTGTCAAATCGTCGATATATCTGTATTCAATCTTATTATCACTGTATTTTCTCACACCTGATCCTTCAATTCGTTTTTTTCCCCAAATTGGTTTAATTAATTTAATATATTTTTTTACCTCTACTTGACTTAGGCTTCTTAGTAGATGGATCATTATTTTTGTAAATTGAGTCAGATTCCCATAAAATTTCTGTATACTTTTTCAAATCTTCTTCAGAATATAAATTATCTTTTGGAGCGTCATAGTCTGTTAATAATCTCCATAAACCTTGAGTTCCTTCATATGTTTTTTTATTAATAATGATATCATTATGCTCAAAATTCACGGGCAAATTTCCAATCATAAAACTTTTCTTTTTTCTGTCCCAATACAAACCAAATTTATCATCCTTTGCTCTAGGAAGAAATTTTTTACCAATTTCACCAATTATTATATCCGTTTGTTCCAGGACTTATTGGTTCAACTATGGTAGAGTCTTCAATGATTCGAGGTCTAAATGGTGTCGACGATGGTAATTTTGGCAATTCAAACTCTTCAGATTCTGGAATTGAAATATCGGCAAATTGTCGTACAACTGGAACCAAATTCATCAAATTTTGATTATCACTTAAAACATTTTCAATTTTGCCCTCAACGTTTTTTATTGCAGAAGTTACAGGTTGATTGATTTTTTGAATAAATTCTTGTTCTTTTTCATCAATTCGAATCTGTTCTTTAAATTCTTTGATTAAATTCTTTTCGATTTGATCAAGTTTTTTCGCTTCTTCTGAAGTTACGTTCGCCATTTATTTAGGAAAATTTTGAAACGTGAACGTGAACGAGAACGAGAACGAGAACGTGAACGAGAACGAGAACGAGAACGAGAACGTAAACGTGAACACGAAGCGTGAAAACGTGAACGTGTAACGTAAAACGTGAACACGAAGCGTGAAAACGTGAACAGAATTTACCGTTTTTTTTCAGTTGTTTTCATAATGTAAATAAAAAGTAAAGATAATGTAAAAAATAATTGTAACAAATATTTTATCGAGTAAATTTGTCAGACCACTAAGCAGCATTTATATTAGAAAATTTATTCAAATATTTACCATTTTTAGGCTTCAAAGTTAGATTAATTGTTAAAAATCCGTAGTCTTCCTTCCAAATTTTATCACACAACTCAATAAAGTGGTTAAAACTCATATCAGAACCAACATAATTGTTGTAAATCTTTCTCGAATAGTGATCGTCCTTGCTTAAAAACACACAACATATTCAAAATTATTTCTAATAACTTGTTTATCAACCTTTGAAAAGCATTGGGAAAGATAGATACAAGATATGTTTTTGTGACGAGACATTACGAAATATTCCTTAATAACGTCCTGATTTTCCAAAATACAATCATCAAAAACGATTAACGAATTGGGTTTACATTCGCTTAACGGAACTATGTCCCTCAGAAACATTATAAAAATGTGATATTTTTTTGTTTAAGTTTTTCTCAATATTTTCAAATCTTTCTTGTAATTTTTTTATAGGCGTCTTGTTCTAAAGATTTACTAAAAACATACAAATTGGAATAAGGAATCAACCTATTGTAGATAAAATTCAATAATAAAGTTGTTTTTTCCACATCCACTTGAACCAACAATTAACAATCTGATTGGTTGATCTTTCTTACTTTCTTCAAACGTTTGAAGTTTTATCTGATCTTTTTGCTTTAAAAATTTCTCCATTTAAATAGCGAAAATGAAGCTGTTCAAGTTGACTTCAGAAAGCTCTCAATTATTTTTAAACTTGGAACATCCTATTCATTTAGAGGAAGAATCAAATTATTTCATCGGTTTAAGCGGTTTTTATTCTGACAATTTTGTAATAAATATTAGTGAAAGTTCTCCTTATTGTATAGGATTTAGTGAGAAGAACATAACAAAATATTATGGTTTAAACAAAGGATATTACACTTTCGATCAAATAAAAAATTCCCTTAAAAATTATCTGAAAACATTCAAACAATCAGATAAATCTTTAAACTTTGACGAAAACAAGTTTGAAATGCAAAAAATTATCTCTCTAATAAAATTCAAATAAAATCACCAGTAAGAATAATGTTTTCAGCAATTATTGTAGATTTATTAGGGTTTGTTCAAGAAACTATTGAGCCAAATCAGGTATATTTAGGAAATAAAACGCCAAAATTTAGACCGTTCGATGTAATTGAAGTACATTGTAATCTCGTTGAACCTAGTTTTGAAAATCATACCGAACATTTTACACAAAGAATCTGAAATTTTGTACACTTTTTTCCCAAATGTTGCTTATGGATCAAAAATCAGTGAAAAACCGAATGAAAATTGATTATATTCCAATTAAAAAAAATATTAAAAGAATTCAAAAAATCGTTTCTAACTATACAAGACTCTGAGGGAAATTTATTAAATAATGAGAGTAAAACTACAATTTACTTAAGATTGTTGAAGCAACGGACATGAATCATGGGGAGCTATTGAATAGCTTACCTTCAAACTTTCAAAAAAACACCGTTTTTTATCAATGAATCTGGACTTTACACTCAAAATAAAAATTACTAGTTAAATGGAGTCAGTTGTAGACCTACATTCAATAACAAAGACATTGTAACGATTGTAGACGAAAACAATGTAATCTGGTTTAAAGCTAAAGATGTTGCAGAAATTTTAGAATATGAAAACACGAGGCAAGCTATCATAAATAATGTCGATAATGATGATAAAACAACTTTTGAATGTATAAATTACAGGAGTCTATCCCATAGACCCCTTAACAATCTTCATCCTGACACTGTTTTTTATCAATGAATCTGGACTTTATACTGAAATAAAAATTACTAGTTAAAAATGTTTCTATCTAAATGGAGTCACTTGTAGACCTACTCAATAATCAACTTACATTCAATAATAAAGACATTTGCACGATTGTTGACGAAAATAATGAAATTTGGTTTAAGGCCTAAGATGTTGCAGAAATATTGGAATTTAAAAATACGAGACAAGCTATCATAGATCATGTTAAAGAAAAATACAAAAAAAAGCTTTGAAAACATAGATTCTGACAAGGGTATCGAATCGCGACTCTTACAAAAATTACATCCAGACACTATTTTCGACCTTTAAACTCAAAATAATAATTGCTTGTTAAATTTTTTTCTATCTAAATGGAGTCAGTCATAGATCTAAGAAATAATCAACTTACATTCGATAACACGAATATCTTAACGATTGTAGACGAAAACAATGTGATCTGGTGGCTAAAGATGTTGCAGAAATTTTACAATATGAAAATACTAGACAAGCTATCATAAATAATATTGATAATGACGAGAAAATAGCCTTTAAATATATAAATTACAAGAGTCTATGCCATAGACCCTTTCAAAATCTTCATCCTGACACTATTTTCATTAATGAATCTGGATTTTATTCTTTAATACTAAGATCTAATAAATTAGAAGCAAAAACCTTTCAAAAGTGGGTTACAAAAGAGGTTTTACCCTCCATTAGAAAAATTTGGTGAGTACAAACTTGAAAACAAGATTAAATATTTAGAGGATGAAGTTAAACACTTGCAAATTAAAGATGAAATCAAAACGGAAATAATTGCAAAACAAAGTGTAAAAATTGACTTAATGAAACCAGATCTTGTTTGTAAAGATTTTGATAAGAAAAAACACCATGTTTTTGTGTTAATTAAGAAGAATCACATGTGGGAATGGCCTTATTACGTTATCAGAGCTCAGAAACGAGAAATACCAAACCGATTAAAACATCTAAAAATAAATTATCCTGAATTAGAGATTTTGTTCATTGATGACGAACCAAATTCTATCAATCTGTATAACCAAATGAAAGAATCTTTGAATATTTTATACAACGGAAATCATTTTACTACAAATATGACTGAATCTCGACTGATTTATAGAATATCTAAATTACACGATGAAAATGTTTCTAAATTTTACTAAAAACTCTCGATTTATTATATTTTGTTTGTAAATGTTTAGCATAACTAGGTAACCAATATAGAATTTTTTTTTATATTCACAAGGCGTTTCGTTTTTATAACTTTCGCTGAAAATTGTTTTAGCACAATCTTTGCAAAAAGCATCTTTTCTATCTTTACTATACTGCCAGTTATTAAATTCAGAAATATTTTTAATTTCTTTACAAAAGTAACACTTTTTTTCTTCTAAAGTTAATTTGTCCATTTTATCATATAATTCCTTACAATAACAGTCTTTTCTATTCTTTTCCTTATAAAATTCTTGACAACTTTGTACATTTCTTTTGAGACTCCATTTATATAGAAAAAATTATTACACGATGAAAATGTTAAACTCTCGAATTATGATATTTTGTCTGTAAATGTTTTTGAAGATAAGGTAACCATTGAATGATTCGTCCACAATCGCAAAGAGTCGGTTTCTTTTGACTTTCTTGTTGAATTCTTATAGTACAATCTTTACAATGTGTATGTTTTTTATCTCTACTATAATTCCACTTGTTAAATTCAGAAACATTCTTAACTTCTTTACAAAAGTAACATTCTTTCTCCTCTAGAGTTAATTTTTTCTATTTTATCGTATAATTCTTTTCGATATTTATTATGACAATCTTTACAATAATGTCCAAATCCGTCTTTTTTAGTTCTATTTTTATAAAATTCTTCAAAACCTTTTATTTCCTTGCACATTGAACATTTCTTTTGAGCCTCCATTTATATAGAAAAAATTATAGCTTTGACTTTTCTCAATTCATATTCATAAAACTTACCGGTTATTTTCTTCGTTGTTTAAATCTTTTATACTATAAGTTACAGGATCTGTGTTATTAATTTTGATAAATCACAAAGATTTCTCTTGACCAATTGTTCTTATATTTGTTCGAAAATGTTTGTTTTTTACTAACAATTCTTACATGATCATCGACTTTAAATTTAGTTTTCGTGTGAATTTCAGGTGGAACATACTTGAAAACGGTCTCTAAAAACTCCTTTTCTGCATCCTTATCTACGTCTTTAGGCTTCATTTTGATTGTGCTGTGAACCGTATCATTGTAATTTGTGACTATTTTTTGAAGAATATCGATCCATTTAAAGTTTTTATTAATCTCAAAAATAACTTTCATCCTTTCGTTTTGAGTTCTGTTATATCTCTCTACGATACTTGATTTCTCTTCGTTTTCAGTATGATAAATCTTAATGTTGTATTTCCTCAAAACATCGTTAAATTCTTTATTTTTGAACTCTAAACCCTTATCTGTATGAAGTAAATTTGGAGGTTTATGCCTGATTTTTATCGCGTCTTTTACTATATCTTTCGAAAGCTTTTGAAACATCCTTGCCGTTTTTTCTTTTGATAGCTCTTGACCAAGCATATTTTGAGAAAGTATCAATAACATTTAACATATACTTGAATCCATCATTTTGAATCCGAATAATTAGAACATTATAACTAAAATCTGCTGCCCATAAATCGTCAATTCCTAGTGTTATAAATTTTTCTCTTTTTAAACTTTTTTCGTACTGGTGCATGAATTTCTCTAGCTTCAATCTCTAATTTCTTCTTTATTCTTTAATTCTTTCTTTACTTGTTTTCATAAGGATTCTTTAATAAATTTACTCTTATTTGTCTTACATTTTGAACATTTTGCTGCAATTCTATACAATCCGTTTTGAGTTTGAACGATTTTAGAATCTATATTTTTCGTTTTTTTCTTGCATTTGTGGCAGTGAATCAAATCATCTTCCATTTACATGTCAAAGTTTCCAAGTTTATTTAACTCATCTAATATATCAGATTTTGCTTCATTTTTTATAGCCATAAGGTACTGTATCGATCTTATTTTCTAGGACAATTCTCTTATCATCTTTAGCGTTCAGTGCTAACTTGTTTATAGTGACGGTGTACAACTCATGTTTGTAGCTTTTGATTACTGTCATCTCCCTAAATTCTTCTTTATCTTCGAACAAACATTTCTTCAAGTTTTCGATATTTATTGTTTTATTTACAACGCTTCTCTTAATCCCTTTGCATCTTACTGGATTTTTGTCTAGATATTTGTACGAGTACATTTTCGATCTCAATCCACAAAATTCTTCTAAAACTTCGCTATTTAACTCATCTTTAAATTTCCCTATTACCTTCTTATTTTTAGTAGTGAAACATTCGTGATCTTTTGGATAATCACTTGTATCAAAGTCATCTATATTTTCTTTAATAATCTTAAAAGGATCTCGTTTCAATTCTAGAAAATAACTGTCTGTATCCATGTAACAAAGATTCAAATCTGGATCGAACTTCTTTAATTTATCGTAATAAAACTCATACATTAACAATTTTGATAGGTCAAGAACTGAAAATCCTATGTAGATCGGTTTGTTAAATTTTAACCTTTTGTTTGAACATGTGACTCGCTATACAGTTGTCGTCAAAGATATTAAAGCATTTGAAATTTTGTTTTCTTAGCTTGTTTCATTGAAAATTCTTCATTTCCTAGTTTGATATCACATCTATTTTCGCACATTTTCCATAGATTTTCCAAAAACTGAGTTGTTCATCAGCTTGAAAAAATCTTTCTCAAAGTCACTTGTAGCTTTGGTTCTCATGTTTGTGTTAAAATCAATGTACTTTTTCATAAAAGGCTTCTGATCGAATGCTATAACTCTATTCACATGTTTCAAAATCATACCTTGTTCCAGATAGAATTTCAAATTTCTTGAATGAACAACGTATTCAGTTTTATCCAGTAAAGTTGTGCAAAGTTTGTTTTTAAAAATGTTCTGGAGCAAGAGGTAAATCCTTGTGATGTTCGTGTAAATTTGTTGGATATTCTAGATCGACTTCAAGAATATAGCCATAATCTTCGTCGCCAGTGAGTTTCCAAAATTGTTTCTTGCCATTCTGCTGTTGTATATGTTTTCGGGTTCATCCACTTGAATTTCGTTATATGGTAAATTTTGCATGAGGCCATACCCATAAAGGTTGTTTGCATCGACGTACAACAGATAGTTTTCGGGCTTTGTCTTATCAAAATCTTTCAAATATTTGTTATTTGCTTTAACATATCGTTTAATACATTGAGAAATGCCTCCGCGAATAACCTTTTTCAATCATCAAATACATGTTATAATCACTAATCAATTGTAATTCTATTTTCGTTAATTTTAACATAGCGTCCCATGCGAGACCTTGGAGCTGTTAGATAATGTGCTGGATCAAGTTTATAGCAATTTAAGCAAATATTTCTGAAATTTTCAAATATATCAGCAAGCAATAATACATCTTGGATATTGTACAAATCAGAGTAATTTCCAAGATTTTTCTCTTTTAATTTGTTCCAAACGCTCAAATAGTGTTGATAATCTTTCTCAGATATGCTCTCGTCTGTCAAAAGTGAATAGAAATCTTGAATTTTCAGGTCTTCTGTGTAATCAAGTTTTTCAATACTATCGATAAATTCATAGGGAAATATTCCTTTTCCAGATAGAATTTTAAAAATCTCGTTGTCGTCATTTGGCTGTCTATCTAGAATTGCGTTCAATATTCTTCCATCTTGTATAAAATGATTTGTATGCTTGAAATCATCTTTTTTGAGGTTTTTTAGCTAACTTTTCTATAGACGAGGCCATGAATCTGAACGTATCTACGAATGAAAACTTGATGAACTTTCTTGGTTTTATCATCTTCAAACTCATACCCATATCCTGAATTTACTGAATAATTTATATATTTTTCATCTGTGTTTTGCGATCAAATCAACATTACCATACTGTTTTTGCCAATTCTTTTATGTACAAATGGGTATCGTAGTTACTCATATTGTGACAGAAAACTGGAATATTCTGAGGAAATTTCAAATTTAGATTACAACATAAATGAGCAGCACCTCGAAACTTTCCAGTCAAATGACAATGATCTCGTACTTTTTTTCTTGTTTGATTATCAAAACCCTCACATTCACAAATATGACAAAGACTGGAATTTTGGTACGCTAATTCTTCTTCTTCGGTCAATTTCATAGGTTTTTTGTTCTTAGAATTATACTTTTTAGCTATGTATTTTTGATATTTTATTGAGCTCTTCAAACAATTTTGCAGGAACATTAGGCAAATCGTCTTCATTTTCGGCTCGATAACATATCGGTTTATACATGCGATTCGTCACATTTGACACTAAATATAGAGTAAAACCATAAGGAATATGCTTCTGAATCTTCGTTGTAGTCGATTTTTGCGGATTGTTTTTTGCATGTGGGAATCTTCTCTAATATGCTTTCAAAATCCATATAAATAACGTAAGGATGAGAAAATTTCTTTTGATAATTAGTAAATGTTGTTGTTTGACCTGGAAAACGGCATAATTGGCTTACAAACTTCATGTTGTTTTGCAAATTTCTAAATGATCTGTTAAATCTCCAGATTTGTAGAAATTGGCTTAAACATCTTCTACATAGCAATTTTTTATGTTCGTGTTTAGATAACTGAGAACTCACGAGTTTATTTAAATCGGTTATCAAAACATAATGAGATTTGTCTTCTTGTTTAACAATACAATAAGTCAATGTTTAACTCAGCGTCGTATTTTTCAGAAATTTGTAATGGAACAATATTGAGTTTCTCATCATAACTGTAGATATTTATAGACATTTTTGGATATTTGTACTTGGAATTGTGACTTCGTTTTTCAAATAATTGTATATCTTTTAAGGACATTGGATACTCGAAACCTGAAAATATCTCGTCATTTACAAATTTTTTCATATTGTTTTGCTCTGTCAACATGTGTCTCGGGTTTTTCAATAGCACATCGGATAGAATAAATAAAGCAATAAATCATCTTTATTTTTGATATTTATACAAGCTTTCTTATCTTTTGATTTTCTTTGGCAAATCGATATATGATCCTGCGTTCATCATTTCGTGTTTATTAAGGCTCAAAACTAGTTGTTTGCAGCTTTTTAAATGTCCATCCAGAACCCTTATTTGGATGATTTGTTTGTTCACGATGTGTTAATTTATTAAATTGTTTAGAAATAAAGTCGTTTACATCAAATATTTCGTCTGCTTTTATAGTAAAATACATTGGGCAAGTTTGTGGTTCACCGTTTACTAAAGTTCGTTCATATTCACATTCCAAAGAGAGATATCCTTTCATATTTTTAACATTCTCTTGAAATTTTTCTATTAAACTTTTAATTTCTGGCCTCATAATTGATAGATATTTGTAAATTGACATGGAATTATCGTTCAAGTTTGTTAAAATGTATTGCTTGAAAAGACCGTGTATTGAGGATAACACTTCTACATCAATGATATTTTTAGGGTTTTCGTTAAGAGTTTTGTCAATTTCTTCGATCATTTCAGACTTAGTTTTATCGTTTGTTTCAATGGACAATTTTTCAGCGATTGATTGAATTTTTTTCATCTTTAAATAGATTTAGATCTTTTTTATCTTCCTTAAAGTTTTTCTTTAATTCTCGTAATTTTTCTATATTGTACATCTTTTCATGATCTACAATTTGATTTTCTTTAGCCCATTGTCTTAAAAAATTCAGTTCTTTCTCGTAAATTTCTTTGTTTTTGGCATGGATTTTGGAGCCATAATGTCGATCATAGTTTTTTCTCTTAAAATTTCTTTTTTGCAAAACGGACATGTTACTTTTTCACCCTCCATTTATATAAGAAAAATTTCTTAACTAAGGTTTGTAGGAGGCAATTTAAATTCTATAATACTATTTTTTCAATATTTTTAGAATTTGAAAAAGTAATGATTTTTTACTTGAATTTGACAGAAATCAGCACAATTTCTGGTGAAACAGTGATAGATTCTTCTATTTATTATAGAAAAATCTGTAAATTAAGACTTAAAATTATTGAAAAAAATAGTATAGAGAATTTAAATTGCCTCCTACAAACCTTAGTTAAGAAATTTGTCTTATTTAAATGGAACTACTAAAGGAATTAAATGAGGTTGGTGATTAAAAGTTTCAAAGAATATAAGAAATTAATGGAATTAGAAGAAAATAAAGAAATACAAAATTTTGAATCTGGAGAAAATGAAAGATAAATTCGGGTTTACAATAATTGCCGAGTTGGAAGATTATAAAGTACACTTACCGAACAGATTTTTGACTGTTTTGGATGAAAAAAAGATTAAAGAATTGAATAAACATGATAAATTACACTTGGTTGTTACTGGAAAGAAGACTATTAAAGATAAAGACTGTGTTACTATCAATTTTGTAGAGTAGAAGATTTTTCGTCGTAGCAGACATTTCCGATAGATTGATTTGAGAAAGTAGAAGCAAACAGCTATAGATTCGGTTAATTTTTCATTCGTGATTTACAGATTCGTTTATTGTCCTTTAAACAGTATTTTATGTTGATTTTCTGTAGGCTCCGAAAGTGGTCTAGAACCGCCATATTACTATCTACTATACTTATTTAATATATTAGATAAATTAAATTCTGTTGGCCAGTTTCGATACTATACTGTAATTGTAAAAAAACTATAATGTAGTTCAGTAGTTTAGAAAGACTAATCAGAAATATCAATAAGTTGATTGTGATGGTGGCCGCTTATTATACTTCAGCCTTTAAATAACTATAATCTAATTCGAATCGTCATTTTTGTAGTTTAGATAGGCTATTCAGAAATATCAATAATTCGATTGAGATGGTGGCCGCTTATTATACTTCAGCCTTTAAGTAACTATAATCTAATTCGGATCGTCATTTTAGTAGTTTAGGTAGGCTATTCAAATATATCAATAATTCGATTGTGTGATGGTTGCCACTTATTGTACTTGAGACCTATAGGGAATACTTCTTTAGTATATTAGATAAATTGAATTCTGTTTGCCAGTTCCGATACTATATTGTAATTTTAAATAATTATAATGTAATTCGGTAGTTTAGATAGATTATTCAGAAATATCAATAATTCGATTGTGATGGTGGCCACTTATTGTACTTCAGACCTATAGGGAATACTTATTTAGTATTTTAGATACCGTAGCCTACGTTGTTTATACATTTTTATCTAGAAGTTACTTAATTAAAATTACATATTCAATAAGTTACTCATATTCATTGTGTACTATTATACAGAATTTTATTTTTACAAGAAAAATGCCACGTCTTCGTGGAAGAGGACGAATAGTTATTTAATCATGTGATTTATATGCTACTTAATTTGAACTTATGTGACCAAACTGTTAACAATAGTTATTCACACATAGAAACACAACCTTTTGATTTGTATGCTACTTAGGTTATGCGACCAATATACTTACTTCGTTCAAAAAAATTTCAAAATTAGTTCAATAACTTCAATAAATAACTATAGTTTTTATATACTTCCGAACATCTTCAATCTCTATTAATGTAATATTACAATTAGCACTCACACAATAATTACACGATGTTACAAAACAACACACATATTTGATAGCAGCACAAACTGTCAGGAAAACCTGGAATTAAAATAGAAAAACATTTGAAAAATGTGATCGTAGTGCATTCTGCTGGATACAATGTAAAACATTCCAAGATGGTCCACTCATTTAGGAGGAGTTCAGCTCCATACACACGCACACAAGAAATATAAAGATAATGAAATTCGGTAGTTTAGATAGGCTAATTAGAAATATCAATAATTTGATTGCGATGTTGGCCGCTTATTATAATTCAGCCTTTAAATAACTATAATCTAATTCAGTTCGTCATTTTAGTAGTTTAGATAGGCTATTTCAGAAATATCTATAATTTGATTGTGATGGTGGCCACTTATTATACTTCAGTCCTATACGGAATACTTATTTAGTATTTTAGATAAATTAAATTCTATTGGCCAGTTCCGATACTATACTGTAATTTTAAATAACTATAATGTAATTTGGTAGCTTAGATAGACTATTCAGAAATATCAATAATTTGATTGTGATGGTGGCCGCTTATTATACTTTAGGCTTTTCATAACTAAAATCTAATTCGGATAGTAGTTATATAGGCTATTCAGAAATATCAATAATTCGATTGTGAGGGAGGTCACTTATTATACTTCAGCCCTATCGGAAAATCATCTAATTTGTTTGTGTATACTCCTGAAGGATTAACAAAAAAATATTGTACATTCAATGGCATTACGATAAATTAAGTTGTAAATTGAAAAAATATACCTGTTATAAAATAGTTTTGTTTCAACTTTTTTACCTTCAGATTAAGTAAGTTTTCACTTAAAACATCCTCTACATTTCACATCACTCATGTTATACTCACACACTAACGGTTGGTCGAAGTGTGATTAAATGTACATGTGATGAAGTTAGATATTGTAATAACTTTTTAATAGACATTTTTATCAAAACAGCCCAGATTGTTACAGATTAATCAAGGTTTAAAATTTTCGAATTAAAGACTTGTGTACAGGACAACGTCTGTCGGGTCTGCTAGTATATATATATATATATATATATATATATATATATATATATATATATATATATATATATATATATATATATATATAATTAAATTCAACCTGTACAAAATTACTGGTTGTATTTTGTTTTATAGTGAGATTTCAACGTGGTTAGATAAATAAAAAATACTTTTTTATTCATGCCCTGTGTTCTCTGGTGGTGATACTCCATGACACATAATTATAAACAGATTGTTTTAAATTCTTAAATGACATTTCAATGGAGTTTTTTCTGTTTAAATTTATAAGTAAAAACTAAAATTATAGTCTGGTCATATTGGCAATAGTTTTCCATTTATCTCGTTGTAGTTTTCAATTGCTAATTAATTTTATATTTCTTCCAAACTGAACTCATTTATTAAATTATAATTTTCTTAATATAATAAATTTTGAGAGCAGATTGGATAATGGACTAAATAAACTTAATATATCGTGTTTTATTTTAAATAAACTTATACCTTTTAATTTGGTTTCTTGTCCTGTTTACCGAAAACCCTAATAATAAATAAATTACAAATGTAAATATAGATTTAAATTGTATTTTTTTTTATAAGATAATTTAATTTTCAGTAACTAAAACTTTTTAGAATTTTTAAAATTAACACTTAACATTTTTACTTGTTAAATCAATGAAAGGTTCTATTACTATTTACTATGTTACACTAGTAATACCTATATAAATAAAAAAATACAAAAGTCATATTTATAAAATGTATAAATATTAAAAGTTGTCACAGTGCCACATAACTTAATTGTATTATATAATAACAATTTAAAAAAATGTACATCACTGCTAGATTTTAAATTTATACATAATGGTTCTTTTCGAATAGCGTGATTTTACTTAGAGTAGTATTTTAATTCCAATGACAATTTTTCAGTTTATTTTAATTTCTTAACATTCAAATTTCGCGGTTTTAAATAATAGTAGAAGCTTTATGTATAAGTCGCTTTTAGAGGAAAAATCGGAATGCTATCTTTATCAAAATGCAAGCTTTCATCTTTGTTTTATTACTTAAACAAAAAATTCTAAAGAAGTGAATTAGAATATTTTAAAATGTTGTCTTCAGATTAAGAATTATGAAAGAGATAATACAAAAATGAAAATTCAATTATACCTGCTATTCCTTTATTAAGACATCAGATGTTAGTGAAATTGCGAGTAGACCGCGCTTGTAGGAATAATTCGTGTTTCAATTAATTACATTTGCAATTTTGCCTCTTATGTATAGATAAATCAGAAAATATTAATGTTACATAACACTACGTTTCGAGATCTGCAATCTGATCTCTTCTTCAGGTAAAGAACTAACCTAATACATAATTACAAACTAGGTTAAAATAAACAAATCTTACTAAAGCGTTGTGGCACGCCTAAGTCAGGAATCACAACCTACATGTTGTTAGTCAACTTAACTAACACTAAAGGACATGCACTTAATACAAAACTACACAAAACACTAATCATGGACAAAACAATAAAGATGGACTAAAAGAAGAATTTAAGAAAATTGAATCGGATCTCAGAAGCAATGGATACCCTCAATTAGTAATTAATAAGTGCAAACGAACCAGAAGAATCATTCCTGAGTCAGAAAAACAGAATTGTGATAAATTTGCGTTTATTTTCAATCCCTTATGTGGCGGGATTATCGGAGAAAATTAGAAGAGTAGGTAGAAAGTACAACATTAGAACCGCGTTTAAAACACACAACACTCTTAGACAAACTCTCGTAAAAACAAAACCAAAAAATGGCACACATGAATCCAAAAACTGTGTTTACAGTATAAAATGTAGCTGCAATAGGGAATACATAGGCGAGACAAAAATACCACTAAACGTAAGGATAAAAGAACACAAAGAAAACACGAGAAAGGGTTTCACAGAAAAGTCAAAAATTGCACACCATTGTTGGTCCGAAGACCATCATATGAATTGGGATGAAGCCCACATAATACATCGGGAACCACATTTCTTCAAAAGGAAATTAATTGAGGCAACATATATTAAATTGGCAGACCAACCAATCAGTCAACCATCAGTCGAGATTAGGCCGCTTTGGTTACCAATTATTCTAAAAATGAACTAAAGAGAAAACCAAAAGTATCAAACGGATCGGATATTTGTAATAAACCAATGCGGAGTCACAATATGGTTTTAAGAAGTTCATCTCGCATGAACCAATAATAACGAAAGGGCCCATTCCTGTTCCCCTTCCCAATCGCTAGTCCCTCTGGTCAGTCGTAGGTGGTTAGTAGACGAGTGAAGACGTATTGTGACCTGTATTCCGTAGTTTAGTTTTAATGATTAGTGTTTTGTATAGTTTTTTATTAAGTGCATGTCTTTAGTGTTAGTGAAGTTGACTAACAACATGTAGGTTGTGATTCCTGACTTAGGCGTGCCACAACGCTTTAGTAAGATTTGTTTATTTTAACCTAGTTTGTAATTATGTATTAGGTTAGTTCTTTACCTGAAGAAGAGATCAGATTGCAGATCTCGAAACGTAGTGTTACTGTTTTCTTGTTTCACTGAACGATGGCAAATGTCCGGAAAAATCCTGTTTCCTTCACAATCCTTCCATCGTCAAAAATAACCTTCAAACAAAGAGTTACACAACACTTTAAATTTGGAAACTTCTTTCAGTTTTTATGCTTACTACAATATCAAAACTCTTTCTTTCCATTTTTTCAAAAGGGGTAGAATGCTAAATGTTTTTGTAAGGCAGTGTTAGGAAGCTCTTCCAAGTTCATAAACACTTTATTTAATAAGTTCTTAAATTAAAAAAGTAAAGTAAAGTAAAGAATGTCTTATTTTACCAGGCGAAGTTAGGGCTAAGAAGCCCTCTCTAACATTTAACCTGGGGACCAACGGCTTAAAGGTGACTTCCGAACCACCACCAATGGCCGGGCAGGCGGGCCGCTTGCTAGGACAGGATCGCTCAGCGGTCACCTGTCCAAGCAGCAGCGACGCTCGGCGTTGCTTGATCTGGTTATCTTGCGATAACCGCCGTACCCACTACACTGCGCCATTGGCAGCAGTAATAAATTAATGTTTATTTAGGAAGGCATAATCATTACTTAAAGTAGGTTTTCAAAGTGCCTTCCATTTTCGTAAAGCGATATCTGTACTATTCAATCTTACCTCAGTGCCAAAAAAGTATAGTTATACATGAAAGCACACGAGTAACTTAGTTATCTGTTTAGATTTCTTACACAAACAGTCCTTAACACAAACTTTTAGTGGTAAATGCTATTAAGATATTAGTATATAATATAATTCTGTGTTGAAATGATTAGATTGGGTATTCCACGTATTTACTAATGGTAATTGGAACGGAGTAGATGTCAGCGACAATCCCATCCCATTGAATATTTGAAGGAATTATAGGAAAGCCAGATGGCGTGCAGCATTTGTATCAGCCAAAGTTCCACCAGTTATCCCGATAAGGTAAAAGATACTTTCTTAATTTTGTATATAACTGTCGTTAACTGTTTTAAAAGATAAATATCAATGTGTACATAAACTTTTCAAAATGCTTACGTAATCTAAATCAGTAAATGACATAACATGCTTTACGAAAGAACAAAATTATTACTATAAATGCAAATTATTTTAAATACATATGCATATGAATACATATAATATATTTCATACATATTATATACTAATAATAATGTATATCATAAATAATTTCAATGTTAAAAATAAAAAATCTAAAACAGTCGGTTTACAATTTTGAAATTTGTCATAAGAATTTTTGAAATTTGACTCTTAGTACTCGGTTTGAGAATTCAAATAGATCCTATTTCTAAGTGTCAAATAACGGTGAGATATTAATTTTATCAAACTCAAAACCTAAACATAAAACCTTTAGCGATGGAATTACCACATGAAAAAAATTAATTTAACAAAAGCACATTTTTATATAAAATACATATAACTGACTGGTGCGACAGGATTAAGTTCAAGACTATTGAGATTCAAACCAAGGTTACTGCAGAGAACCTTGAGCACTATATACTGCATTTGCGACATGTTTGTAGTCTCATAGACCATAAAAATCCGGAGATAAAAATCAAGGACAAAATTAATTAATAATAAGATAAACCAAGAGTCAAAAATGTCAATTAATGTCTGTTAGTGAACATGCGACCAGTGTTATGTAGTATTTTTGATTCTGCTCAGTGAATTTGCTTTAGTTAATTTTCACATACTATGTTTTGTTAAATCTGTGTTAAGCTTATCGTCCAAAATTTTTATGCGTGTCTAATTTTATGCCTAGGAAGAGTTTTTTTACCTGAAGATGAGAAGACATTTCATTCCACAAAAGGTACTAATATATTTATGAAACATATAGCGATGGTAAGGTTCCGAAATTCTAGTATCCTTTCATGTCATCATCGTTATTAACAAACTTTTTACAATGAATGTAATTTTCTGTTGCGATTAAAGAGTATTGGTATTTTTTTTTACTTATGAATTTACAATTTCACTTCAAAATGACTTGCATTTATTACTTAATAATAAATGTATTGGTCTTGATTTGAAAGTGCAAACTGTACAGAGTAAATCTGAAATTATGAAACGAAAAGGCTGAAGCTAACACAAGAGGATAATTTAATAACTCAAATCACGTACAATGTTACTGAACATTCACTGATGTATAAAGAACTTTATCTTCTCTGCAGTTCCAAACTGGAAAGTTAGTACAACTATTGGAACTCTGGCACGGCATAGTTACTATAACATGTCGGCAGCTGCGTCTGTCGTTTAAATTATCTTTCCATTTTCAATAAACATGGTTTAATGTAGTTTAATAATTCGTTGGGTTTTAAATCCATTCAATTCAAAAGTTGAGTGGACCTAATGTTAAGGTAAAAATAATGCTTTTAAATGAAAAAAAACCGAGGCTAATGATATGTATATCTTCTGGATGTTATGTTAACATTATTGGGTTCAGTCTACTCATTTCTTGAACTAAATATCTCTGACGATAAAAGATTTAAAATAATAAATACACCTGCATAATATAATTAAATTATTATAAACAACATATCATTGTAAATTTTGAGTATTAATATATTTACTCTACCCCAAAAGTTTTATAAGAAACATTCCTTAAACCATACTATATATAACTAAAATAATATTATTATTAATTATTTGAATATTAATTATTTATTAAAATAGAATAGTTGAGTTTGAAAATATAAAACATTTTTTGGAATAAAACGTCTGGGTTACATTACACTTTAGAGTTAAGTTAATTCTTTTAAACTGTATAATTTGTCCAGAATAAGTAATACTGTATGAAATAAATTTTAGGAACTACTCTTTGGAAATATCATATTATATATTATAATTCTCTTGATTCATAACTGGAACGTCTTCCATATTATGCCATAAAATGCTATGAACAAACATGTTGATGTATCGTTTTAGGAGAGTGAACAGTGACATGAGTCTTATATGATTATTTTGCAGACTAGTAACAAAAATTAATTCCCAATTTCTGTATTTTTGAACTTCAGTGAAATATCAGAAATGTATTTAAAAAAAATTGCCAGTTATTTTGCAGATGTGCTTATGTTAAATTAAAGCTGTATAAAAGTAACATCGAAAATTTTGTTTTCCCACTTTTGGGTTTAACCTCACTGATATTATTGGTCATAGAGATTTTGAAATCTGAGAAACTGCTAAACCAAGCAATGCTTGATTCGCATTAGTGCCTACATTGAAATTAGCTTCTCCCTAATTTCTTAACTCCGTTATAATCTTTTATATCTTGCAAAATTAAAGGTGTCGGCTGCTCTTATTCTAAAATTCAATAGTTATTGATTATTTTATTAGCTTTGAGCTGATTCTCACTTCAAATGGGCTTATAAATATAAAAGTACTCTTGGTGGAAGATTTTAAATTAGGCCCTTTAACAAAGCAGTTGCTTTCAACTTTGTTTCATTACTTCTTCAGAGAGCTGAAAGGGTTGAATTTGAAAAGCTAAAATACTTAGTTTAGGCAAAGGTTTCCTGTTAAGAAGTGATTGGGTTGTGGATGTAAAAATACCAAATTCGTTTTTCGTGGAAATATGTATTCCTACACAAAAAGTAAAGACCTATTTAATGTCGATAGGTGTATTTTCAGTAGGACTACAAGTAAATAATAGAGTAAAATACTGTTTGAAAAATACACTTAAAGCTTTGTACATTAAAAAAAAACTAAGTTTAGAATCTTTAAAACTCTATTTATTAAACTACAACCTAAATATATTCAAGCAAAATCGTATACAAAACGGTCAATTATGATAATGTGTAATATATACGTAAAATTTCAATCACCTAAAAATATATTTTGTTTGAAATGCCTAAGGTTAGGTTTGTAACACAAAGTTATATATTTTATTTAAAAAATTTATTATTGGGGCATTATATATTTGGAGATAATAGCTACCACCTCAAAAATTAGAGTAATATAATAACGTAAATAGCTTTTATTATTATGGTGTTGTAAATATCAGTTGGTTAGTAGTGTGGTAAGAAAACGAAATAACCAAAATAAATGAAATGTTATCTTACGAAATAAAAGAAACCTAAATTCGAGTTGTCTAAGCCAAAAAGTTGATTTAAAGTAACTCTAGGAGGATTTTTTGTTCCAGTGCATTGTAAAACCATGCACATATTTTTTCCACTTTCTCTCAACCGACTGTTTCGTTATAGTGTCTTACTATCAACAAATCTCTTGTATAACTAATTATTTATAAAGTGGCATTTAAATTTAAAATTATTAGGAATATATTACGATTTACATGCAAGATTCAAATTATCTATTGCTAGTTTTTTACGTATTCTAAGCCAATTAAACAGCATTTTACTCATCGACTTTATTACACGCCTCCATAGAGATTAAAATCTTAAACTCTGAAAATTGCCCATTGAGTTTTTTGTGTTGTTGGTAGAATACGGAAAAATACCAATCTTTACATTTAAATTAAATCAACAATAGATATGCGAGCTCTAAGCATATGAATAGAAGTGATATGCTATGAAAATGTATTTTGTTGCAACAATAGATGTACTAATCCAAACCATTAGTATACGCTGTAAACAACTGTTCTTGTGACAACTGTGTCTATAATAAGCTGAAGAGTTTCGATATTTGAAATAAATCCACTCAAAAGTTTCACTATCTAATTGAATTATTGATTTAAAATGTTTAATACATTGAAAGGATTTAACATTCAGATCAATATTTAAAACTTAAAGAATAGTAATGTTAAAATAATGAACGGTTCATTTGTTTCATTCGCAATGATGTAGGTTGCTACGACTAAAGAGAGCGAGGAAAAACAAAAGCAATCCAATTTCTGTCAAAGAGTGGTTTAAGTCGTTTGAAATCACATTGCATTTCTTTCTGAAACTCTCTGAACATCTGAATGTTCTTAGAACAGTATTTTCTCTATGTCTTCTCAGGTATGTTTCCAACTATTAACTCGTCAGGTTAAAATAACCTCCTCTTATATAACAATTTTGATTATGCTGAACCCTTTTATGGTTTTAAATAATCAAGTTTACTGAAAGTTCCCGTTAGATTTTCATGAACAATTGAAAACATTTATACACTATCTAAAGTTACTTTCTTGTTGAAGAGCTATGCACATGTGAGAATTTTAACTAATAAAATAACTCTTGTTTGTTTTTAGATTGAATGTGTCCTAGGGACATCAGAAAATTCATGCAGAAAAGTAAACGTTACATCTCCTCAGCAGACAAATAGGGATTAAGGTCAAATTTTACCTTCGTGAAAAAAATTTCACTTGTTCAAAAACCTTACTTTGGTAGTTACCAGTCTGGATACGTATTTATTTATTCTGACATATTTTAGATGCTATATAGTTTAACTACTAGATTTATAAATACTCATTGACGCTTGGCCAATTAACATATTGAGAAAAATGTATTAGTGAGATTCACTGTGTACTGAGGCTCCTGCTCAGATCTGTACTTCACTTATCTTTCACAAGCGAATTAGACCCGAGAAATAAATCACTCTTAATATATCAAGAGTCGAAGGCCATTCTAACAATAAAAAATATGCAATTTTAGAAAAACATAATTAGTAAATATCGGTGAGTACAATAAATATGTAACACACGCAATATGCCCTAGTGCCGATCAACAAATCATAATACGTAATACTTTTGACTTCATCTGTTTCATTGATCATATCATAGCAGACGAATCTTATATTCAGTAAACTATGTATTATCTAAAATCAATCACTCTAGATTTTTGATTTTAAAAATAAAGTTTTCTTAAGTTAATAAATTAATTTTAATTATAAATAAATTTCTTTTCAAGCTTTTATTTTATGTTGTATCGAAGTGTAAAATCTACTTTATTGGTAAACGAAAAGCACGAACTAGAACAACCCTAGGCCCACGAGCACAAAGCATTGCTCTTTAAACTGATTTGCCGAAAAGAACAAGAGATCGGAAAATCTTCCAGTGACCATAAATTACTTTCAGTGTTAATTGGGCCTTTTAAAAAGGATATTCCATTAACATACCTGTTATTAGATACTAAATCCCACGCAAAAGCGATAGAAAAAATATAGTGTTTAAATGTTTATTTACATTACATTTAAACTAACATAATAGAACATGTTTCTATACGACTACTATAAATTTATTTAAGTTATTCAATATTATTTAGTTAAAACTATATCTGAGAATTAAATATGACTATTTTTAAACACACAAAAAATTTATGCCTCTAGTATATTAATGTTTGTATTCACTTACACAAGGATACATATATTTTTTAATTTGTAGTTATAATAAAAATAGCCGGACTGTCGCAATACAAATAATGCACGTCATGAAACAAAAGTACTAACTACTATTCTATTCTATTCAAACTGTCAAAACATAGTTTCCTCTTTTAGACTAAAATAATACACAAAGTGTATATTTATATCAAATTATTTCAATCAGCCAACTTAATCAGAGGGACACTCGGTTTAACTCATTGGGTGAGACCTAAGAAGGCAATAATTAACAGGAAGATTAAACGTCTTTAAGGGGATAACGGCTTTGATCCTGAGCGAACTAACGGCACCTAGCGGCAATTCTATCAACTAAACGGCCCTGGATAGCAACTCTGATGGCAACCAATTTTCTCCAACAGCTCTCCCCCTGCTACCGTCTGCCATTACAGGCTTTGTCTCTTGTGCCTCAGTTGTCACAGAATACATGTCCACGAGTTGAACACCGCCTTACACAAATAGAAGCTACTAATACGGGTCCATAGCTTAGTATTCCAAAAAGAAATTATTGATATATTTAACAAGCTCTTTAATGCACTCTCACCAAATTATACATTAATATCTATCTACTCATTAGAACTAGTTTAATAGATTTATTAAAAAGACATTACACAGCAATGACCATTAATTCCCCAAAAGATTATTGCACATGCGTAGAAATAGAAGTTCAAAAATGAAAAAAATGGGAGTAATACTTAAAAAATTGTTTTATTTTAATCGATTACTCTATTTAGCCTTTAAATTTAACAAACAGTAATACATAATTAAGTGTAAATATTGAATGCAGCATATGTACCATTTGTGTATCTTCTGTCATTATCTATTCATCCTTTCTTTGAACGCCAACTAGGGATCTGGTATAAATAATACCATTTTACCCTAACCTTTACTCTCCACCACTTTTCATAAGCCATACCCACCATGACCACTTCTGGTCAAAGTGAAGTATATACTTCCAACAGTGATTTTGATGTTTATCCTTGTTGCTACGACCAAAAATTCTGTCAAATGTGTATGTTTTTAGCCATTGAACACGTACATGTATTTCATCATAAAGTGGTCTAACACAAGTTTTAAGCCTCAGCGAAAATGTATTTTAAAGAAAAATATATATTATAACATAGAGCATTCAAATGGTGTTTAATTATTTAATACACGTAATTCGCTCGTAATCACAGCGAATTATAATTTGCAGGTGCTTTAAAAACATTTTTTTTGCAGCACCGCCTGATGGCGACTTATATCAATGGGCATAGCATATAAACCTTCTCAGTTAAAAAATACATGTACTTACAAATTTTCATATTGATCGGTCAAATAGGTTCTGAGTTTATCAATATTTTATATTACTAGTAACTATAACTTATACATTTGAATTTATTGGAAAATTTCAAAATAAATTATTTTAATCTCGTCCAAAAAACATATGGTTTTGTCTACATAGCTCTATTTAATTAACCCAAAACAAATAAAGTATTTTGAGAGATGAGACATCAAAGTTTGTGGGGAGCAGGACGTACGGAGACATACGTGTGTGTCCTAACATATGTCTGTAACACCGACAGCCCCAGCAGGAAGCCTTTGAGACAGATTTAAATATTGGATGATTTCTATTTACCTGTGTGGTTATACTATGCCAGCAGTTGTAATAATTATATTCTGAATTTAGATAATAACCGCTTACACCTAAAAATAATGCACATGCTCAATTTTACACGGTATAATATAATTTATATTACGATTATCTAATAATTTTAATTTAATGATTAAATTAAGTATTTAGGCATATTTTTATTGTAAAATAACCGCATTTATTATACAGGCAAACTTAAATACACGCAGTTCAGCGATGAAAGGCCATATAAATGATTGTTAATATTCTCAAAGATTTTACATTATTTGTTTTCAAGTATTCCTAATTATTAATATAAATCCTAAAAAACTTTACTTTTTACCAATAATAAACTGAACTAATTAATTACGCGACAAATAAAACTAATCTTGTGACTTAATAATCTTACATAGACTTGACTTTGCTTTACGTATTACAGAATGAAAGAGTAACTCACAAATTTTTATGCTTTTGTTCTTTTCAAGTTAACTCCATCATGAAATTATCCAAAAAGATCTGTCTCTCAGACGATTCTGTCAGACATATTAATAAATAATTATGTACTCTCCTTTCTTAAATAGAGCACAGAAATGTTACTTAAAATTATCGTTGAACATTTCAATTACCACTTAGTATAATACTGGAAAATTGGAGTTTAGCTGAGAGTAAAGTAATGAGAGAGAAAATGCAATAAATATTTTCTCCTAGTTATTGTATTGAAATACACGAACTCCTGTCCTCGTAACACTGGAAGCAAATGATTCTGTCGCTGTCATGAAACCCTTGATTAGACCACTTAATCCCTTAAAATATCAGTAAGAAATTGCAATTTTTTAACGAGGAACAGAGACAACGTAATGAAAATTTAATATACTCTAAGGTCTAGCATAAATACACATCTCTTATGTTCTTGATAACAAAGATTAATCCACTATGTGTCCTAAAGAGTAATTATTTGTGATATTTTATTATAAATAAAACAAATAGCTAAGTATGAATATTTATAATATAATATTATTTTAATCACTGACATAATATACTTCCGCAAGGCGTTAGCGTTGTATATTTATTAAACTTGATTATGTATTTAATAATGCTACCGAATTTAACCGTAATTGATCGAGCGTTATAACTGATTCATCTGAAGTCATTTTCATTTGAATACAACTAACAAACGTAACTCAAGTATTTAAATCAGGTTTTAATAGCGTTGTATTAAAGTAAACAATAATGTACAGTTCACAATACACAATGATTTTAATGATAATGTATTATGTTTTGGTTTACAATAACTTTTAAGTATTGTTTGTGCAACCTAGCCACGCACCAAAATGTCCACGAAAGTACGTATGTATTAATTCTAGGTCAAATTTGGCAAATGATAAAGTGTGGAAAGTTGTGAAAGGTAAAAATGTGCCAGTCGAAACTTAAATCCGAATAAACATAATCAAGTACCTTGAATAAAAATAGATTTGTAGTTTTAAGTAACCACACTTCTGTTACTGATTCAGTTGTTAAGGTTGTTAAGAGCTCTTCAGGTGTATGGAGTGAAAATTATGGTCATGTAAAAATGCAAGGAAAAACGTAAAACAGACTCTTTGAAAAGCAAAGATAAAAGAAACCCCTCTAAAAAATAAGAGTAAAATAAATGTTGAAAGTAGTAGTTGTACATTAGGCCTAAATAATGCAATGGTTTTGAGTGGTTTGTGTGCCACTGATGACATGTTACCGGCTGTAGAATGTGCAGGCCAGACTACTCTGGAGGACAATCACTCTCTCAACTCTCTCAAACCCGTTGAGCAAAGTAATGCTGATTATTTTGCTTATAGTTGATTCAATTCTCCGATATTCCGGGAAGCTTTGTAAGGAAAATGGTTGTACTGTTAGGGTACACCCTGGGGCGAAAATCAAAGATGTAAAAAATAAGTTGATGGGTTTCTTTCAGCACCAACCTAAAATAATTCATTTTCATGTAGGAACCAATAACTTGCCTTTGAAAATATAACGGTGGTGCTGGGTACAATGGGGGATGCGGCAAGCGCGAGGCATTGCACTGTATGGCGGACCTGTTATACACAGCACGAATCCGTTTTCCAAACAGTGTTGTTTTTAGTTGACAGCATTTTGCCAAGGTCTGACATAAGTGGAACTGCATTAGCACAATTTAATGAGCAGTTGGAGCTGATGTCTGGAAACTTTGGTGTCGTTTTCATGAACTGGAATCAGCTAGTGCGAAGGTACCATCTTGCTCGGGATGGCAGACACCTTAACAGAAAGGGGGTGTCTGTGTTTGGAGCAGCACTTTTGAATGTCTACGAGCAGCTTACATCCTGTGAAATGGCTTCGGATGGGGTTTTGTACTAGCGCTTGAAAGCGCTGTGGCGAGTGGTGTGCTTCCAGTTGATGTTGTCGGAGGTTGCTTGTGGAAACCCGTGGCTGACGGTGTAGACGCCGTAACGGGGGGTGAGCTTGAGGTGGATGATGTTGAGGTTGGGTTGCTGGAGACTGTAGTTGACGGTGTTGAAGCCGTATTGAATGTTGAACTTCCGGTTGACAGTGACAAATCTGGCTTGCCGAGACTTGTGGATGATGGGAATGTGGTGCAGTCAAAAAACGGATATGTAAACTTGATACATTTATCAGGATAGCACATCTAAATATGAACTCTCTTTCCACGGGCTTCGAAGAGATGCGTGCCGTGGTAGAGGATTTAAACCTGGATGTTTTTTGGTGTTTCGGAAACTTGGCTGAATGAAAGTAAATCTTCTGATGAGTTTGCGATGACTGGATATTCATTGTTTAGAAGCGACAGAAAGGGAAATGCAGTTGCCTCCAGAGGTGGTGGAGTGGCACTATATGTGAAGAACTGCCTACAATTTTCGCTGAAATCACTTCAATTTGAAGATTGTAATTTTCCAGAGCATATTTGTGGAATATTGAAGTGTAAAAGTGAATCTTTCTGTATTTGCATTATCTACAGACCGGGAGATATGCCATACACTTGTCTAGAGCCCGCTCTCCACTTTGCATTTTATGATATGGCTCAGTACGCAGAAAATATTGTTGTAATGGGTGACTTGAATATTAACTTGTTAGATTTATCATCCCCAGAGACCCGCTTTGAAAATAAACTCTTTAAGAGCCTTGAGGTGACTCAGTTAATTAAAGTTGCTACAAGGGTTACTAAAACCTGTGCAACTTTGATTGATCACATTCTTGTAAATAGCAATGTTAAATACGTTACAGTGTGACGTCGTGGATATTTCAACCATCTATGACTCAAGATGTGTTCGAGTATCTGATCACAAGATGACATATGTCGATATAAAAACAAAAAAATCAAGAAGGCCTCCTAGATTTGTTACTTATCGTGACTTCTCCCGATTTGACATTGACAAAATGATACATTGTACGTCCAGTATTAGGTGGGAAGATGCTATGTCTATGAACAATGTAGATGACATTCTAAATTTTATTAATTCTGCTATTATTCAAGTTTTTAATGAAAATGCACCTCTAGTACATAAGAGAGTGACCAGAAAGAAATCTCCATGGAGAAATAAACAAATCATTCAACTAACCATAGAAAAAGATTATTATAAGAAGAAAATGCTATCTACAGGAAATGAAAACTTGTAAAAAAACATAGTGTAAGGTTAGAAATATGCTCAATAATGAAATAAGACGATCAAAACAAAATTATTTTAGATCTGAAATGGAGAAATGTAAAAGCTCTAGAGACTTTTGGACTAAAATAAGGACAAGTGGTGTCACTGATCCATTCGATCCAGCCATACTCAACTTTGTAAAAGATTTGGAAGAAATCAATAAGTATTTCGTTAGTATGGGCTTAGGTATCATGGCAAATGATGATTGTGTACAGTTCTATGAAAGAAACAAATCAGAGAGTGTCACTTGTGATTTCTATTTCAGGAGTGTTACAAGGAGAGAAGTGCAGGAGGCTTTGAATAGCATCACATCAGAGGCAGTTGGAGCTGATGGCATATCAATAAAAATGATTAAAATGATAAGTCCGTATTGTATTGATGCCATAACACATTTAGCTAACCAGTCATTGGCCACTTCCACTTTTCCGGATGCATGGAAGGAGGCAATTGTACTGCCTCTTCCCAAAGTCCAAAGCACCTTCATCTGTGTCCGAGCTGCGTCCAATTTCGGTATTGCCTGCCCTGTCGAAGATAATGGAGAAGCTGGTTGTTTCACAAATGGTACAATTTCTGGAGTCGGAGAATATCCTTCCAGCCTTACAGTCTGGGTTCAGGAAGGACCATAGTACTGCAACTGCACTATTGCTCGTTTGTGACGAGTTGCTTCACGCAAGGGCGGATAAGAAAGCATCTCTTCTTGCAATGCTGGACTTTTCACATGCATTCGACTCAATAGACCACAAGATGTTGTTGGATGTCATGCATTTTTATGGTTTTCGACCAGAGGTGGTTTCTTGGTTTGATTCCTATTTGGTGAATAGGAGACAAAAGGTTAAAATTGGGATGGATTTCTCCTCATCTATAAGTAGAGTTGCTGGTGTTCCACAGGGAAGTTGCCTTGGGCCCATTCTATTCACCCTGTTTTCCGCCACTATGGGTTCAGACTTGCAAACATAGTCGCTTGTATTCATACGCCAATGATGCTCAACTGTGTGTTTCATATGAAGCCGGAAGAGCTGACTCAGCAGTTTCCATTTTGAATGCTGACTTAAGCATTGTCCATGATTGGTCTGAGAGGCATGGGATTAAACTGAACAACGAAAAGTGTAGTGTGTTGTCGATTCCTTCCAATGTAGGTTCGGAGACAGTGGGTGAGGTGTTGCTTGGCAGTGTCAGACTGAAGGAGTGTGAATCCTCAAAGCTCTTGGGCCTCATGCTTGATAGTGGCCTCACACTATCTGGTCATGTAAGTGCTGTTTGTCGGCGAACACTTGGTCGACTGAGAATGCTATACAAGCATAGGCACATTTTTCCTAGAGAGACCAGGCTTCGCCTTGTCCGGGCTCTTGTGCTCTCTGTGATCGATTATTGCCTCCCTGTCTATGGCAACATTGTGTCTAAAGGAGATTTAGAAAAAATTACAGAGGGTCCAAAATATGTGTGTAAGGTATGTATGTGGTTTAAGAAGGTTTGACCATGTTTCGGAGGCTCGACGATCGCTGGGTTTGTTGACTGTAGCTGATACTTGTACCCTGCGCTCCTCATGCCTGGTTTACAGAATCCTGACCACTGGCAGGCTCAGGATATCTGAGAGAAAAACTAAAAAGCAGGTCTCAAGTCCGATCTCGCAGTACTAGACAGGATCAAGTGTTGGAGATGCCTCGCGTTCGCCGTGAATTTGAAAGAAAACGATTTGCGTACTTTGCTTCCAAATTATATAATGAACTGTCCTCCAGCGTAACAGGCCAGGGTGTACCTGAAACGACATACAAAGAAAATGTATACAAGTATTTAATGTACAATACAAGGTGATATAGCCATATATAACTGTATGTCTAATATTATGTTTGATATATTAATAACTATAAAATAAGCTTTTAATTTTTTAAGAACTATAATAAGACATGAGTCGTTTTGTAAACCAGCAATTATTGTTGAAAACCGCTCCCAAATAAAGTCCTTATTTATTTTATTTATTTATTTAAAGCGTGTGAAACATCAAAAAATTAACTATACAACATGTACTAATTGAGATTTTTAGACAGATTGATCGATGCCGCTCATACTACTATAAGTATAAAAATAATAATAAAACATAAATTGTAAGGCCTAGTTCTATCGTTTAAATAATAACTTAACAATAGCACTTTTTATACGGTCTTGTATAGTGATAGAACTGACAGTAATTAAACCAATGCTACTAAATTGTTTTAAGTTAAAATTATGGTCGGTTTTAATACTTAGATAAATTAGGTGTATAATACTTCATTGCTCTCTATCTAAAACTTAGTCACTTTAACGTATTTACAGAAACCTGTGTATACCTGTGTACAAATATATATACGAATAAGTTTGGGTACATAAACAGACATAGTTTGTAGTTATGTATTAGGTTAGTTCTTTAGCTGAAGAAGAGATCAGATTGCAGATCTCGAAAACGTAGTGTTACTGATTTCTTGTTTCACTGAACGATGGCAAATGTCCGGAAAAATCCTGTTTCCTTCATAACAGACATATTATTCAGAAAAATTCAAAATGTATTTTTGTGTATTATTAAATTTCATTAAAATGAGGGTATCATGTAGCGCTAGTATTTTGAAATTATGTTGTCACTGGCTAAAACTATCATTTAAAATTATGTATAATCCAAAGCGTGCGTTTAGTCGTAAAACCCATTGTAAACCTTTAAATCATTATTAAGTCATAGAAAGAACAAAGATACTGGAAACAATTTATCATTTAATGCATTATACAGTAAATATTAAGCAATTAAATTATTAAACTATGGTAGTAGTTTCATAGAGTGAAATCTTAATTCAGATAAACTTTTTAAATTATAATAGGAAAAGCCTTAATATTAAATTAGCGTTTTATCAAAGCTGAAATTATTGTAAAGTATATAAATTAAAAGAAAATTTTTACTAAATAACAAAATAAAATATATTTAAAACATTTTAAAAGTAACATGATATATTAAGTAAATCCAGTGTACTTTATCTATAACGTGTAAAAAATATTAATTCACTTTAAATTTAAGTTTAATATCTAATCTGCAACGTACAGTTTACGATATTCAAAGTACGCTGTGTAAATGCCTCCTAATTTCACGCTCGAGCTTTTGCTATCAAGAGAGGTATCACATTGACAGCATTAACTGAAACTCTTTCAAAAGTCTTCCAACCATAAAATTGGCACATGTTCAACTTCATTAAGTAGAATTGGTTTGGCGATGCTTATAATATGTAGCTTAATTGCCATTTTCAATTACCTATATTGATAGAGTGCCTTTTAAAATTACACATTTTAAAAACATTCACACAAGACATAAAACGAAACATGAGTCAAATCTATCTACCTTTAGTGAATTCCTAATACAGTACATTAGTATTTCTTTTAAGATTTTTGTTTTACCCAGGAGTATAGAGAATTGTTTAAATTATAAAAATGAGACTTGATTGAAACATCTTTAAACATCTTTCTTTGCTCATGTATGACTTGTTTATTTATGATCAACTATTCTTGACTTATTATGTCCAACCTGTCAGCCATACTCCTTTGTTGTGAGGCCACTTACGACCAGAGATCATCAATTAATTAGTTTCATTAGTACACCTTTCTGTTTTCTTACCCAAGCTATATCGAAAATGGAATTCTAGCCTCATGATCGTTTTACTACACATTTGATGTTTATCTAACTATTAATTAATACTACTTATTTTCCTCATACGCATGATTTTGTCTTATCGTAGCTTCACACCCTAACCGTTAGGATTCTTACTAATGTCGTTAATTGAAGTTACAATCCGTTAATACGTGTTGTGCAATCTCTTATTTCCCTCATTATATTTTAATACTCGCAATCGCAAATATTTTAGTCCCATATAAACATTTATATTTATTTCTTCCACAATGTTATTCTAATTACAAGAAATTGTGCACATGTGATTGGTCAAGCCCTAAATTTGAAGTACGACAGAATTTTAAGCATATATATATTCACTCGAGATTTAACTTTGGTTCAACACAATAAAAAATTTGAGGAATATTATTTTAAGCATATTTCCATTCCATGATTTAGATTCAAATTCAAGGATATATGATTTCAAGATGAATATATATATATGTATTATTTCCAAAATAATTTACTATAAGGTTTGTAAAATATAATGACTCTACATTTCCTTCGAGAAAACTGCTGTTAATGTATATATATATATATATATATATATATATATATATATTTATATGGGTAAAAAGTATGGACATTGTATATTGATCTACTCTTACGTTTAACTTTTATATTGGTGCTGTCACCCTGATATTTTTACTTACTAGAACCAATAGTTCATTTTAAAAGTTTTTTTTATTTGCAGTAATGATACACCAAGTGTACTGCTTCACCTGTATTCGTTTAGAAAATATTAAGGCAGTAAGGAACTTTATGAATATTTTGTATAATACATTGCAATTGGATATTATTTTGTAATTATATTTTGTCAGTGTCACTTTTACGAACATAATATTCCAGGAGCAGCTGTTACGGTGTCGTTACAGAAGTGAAGTTTTAGAGATAACACTGATGCAATTTACTGCGTAGAGATTATTTGTTGCCATCATGGTTATTAATCAGACTAGTGTAAAAAGACATAAGCTTAATAAACTATTTGAACAATTGTTTAATTTTTTTTAATCTCATCACGGAATTTAAGTTTATAAGCAAATAGTCAGTTTAATAGTTTATTGATAGTTTTTTGAAATTTAAAGCAATTTATTTTTGCGACATGACGATATACACAGCGAGTGATTGAAAAACTAGGAATTAAAAAACTAAGAATAAGAAATGAATATGGATCTTGGAAATATTTTTAGAGTTAAACGTAGTTTCCAAATTAATTCTTCTATGTTGGAATTTACTGTGATGTTTTAAATAATATCAACATTGAAGGATAATGGTAACCAGCTTTGGCTGTATATTTGTATTTGATAATTTTTAACTCTAATAGTTTTACAACAATAGTTTATCAAATATAACTTGAAACATCAAAAACTGTTTGGAGTTTTACCTTTTATTTATATACCACATTTTACAAAATCGGAGGAAAAATTAGGGTAAATTCCAATTATCTCAGTGTTATAAATTACAATTAAAATCTCTTAGTAAATTTCCTTAGTCTTTACTAAATTGAAATTATTTTTTAAAGCCATAATGTTTATCTTGTGAATTAAGTAGTATAGGGGCGTTTTTCAACAATACCAATCAATAATTTACCTATTTAGCCTAATAGCTTTTGGTCCAGCATATTTTTATATTTTCAGCAATCAGTACATATTACTACACAAACAATACTCCTAATTGCTAATGAATGTAAATTTATGACTAATTATTTAATCTCATTAATTATACAAATGATGTTTTACTCATAATACTAATTAATAGTTTTTTCAATTACTAAAACTACACTTCATAAACTTAAAACGACAAAAAGCTGGTTTAGCGCCAATAAATAAAAAGCCGCTATTAGGAAACCATTGAATTTTGGTGTTTAACAAAGTGAAAACTCTAATCTGTATTTAATTATTTCACCATCATTTCTAAAGAGATGAATTTAGTAGGCTAGAGTACCTTGTTCACGATTCCGGATACTCAGATAAATTTATCACAGTCTTGGGTATCGCAGTTAATAATAATAAGTTTTAGCTGATTCCATTGAAGCAGGAATTCTTACCAATAAGTTTCTTGCAAATTTCTATAGATAGTATTTTATCTGAACATGCTATAATCTACACTCAAATAATGATTAGTACGTATCTAATAAGCGACGTTGTGGTTGGTGAAGATAGTCCTAAAGATACAATATCGCAAGTTATGAGCAACGGTTTTTATTCAATCTTTTAATAAAATTTTAACACTTTATAATCATAAATGAGACAACGTGATTATTCCGAATGTTGATATAATTAAATTGTACTATCTAAATTCAAATTTCTTATGTTTTCTGACAATATATTGAAAAACCTGTAAACATATCTATAACTGATGTTGTAGGTATCCGTTTTTGACACACTTTTATATTTTTGAATCTTTAATGTTAATGAATAATAGGAATACATTTTAATTTCTTTATTCTGCAATTATAAAATGAACGCTAAAACATACATATGTACTTCCACTTTCAAAAAGCATTCAAAAATAAATATATTGGCACGATCAGTGACAAACTAAGACCGTAATATTTTGATTCGATCCGTAAAACTGAATGTTACTAATCGTTACAAAAACAAAACCAATTTTAATTTGTGATCTATTCTTTTGTTCCTTAGTTTGCTATTGAAATTGCTTTATTCTAAAGTATAATATGTTTTAAGGACTCTACAGATCATGTCTCCGTCTCTCACTTTCTCTGGTGTGTGCGATATAATTTTTACTCAGTGCACCTGATTCTACAATCAATTGATTTGTGCTTATTCTAAAGAAAGGCTTATATAAATTCTGACGTTACAATAAATGTGAACCAACTTCGTCACTAAATTATTTGTGGTATCTAAACAATGACGTTTTCAGTATTCCCCACATTGTTAAACTTTTGCAAACTAGGTTTAAATTGTTATTTTAACATCTTTCCAGGTATATACATAGTGTACAGGTAAATACTTCTTGTGCCAGGTGTTGAACAGACGTTCTTGTTACTTGATGCACTTGTGAGCTAGTTGTTATAGTTTATGTGCTTAAAGAACTGAGAGTAATATCAAGTTAGCGCCTTTGGGTTAAAAGATTCTTTATACACTTTTTTTTTTACTTCTAATCCATCTCCGGTTTTATAATTATAACTCAAGTCACAGAGGAATAAATTAAGTAGACGATTTTAATTCGTTTCAATTATTTAAAGAATATGTTTTATTATTACGAATGGAGCATGCTTTTGTTATATTTTACCTGCGTTAACTTTAAACAAACGCAGTTTTAAAAAGTGAGACTCGTTATTAATTGTAAATAAAAAATTTTAGCTATAGCCTATTTCTAAAAACGAACGTAGATATCAATGGCAACTCTCATAATTCACAATACTTCATAATTCATAAATAACGAGCATTTATTTTTATCCATAAAGCAAATTTTAATTATTTTAATAGGATCATATTTCTAATTGGAAGTAATTAAAACTTTAAAGTGCATATTAGTATTTAGAAGCTTTCAAATCGTAGATTTTATTTATAAATAACTCTTAGTTTATTTTCAGAGCTCATTATAAGCATTTCATTCGATTTTTTATAAACATGTTGGTCATTGGTTACATGACTAAGTGGTACTTAAAGGTGCAAATCCTATAATACGCTACTAAACATTGCAGGTTAGATATTTTGGAAATACACATGTTTTAATGGACAAAAACTACAACAGTATACTGTTGTCAATACCACTGTTCATCATCATCATATGTTCCCCTCCACGGAAGTCTTTAGTAAAAGGCGAAAGATTTATTCGATCTGAAGGGAAACCAGAGCCAACCCAGCAGACGGCCCGTAGGCCATTTCTGTAGTGTATTTGTTTATACTTGGTTCCAAGCTTGGCACCTGATTATTCAACTGTTTTGTTTTAAATAAAACACTTTTTCTTCTTCTTTCTTTCAGTATTACTGTTCTAAATTGAAAATTACATTTTAAAATAAGTATACATAAACAGAAATAAATTTTACATTAATTTTATTAGTGTACGAAGAGCAAAAATTTGTATTGAATAAACACCAAATCTTCTTAAACTCAATAGAGGATATTTCACCAAGAGAGAAATTGATCTTTAGGTCGCGATGGTTTTGGTGGTGAAAGAATGAATGAAAGGATATTAAAAAGGTTAAACCTGAGAACTTTTCCTTAGACCATGTTCCTCTTAGCGTGACACACTTAAAAGTAACCGCCAGACATGCAATATGTTTAATAAAACGGCACTCGTCTCCTTGAGTGCAAAATTATGTAAGAGCAAAACTGTACAGTGTTTAGAATCTTATAAAATTAATATATAATTTATTAGTAAGAAATGAGAGGTCTCTGGATGGTGGACTGACAAAGTTTTCAAAGTGTTTCGGCAACAGCGTAGAAATAGGAGCAACCACGATAATTGACGTGAATTCTGACTGGATCCAAGAAATATTTGTAGGAGAATAATACTCAGTCATATATTATTGACTTTTATAGAAATAAAAGTATATATATATATATATATATATATATATAAAAGTATATATATATATATATATATATATATATATATATATATATATATATTATACTTATTAAAAACTATACTATTTTTAAATGATTAACAAACTTTTACGAAACATGACTTTACGCAAGTAATACTTATTAAAGTATTGTTTTAAACAAGTATTTTTGGATCCATATTTGTATAAACTCTTAGAACCATTCGGCAATAATAAAAAATATCTTGTACATTTTTCAATAACTTTTAAGGATTTAGGTTTCTAGACAGTTTCTAGAAAAGTGTAAAATAACTTTGCAGGAATATTATCTCAATCTTTTATTTGAGATCGTTAACTAGTGCTATTCTCAAATCCATCGAAAATTTAAAACATTGTAATTTAAAACTTTCTGATGATTTCGTATTTTATGACATTTTTAATCAAAAAATTATCATCGTGGCTATTTGTAGTCTAAAATCAGTGAAATAAACTTTATTTTTCTTAATTTATGACATTCAATGGAATTACATCAATTATAGGATTTTAATTATATACCACATGTATAAATAGATTAAGAACAGTTATAAGAAATAAATAACAACACAAACTTTGGAACTATTTCTATACATTTTTAATACTTTAAGTAGTATTTTGTAAAGTTTAGGATGAAGGATTCCCGAATATGCCAAACTAATACATCAATACATCAAAAACCAGTTATTACACAATTGTCATAGAACAAGTTAATATGTATCAACTTGAAAAGTTACGAATTTGTGTAAAACATTATGGGCTGTAGCAATTGTTCCAGATAAAACTGGAGAGTTAGTTAAGATTTATAGTTAAGATAAGTTAGTAAAGGAGATTCTCGAGCCGTTTAAAAGTTAAATTAATATCGATTAAAAATGCATTAGAGGGATGTGGAATTGACGTAATCCAGTAATTTTTAAGATATTTTAGTTAGCAAAGATAATTACCGTTAAATAACCAATTGTTATAAAAACAACCGTGCTAAATTTCAGAAAATAATATGTTACTTTCACGAGATTTTTTAAATTTTACAGCGAAATGTTACACAAAGAATGCCGATTATATCTAACGTATGGTAATTTATACATGCAAATGGAAAAGGGTTGCTGATAACATATACAATTACCAGTATCAAGTTAACAACGATCCTGGATTATTTGCAATCCTCAATGAGGTTCAGATGGAGTTACCGGAAAAAGTCGTTTTATTGACTCTACTACGTTAAAAATTCGAGATATATATCAGTTTGAGCCTAACATGAGTAGGTACTAAAAAGTAGTCCATTCCCAACGATGTGAGGGATAGTGACAAATATCAATACCAATCTTAAGCAAGTATGTTAACGAAGCCGGAGAAGCTGGCACGTTTAGCACTCATTTCTACTTAGTTGGTGAATGTGATACGTTCCCAACGTTGATGTATATTCGTTAGGTAAAGAGATATTTGCTGGAAAGGGAGGTGCATTCCACCAGTCATTCTTTAAATAGAGAAACGTACAAGGTTTGATACCAATAAGATATATTTACACTAGCTAAACACTTTGTGTAACAGTGTTTATGTGATGTAGGTACTTTGGATGGATGTCAAACGAGTTAGTAATAGAGAAGTGAAACGAGGAATTTATATTGATGTCCCTTACGCTTCTATTGGTTACAGGTATAACTGGTCTACATGTTATTGTATAAGTATATAGCGGGTAAACATATCATAACACTGGTGAATTTAAACGCCAGTTCTTGCAGCACGCCTCGAACAAAATTTTTCACGAAGTAGAAGTGTAAGTATTTGAGTCAATATTGGTTCTTGGATATAAGGCAAGGCAGGTATCATTTATATTCTAATTAAAGACAATTATAACTTACAATGTATACCTTGGTATGGATAAGGAAACTATGAATGAACATTATTATAGGAGCAGTAATATGGGGTCTTATGAAATTCTGTCTTACCATGAAATGTCTTAATTTATTTATCTTTAATTATAAGTTTTTTTATACTTACACATTTGTTTATTCATACTAATAGTCTCTTAAATTCCTATTATACAGTACCCATAGTAAAAATAAATACACATTTCGGTATACTAGAAAATATATAAGAGCATTGATAAAATTTTACATATGTATGTTTATAAAGTTTCAAAAGTATTTGCTTGAAATGAAACCCTGATATACCGTGCACCTAGTTGTGTTGTAACTGATGCGAGCTGTTGTGGTACACCTGACAAATAAAAGCAATCCAATTTGCTTTGAAGACAGTTTAAGCCGTTTCAAATCGCATCACATTTGTCCAGGAAGTCCCTCAACATCCGAGAAATCCTGGAGGAAACTTGATCCTCGGCAATGTTTCCTTGTATCACTGGGATAAAATTGCCTCTCTACTCAATATTACTTTCTGCTCTGTATTTTACTATTTGCAACTAAATGAGGTCTAAGTGTAATCAAAATTAAATATTAATCAGCTTATATTTCATAATAAGAATAGTTCCTGAATGTTCCGTTGTGTAATGGGGTAATTTATTTTCTATATTTACTGGAAATTTATATATATATATATATATATATATATATATATATATATATATATTATATATATTATATATATATTGTAAAAACTAAACAAGTTTTCAAGAGTGTTTTTAAGCTATTATTTATAATTGGAATTATGATACTTTTTCAATACAAAATATAGAATGAACATTATATTTAAAAATTATACTGAACTATTTTTTTTGTAATCTATACATTGCTTAACTCCTGGATTTATATGTACCTAGAAATTGAATAATATCCCGTCCTCAATCCTAATTTTCCACGTCAATTATGGGGTTCCGAAGCTCTGTCTCAATAAAACATGTCGTCAAGAAGTTAAAAACCGATCACGTCGCGTAAATAAGGTAAATAACAATACTTAAATAAATAGGCAAACGGAAACACTCACAAATAAAGAAATTGGATTATAATTCTTATTATTATTTGCCCATGAATAGCAAAATAAATATATTTTGCACTTATTTTGATGGGTGCAGTATTTGTACTCCTCAATTATTCGTGGATTGCCAGCTGCACTTGTCATATAATCTGGACAGGCTGTTAGAAGCTTTCGTAAAATCAACTCGTAACTTACTTAGTAAAAGCCCGTGGGCAGTGACAAATGACCTTGAGCTCTACATACGCAAGTGCACAGTTTTTCCTACTCAAGTATAGAAACAGAGATATAATTTAAATAAATAAAATTTACACAAGTTCTAAAACTTACCAATTATTGTTAAAACCTATTTATATATAGTTTACTTATTGACATCTGAGTTGCTTCTGTAGTATGTATTTGTATATTTTCTTTTGAAGTCCTTAATATGTCAAGGAGCTCTTTATACATGATTCAAAAGTAAAAAGTGTCTCCTCCCGACCTCAAGCCGCACTTTAGGAAAGTAAAGCTTTTCGGTTTAGGCATGTGCTCTTTAGAGTGATATCTTCTCTATGCAAACAGTTTGTGGCCAAGATACCGTAGCACTTCAAGGAATAGGACTTTGTGTGTCTTGCAGAACACATCAGTAGATTACATAACATGCTTTACGAAAGAACAAAAATTATTACTATAAAAGAAATTATTTTAAATACATATACATATGAATATATATTATATGTGTATATAATATATTTCAAAAAAAATATTATATATACTAATAATATATATGATAAATAATTTCAATGTTAAAAAATAAAAAACCTGAACAGTCGGTTTACAATTTTGAAATTTGTCAGAATTTTGGAAATTTGACTCTTATTACTCGGTTCTGAGAATTCAAATAGATTCTATTTCTTATGTGTCAAATAACGGTGAGATATAATTTTATCAAACACAAAACCTAAACATAAAACCTTTAGCAATGGAATTACCACATGAAAAAAATGAATTTAACAACAGCGTATTTTTATATAAAATACATATAACTGACTGGTGCGACAGGATTAAGTTCAAGACTACTGAGATTCAAACCAAGGTTACTGCAGAGAACCTTGAGCACTATATTCTGCATTTGCGACAAGTTTGTAGTCTCATGGACCATAAAAATCCGGAGATAAATTCAAGGACAAAATAAATAATAAGATAAACCAAGAGTCAAAATGTCAATAAATGTCTGTTAATGAACATGCGACCAGTGTTATGTAGTATTTTTTGATTCTGCTCAGCGAATTTGCTTTAGTTAATTTTCACATACTATGTTATGTTAAATCTGGGTTAAGCTCATCGGCTAAATTTTATGAGTGTCTAGTTTTATGCCTAGCAAGATTTTTTTTACCTGAAGATATGAAGAGATTTCATTCCACAAAAGGTACTAATATATTTATGAAACATATAGCGATGGTAAGGTTCCGAAATCCTATTATCCTTTCATTTCCTCATCGTTAATAACAAACTTTTTACAATGAATGTAGTTTTCTATTGCGATTAAAGAGTATTGGTATTTTGTAACTTATGAATTTACAATTTCACTTCAAAATTACTTGCATTTTATTACTTAATAAATAAATGTATTTGTCTTGATTTGAAAATGCAACTGTACAGAGTAAATCTGAAATTATGAAACAAAACGGTTAAAGCTAACACAAGAGGATAATTTAATAACTCAAATCACGTACAATGTTACTGAACATTCACTGAGGTATAAAGAACTTTATCTGCTCTGCAGTTCCAAACTGGAAAGTTAGTACAACTATTGGAACTCTGGCACGGCATAGTTACTATAACATGTCGGCAGCTGCGTCTGTCGTTTAAATTCTCTTTCCATTTCAATAAATATGGTTTAATGTAGTTTAATAATTCGTTGGTTTTTACATCCATTCAATTCAAAAGTTTAGTGGACCTAATGATAAGGTAAAAATGATGCTTTTAAATGAAAAAACCGAGGCTAATTATATGTATATCTTCTGGAGGTTATGTTACCATTATTGGATTCAGTCTACTCATTTCTTGAACTAAATATCTCCGACAATAAAAAATTAAAATAAAAGACTGACCTGCATAATATAGTAAAAATTATTATAAACAACATATATCATGGTAGATTTTAAGTATTAATATATTTCGTCACCTTAAAGTTTTATAAGTAACATTCCTTAAACCATAGTTTATAATTAAAATAATATTATTATTTATTATTTTAAACCATTTTAAAATAGAATAGTTGAGTTTGTAAATATAAATCATTTTTGGAATAAAACATCTGGGTTTACATTACACTTTAGAGTTAAGTTAATTCTTTTAAACTGTATACATTGCATTTGTCCAGAATAAGTAAGACTGTACGTTTAATTTTGTCCTTGAACCTCAATATATAATACATTTTAGAAATTGCTATTTGGAAATATCATATTATATATTATAATTCTTTCAATTCATTACTGGAACATTATCGTTCAATTCAATTCAATTCATTATCGTTTAGGAGAGTGCACAGTGACATTAGTCTTATGTGATTATTTTTGCAGACTGGTAACAAAAATAATTCCCATTTTCTGTATGATTGAACTTCAGTGAAATTATCAGAAATTTATTTTTTTTTTAATTGCCAGTTATTTTGCAGATGTGCTTATGTTAAATTAAAGCTGTATAAAAGTAACATCGAAATTTTGTTTCCTACTTTTGGGTTTAACCTCACTGATATTATTGGTCATAGACATTTTGAAATCTGAGAAACTGCTAAACCAAGCAATGCTTGATTCGCATTAGTGCCTGCATTGAAATTAGCTTCTTCTCCCTAATTTCTGAACTTCGTTATAATCTTTTATATCTTGCAAAATTAAAGGTGCAAAAATTATTCTAAAATTCAATAATTATTGATTATTTTAATAGCTTTGAGCTGATTCTCACTTAAAAAGGGCTTATAAATATAAAAGTACTCTTGGTGGAAGATTTTAAACTAGGCCCTTTAACAAAGCAGTCGCTTTAACTTTGTTTCATTACTTCCTCAGAGAGCTTAAAGGGTTGAATTTGAAAAGTTAAAATACTTAGTTTAGAGCAAAGGATTCCTATTAAGAAGTGATTGGGTTGTGGATGTAAAAATACCAAATTCGTTTTTCGTGGAAATATGTATTCCTAGACAAAACGTAAAGACCTATTTACTGTCGATAGGTGTATTTTCAGTAGGAGTACGAGTAACTAATAGAGTATAATACTGTTTGAAAAATACACTTAAAGCTTTGTGCATTTTTTCAAAAAAACTAAGTTTAGACTCTTTAAAACTCTATTTAGTGTACTATAACCTAAATGTATTCAAGCAAAATCATATACAAAATGGTCAATTATGATAATGTGTAATATATACGTAAAATTTCAATCACCTAAAAATTTATTTTGTTTGAAATGCCTGAGGTTAGGTTTTGTAACACAAGTTATATGTTTTATTTAACAATTTTATTATTGGGGCCTTATATATTTGGGGAATAATAGCTACCACCTCAAAAATTACAGTGATATAAACACGTAAATAGCATTTATTATTATGGTGTTGTAAATATCAGTTAGTTAGTAGTGTGGTGAGAAAACGAAATATCCAAAATAAATGAAATGTTATCTTACGAAATAAAGAAACCTAAATTTGAGTTGTCTAAGCAAAAAAATTGATTTCAAGTATCTCTAGAGGATGATTTGTTCCAGTGCATTGTAAAACCACTCAAATATTTTTTCCACTTTCTCTCAACCGACTGTTTCGTTATAGTGTCTTACTATCAACAAATCTCCTGTATAACTAATTATTTATAAAGAGGCATTTTTTAGGAATAAAATGATCAGGAATATTTTACGATTTAAATGCAAGACTCAAATTAACGATTGCTAGTTTTTAACGTAATCTAAGCCGATTAAACAGCATTTTACTCATCGACTCCATTACACGCCTCCATAGATATTAAAAACTCAAACTCTAAACATTGCCCATTGAGTTTTTTGTGTTGTTGATAGAATACGGAAAAATACCAATCTTTACATTTAAATTAAATCAGCAATAGATATGCGAGCTCTAAGCATATGAATAGAAGTGATATGCTATGAAAATGTATTTTGTTGCATCAATGGATGTACTAATCTAAACCATTAGTATACGCTGTAATCAACTGTTCTTGTGACAATTGTGTCTATAATAAACTGAAGAGTTTCGATATTTGAAATAAATCGGCTCAAAAGTATCACTATCTAATTGAACTATTGATTTAAAATGTTTTACTAAATTGAAAGGATTTAAGTTTCAGATCAATATTTAAACTTAAAGAATAGTAATGTTAAAATAATGAACGGTTCATTTGTTTCATTCAGAATGATGTAGGTTGCTACGACTAAAGTGAGCGAGGAAAACAAAAGCAATCCAATTTCTGTCAAAGAGTGGTTTAAGTCGTTTGAAATCACATTGCATTTCTTTCTGAAAGTCTCTGAACATCTGAATGTTCTTAGAACAGTATTTTCTCTAAGTCTTCTCGGGTATGTTTCCAACTATTAGCTTGTCAGTTTAAAATAGTCACCTCTTATATCACAATTTATATTATGCTGAAACCTCTTATGGTTACAAAAAAACTATTTTACTGAAAATTCCCGTTAGATTTTCTTGAACAGTTAAAAACATTTATACACTATATAAAGTTTCTTTCTTGTTGAAGAGGTATACACACGTGAGAGTTTTTATTAATAAAATAAATCTTGTGTGTTTTTAGATGGAATGTGTCCTAGGGACATCAGAAAAATCATGCAGAAAAGTAAATGTTACATCTCCTCAGCAGACAAATAGGGATTAAGGTCAAATTTTACCTTCGTGAAAAAAATTTCACTTGTTCAAAAACCTTACTTAGGTAGTTCCCAGTCTGGATACGTATTTATTTATTCTGACATATTTAGATGCTATATAGTTTAACTACTAGATTTATAAATACTCATTGACGCTTGGCCAATTAACATATTGAGAAAATGTATTAGTGAGATTCACTGTGTACTGAGGCTGCTGCCAGATCTGTACTTCACTTATATTTCACAAGCCAATTAGACCCGAGAAATAAAGAATTCTTAATATCAAGAGTCAAAGGCCATTCTAACAATAAAACATATACAATTTTAGAAAACATAATTAGTAAATATCGGTGAGTACAATAAATATGTAACACACGCAATATATCCTAGTGCCTATCAACTAATCATAATACGTAATACTTTTGACTTCATCTGTTTCATTGATCATATCATAGCAGACGAATCTATATTAAGTAAACTATGTATTTTCTAAAATCAATCACTCTAGATTTTTAATTTTAAAAATAAAGCTATCTTAAGTTGATAAATTAATTTTAATTATAAATACATTTCTTTTCAAACTTTTATTTTATGTTGTATCGAAGTGAAAAATCTAATTTATTGGTAAACGAAAAGCAAGAACTAGATCCACCCTAGGCCCACGAGCACAAAGCATTGCTCTTTAAACTGATTTGCCGAAAAGAACAAGAGATCGGAAAATCTTCCAGTGACCATAAATTACTTTCAGTGTTTATTGGGCCTTTTAAAAAGGATATTCCATTAACATAACTGTTATTAGATACTAAATCCCACGCAAAGCGATAGAAAAAATATAGTGTTTAAATGTTTATTTACATTACATTTAAACTAACATAATAGAACATGTTTCTATACGACTACTATAAATTTATTTAAGTTATTCAATATTTTTAGTTAAAACTATATCTGAGAATTAAATATGACTATTTGTAAACACACAAAAATGTATGCCTCTAGTATATTAATGTTTGTATTCACTTACACAAGGATTAAGTACATATATTTTTCAATTTGTAGTAAAAATAAAAATAGCCGGACTTTCGCAATACAAATAATGCACGTCATGAAACAAAAGTACTACTATTATATTCTATTCAATCTGTCAAAACATAGTTTCCTCTTTTAGACTAAAATAATACACAAAGTGTCTATTTATATCAAATTATTTCAATCAGCCAACTTAATCAGAGGGACACTCGGTTTAACTCACGGGTGAGACCTAAGAAGGCAATAATTAACAGGAAGATTAGACGTCTTTAGGGGGATAACGGCTTGATCCTGAGCGAACTAACGGCACCTAGCGGCAGTTCTATCAACTAAACGGCCCTGGATAGCAACTCTAATGGCATCCAATTTCTCCAACAGCTCTCCCCTTGCTACCGTCTGCCATTACAGGCTTTGTCTCTTGTGCCTCAGTTGTCACAGAATACATGTCCACGAGTTGAACACCGCCTTACACAAATAGAAGCTACGAATACGGGTCCATAGTTTAGTATTCCCAAAAAGAAATGATTGATATATTTAACAATCTCTTTAATGCACTCACACCAAATTATACATTAATGTTAATCTACTCATTAGAACTAGTTCATTAGATTTATTACACAGCAATGACCATTAATTGCCCAAAAGATTATTGCACATGCGTAAAAATAGAAGTTCAAACATGAAAAAATGGGAGTAATACTTAAAAATTGTTTTATTGTAATCGATGACTCTATTTAGCCTTTGAATTTAACAAACAGTAATACATAATTAAGTGTAAATATTGAATGCAGCATATGTACCATTTGTGTATCTTCTGTCATTATCTATTCGTCCTTTCTTTGAACGCCAACTAGGGATCTGGTATAAACAATACCATTTTACCCTAACCTTTACTCTCCACCACTTTTCCTAAGCCATACCCACCATGACCACTTCTGGTCAAAGTGAAGTATATACTTCCAACAGTGGTTTTGATGTTTATCCTTGTTGCTACGACCAAAAATTCTGTCAAATGTGTATATTTTTAGCCATTGTACACGTACATATACTTCATCATAAAGTGGTCTAACACTTAAGTTTTAAGCCTCAGCGAAAATGTATTTTAAAGAAAAATATATATTATAACATAGAGCATTCAAATGGTGTTTAATTATTTAATACACGTAATTCGCTCGTAATCACAGCGAATTATAGTGTGCAGGGGCTTTAAAAACATTTATCTTTAGCAGCACCGCCTGATGGCGAGTTATATCAATGGGCATATAAACCTTCTCCGTAAATAAAATACATGTACTTACAAATTTTCATATTGATCGGTCAAATAGGTTCTGAGTTTATCAATATTGTGTATTACTAGTAACTATAACTTATACACTTGAATGTATTTGAAAATTTCAAAATAAAATATTTTAATCCCGTCCAAAAACATATGGTTTTGTCTACATAGCTCTATTTCATTAACCCAAAACAAATAAAGTATTTTGAGAGAGGAGACATCAAGGTTTCTGGGGAACAGGGCGTCCGGAGACATACGTGTGTGTCCTAACATATAATTGTCTGCAACACGGACAGCTCCATCAGGAAGCCTTTGAGACAGATTTAAATATTGGATGATTTCTATTTACCTGTTTAGTTATCCTATGCCAGCAGTTTTAATAATTATATTGTGAATATATATATATATATATATATTGAATATATATATATATATATATATATATATATATATATATATATATATATATATATAGTAACCACTTACACCTAAAAATAATGCACATGCTCCATTTTACACTGTAGAATATAATTTATATTACGAATATCTGATAATTTTAATTTAATGATTAAATTAAATATTTAGGTATATGTTTATTGTAAAGTAACCGCATTTACGTAATATACAGGCAAACCTAAATACACGCAGTTCAGCGATGATATGCCATATAATTTATTGTTATTGTCCTCAAATATGTTATATTATTTGTTTTCAAGTATTCCAAATTATTAATATAAATCCTAAAAAAACTTTACTTTTTACAAATAATAAGCTGAATTAATTAATTACGCGACAAATAAACTAATCTTGTGACTCGTGATAATCTTACATAGAGTTGACTTTGCTTTACGTAATACTGAATGAAAGAGTAACTCTCAAATTTGTATGCTTTTGTTCTTTTCAAGTTAACTCCATCAAGAAATTATCCAAAAAGATCTGTCTCTCAGACGATTCTGTCAGAAATATTATTAAATAATTATGTACTTTCCTTTCTTAAATAGAGCACAGAAATGCTTCTTAAGATTATAGTTGAACAATTCAATTACCACTTAGTATAATACTGACCTGGAGATTGGATCTTAGCTGAGAGGAAAGAGTAAAGAGAGAGAAAATCCAATAAATATTTTCCCCTAGTTATTTTATTGAATTGTTTTATTTACGTAAACAAAAAAATATTCAGTTTTTCTTTAATTTAATATGATCATTCAATATATAAATATATTTTTATGGGTATAATAAATGTTTCTTTTATATGACCAAAAAATAAATAAAATAAATTATTGTGGTGGCACATCATGCTGGTAAAAATATCTTTAGTCTAAAACAAACATAAAACATACAAACCTTTAGCGGGTTCCTATTTATCTGTAATAAATAGGATCATTCAATTTATAAATATATTTATGAGTATAATAAATGTTATGACCAAAAATAAATAAATAAATAAATATCTTTATTCTCCTCATGAAGTCATGCTTTGCAAAACATATTTAGCATTTTTAAATCTCAATACAATGGAATAAAAAAATAAATACAATACATTATTGTGGTGGCACATCATGCTGTAAAACATATATCTTTAGTCTAAAACAAACATAAATCATATACATACACAATATCTTTATTCTATTTAAGAAAGGTTTACATTGATAATTTATATAACTAAAATGCACTTATAATCAATGATACTAATAACAACACAACAAAATACAATGCACCCGACATCCTCCCCCTCCACTAACACAGGACTGCAGTATAATGGAAGGGAAAGGAGATCGGCTCTATAACCTCAATCTGAAATCGCAATATCACGTGCAAGTACAATATTACTTTATACTACCATAATTGTTATTGTCTACAGTCCATATATCCAACTCATTGTATGCTGATACAAATTGATGCAATGCGATGTTTTACGTTTTATTAGTTTCAATGTGTGATCGTAAACTTAAAAAGTATTACCAAAACATTTTGAAATCCCATCAATGACTTAGTACGTAATTTAACAATAATATAGCTTTATGTTTAAGTAATTAGTTTATTTGTGATATCAATATCTTTTCAAAGTTTATTTGGCAGTGTTATAATATGTGTTGTAGTCAATGTTCTGTGTTTTTGTGTTGCTTAATGCTCTTGGTTAGGCAATTAAAAAGGTATATATTTGATTATTTTTGATGAAATAATTAATAATAAACCATTTTAAATCTAGGTAGGTTGAAACTAGTAATGAACAGGAATAGGAATTAAAATTAACCAAGCTGACATTAAATTTAGAATCCGATGAGCTTTGTACACTGCAATTAAATTATGCAGTAAGTTAATGAATTTTACGTTAGATTCATGAATAAATAAATTAGAATTGGTTTGTAGATGTTTAACCAGCATTGTACAATATGTTTTTAGTCTTTTTGAAAGGATCTTTTGGTCTCAGAATTTTTTTAGTGTTTAAAAGTCAAAATAACTACTAATAGCAGAGTATGATTTGTTATTTTAAATTTTGACAGCTATTAAATTGGTGCTTAAGTAAATTAACCTGACACATTCAAAAAACCAGGCACAGTCTGCAGAAGCAGGGATGCTGCGATATTTTGGATATTTACGTCTATAATAATATGAATAAATAAAGTTTTACTTTATACTGGTCATACAGTTAGTAAAGAAATAAATGTAAAAAAAACATTACATTAAGAAGCGGTTCTCAATAATATTGTGTGTTATTGAAGTTCATATTTCCCTTTTAATTTATGCTAACAGATTTTTCATTAACGTTAAATTTGTTAGCTAATATAGAGTGTTCAGTAACGATTTTTTACATTTTAACCAAATACAAATATGCGTGACGCGAAACAAAACTATTTTCCATCCATAGCTCGCCAAAAGAAGTAGTCACTTCAACAAAGCAGCAGTAACCTTTAACTAGCACGCCTGGATGGCCACTGAACGGACAAACGCCCTCCCTGATATAAAAATGGCCGCGACAGTCTCGCTCTTAGTGGCTACAGAGCGAACAAGTATGGTGTAACGAAAGTTTTCCCCCATGCAAAACATACATCCATAGCCCGGGGAAAGAAATAGTCACTTCACAAATAAGGTTCTCATAGAGGGTATGAGTAGAAGCTCTGCTGGATATGGAAACCATAATTAAAATTGTACCTGATGAATTTATAAACGGTGATATATAGATTCAAATGATCACGAAACTTGTAAGGACTGACTTTTATCAGAATATCATTGACCTTTTCAAACGTGATATAAAAGGGTAACGGTGACCCTGTCTTTTCTAAACATATTTATACAATCTCTATATTCAGTACAATTTTTTATTACAAGATAAAATAATTGTAAATATGATGATTAAATGTTTTATTTTTATGCTCATACTTTAAAAGGTTTACTGATAACAGATTATATTGTGTTATTTAATATTACTACATAATAAACACTTATATATTTAATATTACTATTCGGTACCTGCCACCTACGTAACTTCCACTGACTAATAACTATTAACTTTTCAATGTTTAACTGAATGTGAGGTAAGGAAAGTTGTTTGTAATCCATGTTCAGAGGAATAATTGGCTGCCTGAAAAAAGGTTTTAGCATATTTTCTACCCACCTACACTTAAAACTGATGAACTCAACATAGTTTTAACTGACAACAAGTTAACACTTAATATCGTGTGTGAAATAGTGAAGTGTTTTTGTGCGTTTAAGGAGTTTTAGATGGTTATAAAAAAACGATTTCAACGTGATTATAATATATTTTCAGTTAATAGTGCTTTTATAAAAAAAATTTATTATTATTTTACAAATAATCACTGAAGTTGGAAAGGAAGAGATGGCTGCACGTAATGAGTAATAATCCAACGAAAGTTCGTAAACCTTTTTACTACTCACCAATGGTTAATAACCACTAACATTGGGAGATTCATTCAATACTATTTGTTGTGTATGTTTTCTTAAACCGTAAAGAGGAGAACAACGAAGCAACATTGAAGCTTTGGAGGCTTGCATCTAAATTACCTACATGAAACTTCTGTCCACGTAACACTGGCAGCAAATGATGCTGTCGCTGCCATGACACCCTTGATTAGACCACCTAATCCCTTACAATACCAGTAAGAAATTGTAATTTTTAACCAGGAAAAGAGACAACATAATGAACATTTAATATACTTTATGGTCTTTATACTTTATGATTACAAACGTTACTCAAGAATTTAAATCAGGTCTTAATAGAGTTTTTATTACATTATGATTAAACGTGACATAATACTTCCTTAAATACAAAAATATTACTTCGACCTAATCAATTTTACGTGTAGGATATAACTTACTATAAGTCTGATTATAATAAATCATAATTATTAATTGGATCCCCGCATGTTTATAGACAAAGATTTACATTACATTTTGCTCCTAACGTAGTTTTAAACAACTTTTAATGAATGAGTATACTTCTGCGAGGAAAGAGAAAAATACGAACTCTGCAGTATGAAACCAATTGCTTTCTCAGAGGACGAGGTTCCTTTCGAAAAGAACACAAACTTCTCTAATCCAAACTACTTTCAAACGCCAGCAATTCAAGGAGCAGTTACTTGGTTGTTATTTGGCCGCAAGAAACTTTTAATGTGCTCCTGAAACCAAAGAAAATGCAAATGATGCTCTTAAAAGTTTTAAACAGGATTTAATTGGACTTTGTAACACGAAGTTAGATTTAGTAACCTCTGTATAATACTTCTGATTAATCTGGCTTGGTCAAAAGCACTTAAACGATTTTGTTACTCAAGCAGTAAAGTAAACAATAATGTACAGTTCACAATACAGAATGATTTTAATGAGAATTTATTATTTTATTGTTACAATAACTTTTAAGTATTGTTTGTGCAACCTAGCTATGCATCAAAATGTCCACGAAAGTACGTATGTATTAAAGCGTGTGAACATTAAAAAATTAACTATACAGCATGTACTAAGTAAGATATTTAGACAGATTGATCGATGCCGTTCATACTTACTATAAGTATAAAAATAATAATAAAACATAAATTGTAAGGCCTAGTTCAATCGTTAAATAATAACTTAACAATAGCACTTTTGATACGCTCTTGTATAATGATAGAACTGACAGTAATTAAACCAATGCTACTAAATTGTTTTAAGTGAAATTATGTTCGATTTTAAAACTTAGAAATTAGGTGTATAATACTTAATTGCTCTCTATCTAAAACTTAGTCACTTTGACGTATTTACAGAAACCTGTGTATACCTGTGTACAAATATATATACGAATGAGTTTGGGTACATAACAGACATATTATTCTGAACAAATTCAAAATGTAGTTTGTGTATTATTAAATTTTATTAAAATGAGGGTATCATGTAGCGCTAGTATTTTGAAATTATGTTGTCACTGTCTAAAACTATCATTTAAAAATTATGTATAATCCAAAGCGTGCGTTTAGTAGTAAACCCATTGTAAACCTTTAAATCATTATTACGTCATAGAAAGAACAAAGATATTGGAAACAATTTATCATTTAATGCATTATATACAGTAAATATTAAGCAAGTAAATTATTAAACTATGGTAGTAGTTTCATAGAGTGAAATCTTAATTCAGATAAACTTTTTAAATTATAATAGGAAAAGTCTTAATATTAAATTAGTGTCTTATAAAAGCTGAAACTATTTTAGATTATACAAATTAGAATAAAAATTTACTAAATAACAAAATGAAAATATTAAAAATCATTTTAAAAGTAACATGATATATTAAGTAAATCCAGTGTACCTTATCTATAAAAAGTAAAACAAAATATTAATTCACCTTAAATTTAAGTTTAATATCTAATCTGCAACGTACAGTTTACGATATTCAAAAGTACGCTGTGTAAATGCCTCCTAATTTTCACAGTCGAGATTTTGCTATCAAGAGTGGGATCACATTGACAGCATTAACTGAAACTCTTTCAAAAGTCTTCCAACCATAAAATTGGCACATGTCAACTTCATTAAGTAGAATTGCTTTGGCGATGCTTATAATATGTAGCTTAATTGCCATTTTCAATTACCTATATTGATAGATTGCCTTTTAAAATTACACATTTTAAAACATTCACACAAGACATAAAAAGAAACATGAGTCCAATCTATCTACCTTTAGTGAATTCCTAATACAGTACATAGTATTTCTTTTAAGATTTTGGTGAAGATAGTCCAAAAGATACAATATCGCAAGTTATGAGCAACGGTTTTTATTCAATCTTTTAATACAATTTTAACACTTTATAATCATAAATGAGACAAAGTGATTGTTCCGAATGTGGATATAATTAAATGGTACTATATAAATTAAAATTTCTTATGTTTTCTGACAATATATTGAAAAACCTGTGAAACATATCTATAACTGATGTTGTAGGTATCCGTTTTTGACACACTTTTATATTTTTGAATCTTTAATGTTAATGGTTTTCATTAATAGGAATACATTTAATTTCTTTATTCTGCAATTATAAAATGAACGCTAAAACATACATATGTACTTCCACTTTCAAACAGCATTCAAAAATAAATATATTGGCACGATCAGTGATAAACTAAGACCGTAATATTTTGATTCGATCCATAAAAGTGAGTGTTACTAATCCTTAAAAAAACAAAACCAATTTTTATTTATGAACTGTTCCTTTGTTCCTTAGTTTTCTATTGACAATGCTTTATTTTAAAGTATAATATGTTTTAGGACAATTGCAGGAAAGTTTGCATTGGAAAGAAAATCTATTTTTCTTCTTTATGTTTCAAACAAAACTTTAAGAATATATACAAATTTAATCAACTACTAAGTCAAAGTCTCAAAATAATACTCATACGTCAATAAACAAAATTATATTAAAAAAACGATACGTTGGGTGTTTTTTTGTTTGAGGTAACATGCCACGTTGCTACAGGAACCACTCATAGTTTCTCCGTCTCACACTTTCTCTGTTGTGGTGCGGTATATTTTACTCAGTGCACCTGATTCTATAATCAAAAGATTTGTGGTTATTCAAAAGACAAGGTTATACAAACTCTGACGTTACAATAAATGTGAACCAATTTCGTCACAAATTTGTCGTTTTATCTAAACCATGACGTTTTCAGTACATTCTCCATTGTTAAGCTTTTGCAAATTAGTATTAAATTCTTATTTCCATATCTACATAGCTTACAGTTAAATACTTTATGTGCCAGGTGTCAAATAGCCGTGCTTGTTACTTGATGCATCTTGTAAGCTAAGTATTACAGTTTACGTCCTTGAAGAACTGAGAGTAATATCAAGTTAGCGCCTTTGGGTTGAAAGATTATTTCTGCACATTTTTTTATTTATAATAAATCTCAGGTTTAATCTCAAGTCACAGAGGAATAAATTTAGTAGATGCTTGTAATTCACTTAAATTATTTTAAATATATTTTTTATTGTTAACGTATGGAGAATGTTTTTTTTTTATTTTACCTGCGTTAACTTCAAACAAATGCAGTTTTAAACGTGAGACTGGTTATTAATTGTTTATAGAAATATTTAGCTATAGCCTTTTTATAAAAACAAATGTATCTATCAATGGCAACTCTCATAATTTATAATACTTAATAATTCATAGATAACGAGCATTTATTTTTATCCATAACGAAAGTTTTAATTAATTCAATAGGTTCATACTTCTAATTGGAAGCCATTAAAACTTTAAAGTGCAAACTAGTATTTAACACGCTTTTAAATCATACATTTTATTTATTTACAACATTAATTTTATTTTCAGAGCTCATAATAAGCATTTAATTATTCGATATTTTAGAAATATTTAGGACATTGGTTACATGTCTTAGTGCGTTAGTAAGCATTGCAGGTTAGACATTTTTGAAATACACATCTATTTAATAAACAAAAACTAAAACACTATATTGTTTATATATCAGTAACACTATTTTAAATTGAACATTACATTTTACAGTTAGTGCTCATAAACGGAAATATAATTTACATAAATTTTATAAGTGTAGGGAAATACAAATTTTGCGTTGTGCAAGTACACAATCTGGATCTTCGTTAAACCTCAATAGAGGATAATTACTAAGAGAGAAACTAATCTTTAGCCACAATGGTTTCGGTGAAGGAATAAATGAGAGGGTGACGAAAGAGTTAACATTTGAAACCTTTTCCTTAGATCATATTCTTCTTAGCAGGACACTCATAAAAGTAACCGACAGGCATACAATATTTAAAATACAATGGCTTTCGTTACCTTGAGTGCATAATTATGTAAGAAAAAACTGTGCAGTTTAGGATCTTTTAAAAAATTAATAAAATATTTATTAGTAACAAATGTGAGGTCTTTGGATGGTGGAGTGAAAAATATTTAAAAGGTTTCGGTAACAGAGTATAAATAGGAGCAACCACAATAGTTAAGTTGAATTCTGACTAGATCCAAAAAATATTTGTTTGAGAATAATACTCAGCCATATCTAGTTTAGAATTATATAGAAATATATATCTTACACATTTTTCTATAATTCTTAAGGATGTAGGTTACTAAAGAGTTCCCAGAAAAGTACTACGTTTATAAAAGTATAAAATTACTTTGCAGGAATATGATCTCAATCGTTTATTGAGACCCTTAACTCTTGTCAATGTTATCTCCAACTAAAAGTTTCAATATTGTAATTTAATACTTCCTAAAGATTTCGCATGGTATGAAATTTCAAATCACAAAATGATCACCGTGGATAATCTTCAAATTTCTCAACTTATGATATTAAGTTCTATAAATTATAGGATTTTAATTATATACCACATATGAACAAAGGAGAACAGATGTACAAAAATAACTACTCTAAGTTTTAGAACTATTTCTATACATTTTTACTTCTTTATGTAATATTTTTAAAGTTTCAGGATGAAGGATTCCCGAATATGCCAAACTAATGCCTCAATATATAAAAACAAGTTATTAATCGTATATTGTTTACATGGAACAAGTTAATAACCATCAACTAAAAAAATTTAAAGTTATAGTAAAATATTATGCGCTGTAGCATCGTGCCAGATAAAACTAGAGAATCAGTTTAGATTAGTAAATTAGATTCTCGAACCATTAAAAACTTAAATCAATATAGTTTAAAATGCCTTGATGGGATGTGAAATTGACTTGATCCAGTGATTTTTAATATATTTAGTTTCAGGCAGAGGTATTCAACGTTAAATAACCAAATGTAATAAAAACACCTATGCTAAATTTCCGAAGATAATATGTTACGTTCACGAGTTTTAATTTTTAAAGCCAAATTTTACACAGAGAATGCCGATTATATCTAACGTATGGTAATTATACATGCAAATGGAAAAGGGTTGCTGATAACATATACAATTACCAGTATCAAGTTAACACAACGATCCTGGATTATTTGCAATCTGCAATGAGGTTAAGATGGAGTTACCGAAAAAAAATCGTTTTATTAACTCTACTACGTTAAAAATTCGAGATATATATCATTTTGAGCCTAAAATGAGTAGGTACTAAAAAGTAGTCCATTCCAAACGATGTGAGTAATAGTGACAAATATCAATACCAATCTTAAGCAAGTATGTTAACGAAGCCGGAGAAGCTGGCGCATTCAGCACTCAATTCTACTTGGTTGGTGAATGTGATACGTTCTCAACGTTGAAGTATATTTGTTAGATAAAGAGATATTTACTGGAAAGGGAGGTGCATTCCACCAGTCATTCTTTAAATAGAGAACCGTACAAGGTTTGATACCAATAAGGTATATTTACGCTAGCTAAACACGTTGTGTAACAGTGTTTGTGTGATGTAGGTACTTTGGATTGATGTCAAACGAGTTATTAATAGAGAAATGAAACGAGGAACTTATATTGATGTCCCTTACGCTTCTATTGGTTACACGTATAACTGGTCTACATGTAATTGTATAAGTATATAGCGGGTAAACATATCATAACACTGGTGAATTTAAACGCCAGTTCTTGCAGCACGCCTCGAACAAAATTTTTCACGAAGTAGAAGTGTAAGTATTTGAGTAAATATTGGTTCTTGGATGTAAGGTAAGGCAGGTATCATTTATATTCTAATTAAAGACAATTATAACTTACAATGTATACCTTGGTATGGATAAGGAAACTATGAATGAACATTATTATAGGAGCAGTAATATGGGGTCTTATGAAATTCTGTCTTACCATGAAATGTCTTAATTTATTTATCTTTAATTATAAGTTTTTATACTTACACATTTGTTTATTCATACTAATAGTCTCTTAAATTCCTATTATACAGTGCCCATAGTAAACATAAATACACATTTCGGTATACTAGAAAATATATAAGAGCATTGATAAAAGTTTACATATGCATGTTTATAGAGTTTCAAAAGTATTTGCTTGAAATGATACCCTGATATAACCGTGCATCAGTCGTGTTGTAACTGATGCGAGCTGTTGTGGGAAACCTGACAAATAAAAGCGATCTAATTTACTTTGAAGACAGTTTAAGCCGTTTCAAATCGCATCACATTTGTCCAGGAAGTCTCTCAACATCCGAGAAATCCTGGAGGAAACTTGAGCATCTCTAATGTTTCCTTGTATTATTGGGATAAAATTGCCTTTCTACTCAATATTACTTTCTGCTCTGTATTTTACTATTTGCAACTAAATGAGGTCTAAGTGTAATCAAAATTAAATATTAATCAGCTTATATTTCATAATAAGAATAGTTCCTAAATGTTCCGTTGTGTAATGGGGTGATTTATTTTCTATATTTACTGAAAATGAATATATATATATATATTGCAAAAACTAAACAAGTGTTCAAGAGTGATTTATACGGAGGATTTTTTTAAAATATATTGCTAATCGTAACTTTGGTTAACAAGTCGACTAAAAAATAATGCCGCATGTTGTATTTTAACAATATAACATATCAAAATTTACATACTTCGCTAAGAAAGCATTTAGTAATGATTAATATATATGACAAAACAGCTTCGTGTAGAAGCAATTTTTATATCCACCGTCCTTTTATATTTGGTTTTTGACTTAATAAGGGATACAAAATTATACAATGTTTTAAATTATAAGAGATCTTATATTCAAAATATAAACTTGTTATGTCGTCTAAAAATAAAATCAACAACGGGTTTCTTCTCCTTACTATCTCTACTTTAAACGCTTTTTAATTTGTAAAATAATGAAAATTGTTTATGTAATATTGACTATAACGTTTTAAAATGAATGAAAAAACTGTGCAGTAAATACGGTTTACTGCGTGAATGGTCGTATCATATTCTTACATTATTAATTCAATAGTTGTTCACACAATTGAACTATTATGAGTCATTAATTGCTCTTAAAATTACCAGTGTTGTGTCAATTTAAAACATAACATGTACATTAGTACAAAGAAACTTACATTTCTGAAATATTGATGATGGTTTTGTTATTAACTATTATTTTAATGGTAAATGGGATAACCGGATATCGAGTATTAATTTCGAAATTAAGATAGAAATACTCTACTGCCGGATTTTTATATGTTAACAAAATATAATTATTACGTTTTTCTATTTTTTTCTAAAACAACCCTTTTCAATAATATAAGCTATTATTTATCATTATTTAAAAATTATACTGAATAGGATTAGTATAAACTAGTTTTTTTGTTCTTTTTTGTAATATTTAAATTGCTTAACTCCTGGATTTATATGTAACTATCAATTAAATAATATTCCGTCGTCAACCCAACTTTTGCACGTCAATTATGGGGTTCGGAACCTCTGTCACATTATCAAACCATATCGTCAAGAAGTTAAAAACCGAACACGTCACCAAGGTAAATAACAATACGTAAATAAATAAGCCAACGGAAACACTCACAAATGTAAAAATTGGATTATAATTCGGATTATAATAGACATTTTAGACACTTTGGACCAAAACAAATATAATGCTCTGCCCACTGCAATAAAAAACCCCAGCCTCTTAAAATATAAGAAAAGTGTTACAGGCATATTTTATTGATAACTTTACTCGTAATTTTGTACACTTTGACAGGAGTTGTCATGAAAAGCAGAGTTTTTACTTTGATAAACGCTTGACCAATAAAGACAGTTTTATTTATTTATTTTATTATATGTATTTATTTATTATATGGCCGCCCATGAATAGCAAATAAATATATTATGCACATATTTTGATGCGGGCAGTATTGTACTCCTCACTTATTCGTGGATTGCCAGCTGCACTTGTCATATGATCTGGACAGGCTGTTAGAAGCTTTCGTAAAATCAACTCGTAACTTACTTAGTGAGAGCCCGTGGGCAGTGACAAATGACCTTGACCTCTACATGGACAAGTGCACAGTTTTTCCTACTCAAGTATAGAAACAGAGATATAATTTAAATAAATAAAATTTACACAAGTTCTAAAACTTACCAATTATTGTTAAAAACCTATTTAATATATAGTTTACTTATTGACATCTGAGTTGCTTCTGTAGTATATATTTGTATATTTTCTTTTAAAGTCCTTAAGATGTCAAGGAGCTCATACATGTTTCAAAACGTAACAAAGTTTCTCCTCCCAAACCTCAAGCCGCACTTGAGGAAAGTAAAGTTTTCGGTTTAGGCAGGTGCTCTTTAATAGTAATAGTACCTTACATTGTAAGGTACTATTACTATTTACTATATTACACTAGAAATACCTATATAAATAAAAAAATACAAAAGTCATATTTATAAAATGTATAAAATAATCAAAGGCTGTCACAGTGCAACGTAACCTAACTGTATTATATTATAAATATTTAAAGAAAATGTACATCAGTGTTAGATGTAAAATTTATACATAACTTAATGGTTCTTTTCGAATAGCGTGATTTTTATTGCAGTAGTATTTTAATTCCAATAAAAATTTTTCAGGTTATTTAAATTTATTAACATTCAAATTTCGCTTTTTTAAATAATAGTAGAAGCTTAATGTATAAGTCGCTCTTGGTGGAAGAATGGAATGCGATCTTTATCAAAATGCACGCTTTCATCTTTGTTTTATTACTTAAACAACAAATTCGAAAGAAGTGAATTAGAATATTTGAAAATGTTATCTTCAGATTAGGAATTCTGAAAGAGATAAGAAAATAATGAAAATTCAATTATACCTGCTATTTCTTTTATTAAGACATCAGAGGTTAGTGAAACTGTGAGTAGACCGCGCTTGTAGGAGTAATTCGTGTTTCAATTAATGACATTTGCAATTTTGCCTCTTATGTATAAGTTAAATCAGAAAATATTAATGTTACACAACATTTTAAATTTGGAAACTTCTTTCAGTTTTTATGCTTACAACAATATCAAAATTCTTTCTTTCCATCTTTTCAAAAGGAGTAGAATGCTAAATGTTTTTGTAAGGCAGTGTTAGGAAGCTCTTCCAAGTTCATAAACACTTTATTTAATAAGTTCTTATATTACTGTTTATTTAGGAAGGCATAATCACTAATTAAAGTAGGTTTTCAAAGTGCCTTCCATTTTCGTAAAGCGATATCTGTACTATTCATTCTTACCTCAGTGCCAAAAAAGTATAGTTATACATGAAAGCACACGAGTAACTTAGTTATCTGTTTAGATTTCTTACACAAACAGTCCTTAACACAAACTTTTAGTGGTAAATGCTATTAAGATATTAGTATACAATATAGTTCTGTGTTGAAATGATTAGATTGGGTATTCCAGTATTTACTAATGGTAATTGGAACGGAGTAGATGTCAGCGACAATCCCATCCCATTGAATATTTGAAGGAATTATAGTAAAGCCAGATGGCGTGCAGTGCAGCATTTGTATTAGCCAAAGTTCCATCAGTTTTCCTGATAAGGTAAAAGATACTTTCTTAATTTTGTATATAACTGACGTTAACTGTTCTAAAGATAAATATCAATGTGTACATATTTCAAAATGCTTACGTAATCTAAATCAGTAAATGACATAACATGCTTTACGAAAGAACAAAAATTATTACTATAAATGCAAATTATTTTAAATACATATGCATATGAATACATATAATATATTTCATACATATTATATACTAATAATGTATATGATAAATAATTTCAATGTTAAAAAATAAAAATCTAAACAGTCGGTTTACAATTTTGAAATTTGTCAGAATTTTGGAAATTTGACTCTTAGTACTCGGTTTTGAGAATTCAAATAGATCCTATTTCTAAGTGTCAAATAACGGTGAGATATAATTTTATCAAACTCAAAACCTAAACATAAAACCTTTAGCGATGGAATTACCACATGAAAAAAGTAATTTAACAAAAGCGCATTTTTATATAAAATACATATAACTGACTGGTGCGACAGGATTAAGTTCAAGACTATTGAGATTCAAACCAAGGTTACTGCAGAGAACCTTGAGCACTATATACTGCATTTGCGACATGTTTGTAGTCTCATAGACCATAAAAATCCGGAGATAAAATCAAGGACAAAATTAAATAATAAGATAAACCAAGAGTCAAAAATGTCAATTAATGTCTGTTAGTGAACATGCGACCAGTGTTATGTAGTATTTTTGATTCTGCTCAGTGAATTTGCTTTAGTTAATTTTCACATACTATGTTTTGTTAAATCTGTGTTAAGCTTATCGTCCAAATTTTATGCGTGTCTAATTTTATGCCTAGAAAGAGGTTTTTTACCTGAAGATGAGAAGACAATTCATTCCACAAAAGGTACTAATATATTTATGAAACTTATAGCGATGGTAAGGTTCCGAAATTCTATTATCCTTTCATGCCATCATCGTTATTAACAAACTTTTTACAAAGAATGTAGTTTTCTGTTGCGATTAAAGAGTATTGGTATTTTGATACTTATGTATTTACAATTTCACTTCAAAATGACTTGCATTTATTACTTAATAATAAATGTATTAGTCTTGATTTGAAAATGCAAATGTACAGAGTAAATCTGAAATTATGAAACGAAAAAATTTGAAGCTAACACAAGAGGATAATTTAATAACTCAAATCACGTACAATGTTACTGAACATTCACTGAGGTATAAAGAACTTTATCTGCTCTGCAGTTCCAAACTGGAAAGTTAGTACAACTATTGGAACTCTGGCACGGCATAGTTACTATAACATGTCGGCAGCTGCGTCTGTCGTTTAAATTCTCTTTCCATTTCAATAAATATGGTTTAATTTAGTTTAATAATTCGTTGGTTTTTACATCCATTTAATTCAAAAGTTGAGCGGACCTAATGTTAAGGTAAAAATAATGCTTTTAAATGAAAACACCGAGGCTAATTATATGTATATCTTCTGGAGGTTATGTTACCATTATTGGATTCAGTCTACTCATTTCTTGAACTAAACATCTGTGACGATAAAAGACTAAAATAATAAATACACCTGCATAATATAATTAAATTATTATAAACAACATAATATATCATGGTAAATTTTGAGTATTAATATATTTACTCTACCCCAAAGTTTTATGAGAAACATTCCTAAAAGCATAGTTTATAATTAAAATAATATTATTATTCATTATTTGAAACCTTGTTAAAATAGAATAGTTGAGTTTGAAAATATAAAACATTTTTTGGAATAAAACATCTGGGTTACTTGACACTTTAGAGTTAAGTTAGTTCTTTATATGGTATATGTAACTGTATACATTGCAATTGTCCAGAATAAGTAAGGCTGTACGTTTAATTTTGTCCTTGAACCTCAATATATAATACATTTAAGAAATTAATCTTTGGAATATCATATTATATATTATAATTCTTTTAATTCATAACTGGAACGTCTTCCATATCATGCCATAAAATGCTATGAACAAACATGTTGACGTATCGTTTAGGAGAGTGCACAGTGACATTAGTCTTATGTGATTGTTTTGCAGATTGGTAACAAAAATTAATTCCCAATTTCTGTATGATTGAACTTCAGTTAAATATCAGGAAGTAATAAAAAAATTGCCTGTTATTTTGCAGATGTGCTTATGTTAAATTAAAGCTGTATAAAAGTAACATCGAAATTTTGTTTCCTACTTTTGGGTTTAACCTCACTGATATTATTGGTCATAGATATTTTGAAATCTGAGAAACTGCTAAACCAAGCAATGCTTGATTCGCATTAATGCCTACATTGAAATTAGCTTCTCCCTAATTTCTTAACTTCGTTATAATCTTTTATATCTTGCAAAATTAAAGGTTTCGGCTGCTCTTATTTTAAATTCAATAATTATTGATTATTTTAATAGCTTTGAGTTGATTCTCACTTCAAAAGGGCTTATAAATATAAAAGTATTCTCGGTGGAATATTTAAAATTAGGCCCTTTAACAAAGGGTTCGCTTTCAACTTTGTTTCATTACTTCCTCAGAGAGCTGAAAGGGTTGAATTTGAAAAGCTAAAATACTTAGTTCAGGCAAAGGATTCCCGTTAAGAAGTGATTTGGTTGTGGATATAAAAATACCAAATTCGTTTTTCGTGGAAATATGTATTCCTACACAAAACGTAAAGAACTATTTACTGTCGATAGGTGTATTTTCAGTAGGAATACGAGTAACAAATAGAGTAAAATACTGTTTGAGAAATATACTTAAAGCGTTGTGCGTTTTCTTTTCAAAAAAACTAAGTTCAGACTCTTTAAAATTCTATTTAGTAAACTATAACCTAAAAGCAAGCAAAAATCATATACAAAACGGTCAATTATGATAATGTGTAATATATACGTAAAATTTCAATCACCTAAAAACATATTTTGTTTGAAATGCCTGAGGTTAGGTTTGTAACACAATTTGTATACTTTATTTAACAATTTTATTATTGGGGCCTTATATATTTGGGGAATAATAGCTACCACTTAGAGTAGTAAAAAAAGCACTAAAAATTAGAGTAGTATAAACATGTAAATAGCTTTTATTGTTATAGTGTTGTAAATATCAGTTCGTTAGTAGTTTAATGAGAAAACGAAATAACCAAAAGATATGATATGTTATCTTACGAAATAAAGAAACCTAAATTCGAATTGTCTAAGTCAAAAAGTTGATTTCAAGTAACTCTAGAGGATTTTTTGTTCCAGTGCATTGTAAAACCACGCACATATTTTTTCCACTTTCGCTCAATCGACAGTTTCGTTATAGTGTATTACTATCAACAAATCTTTTGTATAACAAATTATTTATAAAGTGGCATTTAAGTTTAAAATGATTAGGAATATTTTACCATTTACATGCAAGACTCAAAATAACTATTGCTAGTCTTTAACGTAATCTAAGCCAATTAAACAGCATTTTACTCATCGACTCCATTACACGCCTCCATAGAGATTAAAAACTCAAACTCTGAAAATTGCTCATTGAGTTTTTTGTGTTGTTGGTAGAATACGGAAAAATACCAATCTTTACATTTAAATTAAATCAACAATAGATATGCGAGCTCTAAGCATATGAATAGAAGTGATATGCTATGAAAATGTATTTTGTTGCATCAATGGATGTACTAATCCAAACCATTAGTATACGCTGTAAACAACTGTTCTTGTGACAATCATGTCTATAATAGACTGAAGAGTTTCGATATTTGAAATAAATCCGCTCAAAAGTATCACTATCTAATTGAACTATTGATTTAAAATGTTTTACTAAATTGAAAGGATTTAAGTTTCAGATCAATATTTAAACTTAAAGAATAGTAATGTTAAAATAATGAACGGTTCATTTGTTTTCATTCAGAATGATGTAGGTTGCTACGACTAAAGAGAGCGAGGAAAACAAAATCAATCCAATTTCTGTTAAAGAGTGGTTTAAGTCGTTTGAAATCACATTGCATTTCTTTCTGAAAGTCTCTGAACATATGAATGTTCTTAGAACAGTATTTTCTCTATGTCTTCTCGGGTATGTTTCCAACTATTAGCTTGTCAGGTTAAAATAGCCACCTGTTATATAACAATTTATATTATGCTGAACACTTTTACGGTTACAAAAAATTAATTTTACAGAAAATTCCCGTTAGATTTTCATGAACAATTGAAAACATTTATACACCATTTAAAGTTTCTTTCTTGTTTAAGAGGTACACATGCGAGAATTTTAATTAATAAAATAAATCTTGTTTGTTTTCAGATTGAATGTGTCCTAGGGACATCAAAAAAATCATGCAGAAAAGTAAATGTTACATCTCCTCAGCAGACAAATAGGGATTAAGGTAAAATTTTACCATCGTAAAAAAAAATTCACTTGTTCAAAAACCTTACTTGGTAGTTACCGGCCTGGTTACATATTTATTTATTCTGACATATTTAGCTGCTATATAGTTTAACTACTAGATTTATAAATACTCATTCTTGGCCAATTAACATATTAAGAAAATGTATTAGTGAGATTCACTGTGTACTGAGGCTGCTGCTCAGATCTGTACTTCACTTATCTTTCACAAGCCAATTAGACCCGAGAAATAAAGAATTCTTAATATCAAGAGTCTAAGACCATTATAACAATAAAACATATACAACTTTAGAAAAAATAATTAGTAAATATCGGTGAGTGCAATAAATATGTAACACTCCCAATATGTCCTAGTGCCTATCAACAAATCAAAATACGTAATACTTTTGACTTCATCTGTTTCATTGATCATATCATAGCAGACGAATTTATATTCAGTAAACTATGTACTTTCTAAATTTAATAACTCTTGGTTTTTAATTTTAAAAATAAAGTTATCTTAAGTTGATAAATTAATTTTAATTATAAATAAATTTCTTTTTAAACTTTTATTTTATGTTGTATCGAAGTGAAAAATCTACTTTATTGGTAAACGAAAAAGCAAGAACTAGATCCACCCTAGGCCCACGTGCACAAACCATTGATCTTGAAACAGATTTCCCGAATAGAACAAGAGATTGGAAAATCTTCAAGTGACCATCAATTACTTTCAGTGTTTATTGGGCCTTTTAAAAAGGATATTCCAATGACATACCTGTTATTAGATGCTAAATCCCATGCAAAATGATAGATAACTGATAGTGTATAAATGTTTATTTACATTACATTTAAACTAACATAATAGAACATGTTTCTATACGACTAATATAAATTTATTTAAGTTATTCAATATTATTTAGTTAAAATTATATCTGAGAATTAAATATGACCATTTCCAAACACTCAAATTGTATGCCTCTAGTATATTAATGTTTGTATTCACTTACACAAGGATTAAGTACATATATTTTCTAATTTGTAGTAAAAATAAAAATAGCCGGACTGTCGCAATACAAATAATGCACATCATGAAACTAAAGTACTACTATTCTATTCTATTCAAACTGTCAAAACATAGTTTTCTCTTTTAGACTAAAATAATACACCAAGTGTCTATTTATATCAAATTATTTTAATCAGCCAACTTAGTTCAGAGGGACACTCGGTTTAACTCACGGGTGAGACCTAAGAAAGCAATAATTAACAGGAAGATTAGACGTCTTTAAGGGGATAACGGCTTGATCCTGAGCGAACTAACGGCACCTAGCGGCAATTCTATCAACTAAACGGCCCTGGATAGCAACTCTAATGGCATCCAATTTCTCCAACAGCTCTCCCCCTGCTACTGTCTGCCATTACAGGCTTTGTCTCTTGTGCCTCAGTTGTTACAGAATACATGTCCACGAGTTGAACACCGCCTTACACAAATAGAAGCTACGAATACTGGTTTTCCCAAAAAGAAATGATTGAGATATTTAACAATAATTTAATGCACTCTCGCCAAATTATACATCTACTCATTAGAACTAGTTTATTAGATTTATTAAAAAGACATTACACAGCAATGACCATTAATTGCCCAAAAGATTATTGTACGTGCGTAGAAATAGAAGTTGAAACATGAAAAAAAAATTGGGGAGTAATACTTAAAAATTGTTTTATTTTAATCAATTACTCTATTTAGCCTTTGAATTTAACAAACAGTAAGACATAATTAAGTGTAAATATAGAATGCAGCATATGTACCATTTGTGTATCTTCTGTCGTTATCTACTCGTCCTTTCTTTGAACACCAGCTAGGGATCTGGTATAAATAATACCATTTTACCCTAACCTTTACTCTGCATCACTTTTGGAACTGAGCATTCCTAATTTCTTCTTCTTTTTAAATATATATTATAATTACCTGTATAATGCAGCAAAGTTGAACACCAAAATTATGTTTCACAAACACCTATCCTTTAACCGTTTAGCATTCATTCATTTAAAGAGTACTAGCTGCACCCGCGGCTTCGCAAGCTTTTCGTAAGATTTACCCGCCATGACCACTTCCGGTCAAAGTGAATTATATATTTCCAACGGCGATTTTTATGTTTATCCTTGTTGCTACGATCAAAACTTCTGTCAAATATGTATGTTTTTAGCCATTGTACACGTACATATACTTCATCATAAAGTGGTCTAACACTGAAGTTTTAAGCCTCAGCGAAAATGTATTTTAAGAAAAATATATATTATAACAAAGAGCATTCAAATGGTGTTTAATTATTTAACACACGTAATTCGCTTGTAATCATAGCGAATTATAATGTGCAGGTGCTTCAAAAACATTTATCTTTTGCAGCGCTGCCTGATGGCGACTTATATCAATGGGCATAACATATAAACCTTCTCCGTGAAAAATACATGTACTTACAAATTTTCATATTGATCGGTCAAAAAAGTTCTGAGTTTATCAATGTCGTATATTACTAGTCACTATAACGTATACATTAGAATTTATTTGAAAATTTCAAAATCAATTATTTTAATCCCGTCCAAAAAACATATGGTTTTGTCTACATAGCTCTATTTTATTAACCCAAAACAAATAAAGTATTTTGAGTGAGGAGACATCAAAGGTTTCTGCCGGAGGCATACGTGTGTGTCCTAACATATGTCTGGAACACGGACAGCTCCAGCAGGAAGCCTTTGAGACAGATTTATACAGTAGAATGATTTCTATTTACCTGTGTGGTTATAATATGCTAGCAGTTTTAATAATTATATTGTGAATATATATAGTAACCGCTTACACCTAAAAATAATGTACATGCTCCATTTTACACTGTATAATATAATTTATATTACGAATATCTAATAATTTTAATTTAATGATTAAATTAAATATTTAGGTATATGTTTATTGTAAAGTAACCGCATTTACGGAATATACAGGCAAACTTAAATACACGCAGTTCAGCGATGATATGCCATATAATTTATTGTTATTGTCCTCAAATATGTTATATTATTTGTTTTCAAGTATTCCAAATTATTAATATAAATCCTAAAAAAACTTTACTTTTTACAAATAATAAGCTGAATTAATTAATTACGCGACAAATAAACTAATCTTGTGACTCGTGATAATCTTACATAGAGTCGACTTTGCTTGACGTATTACAGAATGAAAGAGTAACTCACAAATTTTTATGCTTTTGTTCTTTTCAAGTTAACTCCATCATGAAATTATCCAAAAAGATCTGTCTCTCAGACGATTCTGTCAGACATATTAATAAATAATTATGTACTCTCCTTTCTTAAGTAGAGCACAGAAATGTTACTTAAAATTATAGTTGAACATTCCAATTACCACTTAGTATAATACTGACCTGGAGATTGGATCTTAGCTGAGAGCAAAGAGTAAAGAGAGAGAAAATCCAATAAATATTTTCCCCTAGCTATTGTATTGAATTGTTTTATTTACGTAAATAAAAAAATATTCAGTTTTTCGTTAATTTAATATGATCATGCAATTTATAAATATATTTTTATGGGTATAATAAATGTTTCATTTATATGACCAAAAAAATTAATAAAATAAATTATTGTGGTGTTACATTATACTGGTAAAAATATCTTTAGTCGAAAACAAACATAAACCATACAAACCTTTAGCGGGTTCCTATTTATCTGTAATAAATAGGATCATTCAATTTATAAATATATTTATGGGTATAATAAATGTTATGACCAAAAATAAATAAATAAATAAATATCTTTATTCTCCTCACGAATTCATACTTTACAAAACATATTTAGCATTTTTAAATCTCAATACAATGGAATAAAAAAATAAATACAATACATTATTGTGGTGGCACATCATGCTGTAAAACATATATCTTTAGACTAAAACAAACATAAATCATATACATACACAATATCTTTATTCTATTTAAGAAAGTTTTACATTGAAAATTTATAAAACTAAAATGCAATTATAATCAATGATACTAAGAACAACACAACAAAATACAATGCACCCGACATTCTCCCCCTCCACTAACTCAGGAATGCAGTATAATAGAAGGGAAAGGAGATCGGCTCTATAACTTCAATCTGAAATCGCCATTTCACGTGCAAGTACAATATTATTTTATACTATCATAATTGTTGTTATCTTGTCCATATATCCCATTCATTGTATGCTGATACAAATTGATGCAATGCGATGTTTTACATTTTATCAGTTTAAATGTGTGAACGTGAACGAAAAAAGTATTACCAAAACATTTTGAAATCCCATCAATGACTTAGTACGTAATTTAACAATAGTATAATTTTATGTTAATTTGTGATATAAAAATCTTTTTAAAGTTTATTTAGCAGTGTTATAATATGTTTTGTAGTCAATGTTCTGTGTTATTGTGTTGCTTAATGCTCTTGATTAGGCAATTATTAAGGTATATATTTGATTATTTTTTTATAAAATAATTAATAATAAACCATAATTAAAATTGTATCTGATGAATTTATAAACGGTGATATATAGATTCGAATGATCGCCAAAGCTGTAAGGCCTGACTTTTATCAGAATATCATTGACCTTTTCAACGTGATCTAAAAAGTTTACCGGTGAAACTGTCTTTTCTATACATATTTATACAATCTCTATATTCAGTTAAATTTTTAATTACAAAATAAAATTGTAAATATGATGATTAAATGTTTTATTCTTATTGCCCATAGTTTAAAAGGTTTACTGATAACAGATTCTATTGTGTTAAATACTTATATATTTAATATTACTACAACGGTACCTTCCACCTACGTAACTTCCACTGACTAATAACTACTAACTTTTCAATGTTTAACTGAATTTGAGGTAAGGAAAGTTGTTTGTAATCCATGTAAAGAGGAATAATTGGCTCCCTAAAAGAGGTTTTTAGCATATTGTTTTACCCACCTACACTTAAAACTGATGAACTCAACATAGTTTTAACTGACAAGAAGTTAACACTTAATATCGTGTGTGAAAAAGTGAAGTGTTTTTGTGCGTTTAAGGAGTTGTAGATGATTATACAAAAGCGATTTCTACGTGATTATAATATATTTTCAGTTAATAGTGCTTTTATAAAAAATTAAATTATTATTTTGCAAATGATCACTGAAGTTGGAAGGGAAGCCATTATGATAGCTGCACGTAATGAGTGGTAATGAAACGAAAGTTCGTAACCTTTTTACTACTCACCAATGGTTAATAACCACTAACATTGCGAGATGCATTCAATACTATTTGTTGGGTATGTTTTCTTAAACCGTAAAGAGGAGAACAACGAAGCAACCTTGAAGCTTTGGAGGCTTGCATCTAAATTACCTACATGAACTTCTGTCCACGTAACACTGGCAGCAAATGGTAGCTGTCGCTGCCATGACACCCTTGATTAGACCACCTAATCCCTTACTATACCAGTAAGAAATTGCAATTTGTTACCAGGAAAAGAGACAACATAATAACCATTTAATATACTTTATGGTCTTTATACTTTATGATTACAAACGTTACTCAAGAATTTAAATCAGGTTTTAATAGCGTTTTATTACATTATGATTAAACATGACATAATACGTCCTTAAATACAAAAATATTACTACGACCTAATCAATTTTACGTGTAGGATATAAGTTACTATAAGTCTGATTATAATAAATAATAATTATTAATTGGATCCCCGCTTTTTTATAGTCAAAGATTTACATTACATTTTGCTCCTAACGTAGTTGTTAACAACTTTTAATGAAAGAGTATACCTGCAAGGAAAGAGAAAAATACGTACTCTGCAGTATAAAACCAATTGCTTTCTCAGAGGTCGAGGTTTCTTTCGAAAAGAACACAAACTTCTCTAATCCAAACTACTTTCAAACGCCAGCAATTCAAGGAGCAGATACTTGGTTGTTATTTGGCCGCAAGAAACTTTTAATGTGCTCCTGAAACCACAGAAAATGCAAATGATGCTCATAAAAGTTTTAAACAGGATTTAATTGGACTTTGCAACACAAAGTTAGATTTAGTAACATCTGTATAATACTTCTGATTAATCTGGCTTGGTTAAAAGCACTTAAATGATTTTTTTACTCAAGCAGTAAAGTATAAAATAATGTACAGTTCACAATACAGAATGATGTTAATGACAATTTATTATTTTATTGTTACAATAACTTTTAAGTATTGTTTGTGCAACCTAGCCATGCATCAAAATGTCTACGAAAGTATGTATGTATTAAAGCTTGCGAACATAAAAAAATTAACTATACAGCATGTACTAAGTGAGATATTTAGACAGATTGATCGATGCCGTTCATACTACTATAAGTATAAAGTTTAATAATATAACATAAATTATAAGGCCTAGTTCAATCGTTAAATAATAACTTAACAATAGCACTTTTGATACGGTCTTGTATAGTGATAGAACTGACAGTAATTAAACCAATGCTACTAAATTGTTTTAAGTGAAATTATGGTCGCTTTTAATACTTAGTAAAATTAGGTGTATAATACTTCATTGCTCTTTATCTAATAATTAGTCACTTTAACGTACTTACAGAAACCTGTGTATACCTGTGTAAAAATATGTATACGAATAAGTTTGGGTACATAACAGACATAGTTTGTAGTTATGTATTAGGTTAGTTCTTTACCTGAAGAAGAGATCAGATTGCAGATCTCTAAACGTAGTGTTACTGATTTCTTGTTTCACTGAACGATGGCAAATGTCCGGAAAAATCCTGTTTCCTTCATAACAGACATATTATTCAGAAAAATTCTAAATTTATTTTGTGTATTAATTATTAAATTTCATTAAAATGAGGGTATCATGTAGCGCTAGTATTTTGAAATTATGTTGTCACTGGCTAAAACTATCATTTAAAATTATGTATAATCCAAAGCGTGCGTTTAGTCGTAAACCGATTGTAAACCTTTAAATCATTATTAAGTCATAGAAAGAACAAATATACTGGAAACAATTTATCATTTAATTCATTATACAGTAAATATTAAGCAAGTAAATTATTAAACTATGGTAGTATTTTCATAGAGTGAAATATTAATTCAGATAAACTTTTTAAAATTATAATAGGAAAAGTCTTTATATTAAATTAGTGTTTTATCAAAGCTTAAATTATTGTAAAGTGTATAAAATTAGAAGAAATTGTTACTAAATAACAAAATAAAATATATTAAAAACATTTTAAAAGTAACATGATATATTAAGTAAATCCAGTGTACTTTATCTATAATGTGTAAGAAAAATATTAATTCACATTAAATTTAACTTTAATATCTAATATCTAACGTACAGTTTACGATATTCAAAGTACGCCGTGTAAATGCCTCCTAATTTCACGGTCGAGCTTTTGCTATCAAGAGTGGGATCACATTGACATCATTAACTGAAACTCTTTCAAAAGTCTTCCAACCATAAAATTGGCACATGTCAACTTCATTAAGTAGAATTGGTTTGGCGATCCTTATAATATGTAGCTTAATTGCCATTTTCAATTACCTATATTGATAGATTGCCTTTTAAAATTACACATTTTAAAACATTCACACAAGACATAAAACGAAACATGAGTCCAATCTATCTACCTTTAGTGAATTCCTAATATAGTACATAGTATTTCTTTTAATATTTTGTTTTACCGAGGGATATAGAGAATTGTATATATTATAAAAAGGAGAATTGATTGAAGACTTACTCTACTTCTATAAACTTCTTTCTTTGTTTATGTATGGCTTGTTTATTTATGAACAACTAATATTGACTTATTATGTCCATCCTGTCAGCCATACTCTTTATTGTGAGGCCACTTACGACCAGAGATCATCAATTAGTTTCATTAGTGTACCTTTCTGATTTCTTACCCATGCTATATCGAAAATGGAATTCTAGCCTCATGATCGTTTTACTACACATTTGATGTTTATCTAACTACTAATTAATACTACTTATTTTCCTCATACGCGTGATTTTGTCTTATCTTAGCTTCACACCCTACCGTTAGGATTCCTACTAATGTCGTGAATTGAAGTTACAATCCGTTAATACGTGTTGTGCAATCTCTTATTTCCCTCATTATATTTAATACTCGCAATCACGAATATTTTAATCCCATATAAAAATTTATATTTATTTCTTCCACAATGTTATTCTAATTACAAGAAATTGTGCACATGTGATTGGTCCAGCCCTGAATTTGAAGTACAAAAGACTTTTAAGCATATATATATATTCACTCGAGATTTAACTTTGGTTCAGCAGAATATAAAAATTTAGGAATATTATTTTAAGCATATTTCCATTCCATTATTTACATTAAAATTCTATGATATATGATTTCAAGATGATATATATATATATATATATATATATATATATTATTTTCAAAATAATTTACAATAAGTTTTGTAAAATATGTCGATTCTACATTTCCTTCGAGAAAACTGCTGTTAATGTACGATTATATATATATATATATATATATATATATATATATATATATATATATATATATATATATATATATATATATATATATATGGGTAAAAAGTATGAACATTGTATATAGATCTACTCTTACGTTTAAACTTTTTTCTTGGTGCTGTCACCCTGATATTTTTACTTACGAGAACCAATAGTTAATTTTAAAAGTTTTTTTTTATTTTCAGTAATGATACACCAAGTGTACTGCTTCACCTGTATTCGTTCAGAAAATATTAAGGCAGTAAGGATCTTCATGAATATCCTGTATAATACAATGCAATAGGATATTTATATTGTCATTATATTTTGCCAATGTCACTTTTACGAACATAATATTCCAGGAGCAGCTGTTACGGTGTCGTTACAGAAGTGAAGTTTTAGAGATAACACTGATGCAATTTACTGCGTAGAGAGTTTTCGTTACCATCATGGTTATCAATCAGACTAGTGTAAAAGACGTAACCTTAATAAACTATTTGAACAATTGTTTTACTTTTTTTAATCTCATCACGGAATTTAAGTTTATAAGCAAATATTCAGTTTAATCGTTTATTGATAGTTTTTGAAATTTAAGCAATTTATTGTTGCGACATGACGATATACACAGCGAGTGATTGAAAAACTAGGAATTAAAAAACTAACGAATAAGAGTGAAGATAGATCTTGGAAATATTTTTAAAGTTAAATGTAGTTTCCAAATTAATTCTTCTATGTTGGAATTTACAGTGATGTTTTAAATAATATCAACATTGAAGGATAGTAGTAACCAGCTTTGGCTGTATATTTGTATTTGATAATTTTTAACTCTAATAGTATTACAAAAATAGTTTATAAAATATAAGTTGAAACATTAAAAACTGTTTGGAGTTTTACCTTTTATTTATATACTATATTTACAAAATCGGAGGAAAAAATAAGGTAACTTCCAATTATCTCAGTTATAAATTCCAATTAAAATCTCTTAGTCCATTTCCTCAGTCTTTACTAAATTGAAATTATTTTTGGAAGCCATAATGTTTATCTTGTTATTTAAAGTACTATAGGGGCGTTTTTCAACAATGCCTATCAAAAGTTTACCTTTTTAGCCTAATTGCTTTTGGTCCAGCATATTTGTAATTTTTTCAGTAATCAATACATATTACTACACAAACAATACTCCTAAGTGCTAGTAAATGTAAATTTATGACTAATTATTTAATCTCATTAATTATACAAAGGATGTTTTACTCATAATATTAATTAATAGTTTTTTCAATTACTTAAACTACACTTCATACACTTAAACCGACAAAAAGCTGGTTTAGCGCCAATAAACATAAAGCCGCTATTAGGAAACCATTGAATTTTGGTGTTTAACAAAGTGAAAACTCTAATCTGTATTTAATAATTTCACCATCATTTCTAAAGAGATGAATTTAGTAGGCTATAGTACCTTGTTCACGATTCCGGATACTCAGATAAATTTATCACAGTCTTGGGTATCGCAGTTAATAATAATAAGTTTTTAGCTGTTTCCACTGAAACAGAATTCTTACTAATATATTTCTTGCACATTTCTATAAATAATATTTTATCTGAACATGCTAAAATCTACACTCAAATAATGATTTGTACGTATCTAAAAAGCGACGATGTGTTTGGTGAAGATAGTCCTAAAGATACAATATCGCAAGTTATGAGCAACGGTTTTTATTCAATCATTTTTTTAAATTTTAACATTTTATAATAAAAAAATTAGATAAAGTGATTATTCCGATTGTGCATGTAATTAAATGGTACTATATAAATTCAAAGTTATAATGTTTTCTGACAGTATATTGAAATACCGGTGAACTTAACAATAACTGATGTTGTAGGTATCAGTTTTTGATACACTTTTATATTTTTGAATCTTTAATGTTAATGCTTCCATTAAGAAGAATGCATTTTAAATCTCTTTATTCTGCAAATATAAAATCAACGCTAAACACATACATATGTAATTCCACTTTCAAAAAGCCTTCAAAAATAAATATATTCGCAGGATGAGCGATAAAGTAGGACCGTAATATTTTGATTCGATCCGTAAAAGTGAGTGTTACTAATCCTTATAAAAACAAAACCAATTTTTTTTAATGATCTGTTCCTTTGTTCCTTAGTTTGCTATTGAAAATGCTTTATTTTAAAGTATAATATGTTTAAGGACGCTTGCAGGAAAGTTTGCATTGCAAAGAAATCAATTTTATTCTTCATGTTTCAAACAAAACTTTAAGAATATATACAAATTTAATCAACTACTAAGTCAAAGTCTCAAAATAATACTCATACGTCAATAAACAAAATTATATACAAAAAACCGATAAGTTGGGTGTTTTTTTGTTTGAGGTAACATGCCACGTTGCTACAGGAACCACTCATAGTTTCTCCGTCTCTCACTTTCTCTGTTGTGTGCGGTATATTTTACTCAGTGCACCTGATTCTATAATCAAAAGATTTGTGGTTATTCAAAAGACAAGGCTTATACAAACTCTGACGTTACAATAAATGTGAACCAATTCCGTCACAAATTTGTCGTTTTATCTAAACCATGACGTTTTCAGTACATTTTACATTGTTAAGCTTTTGCAAATTAGTTTTAAATTCTTATTTCCATATCTACATAGCTTACAGTTAAATACTTAATGTGCCAGGTGTCAAACAGCCGTGCTTGTTACTTGATGCACTTGTGAGCTAGCTACTCGTATTACAGTTTATGTGCTTGAAGAACTGAGAGTAATATCAAGTTAGCGCCTTTGGGTTGAATGTAAATTATTATTTATGCACCTTATGTGGATAATAATGCACATTATTATTTAATGCACAAACCATTTATGCATATTTTTTATTTCTATTCTATCTCAGGTGTATAATTATAACTTAAGTCACAGAGGAATAAATTTATTCATAAATAAATTCATTTAAATTATTTAAAATATATTTTTTATTGTTAACGTATGGAGAATGTTTTTTTTATATTTTACCTGCGTTAACTTCAAACAAATGCAGTTTTAAACGTGAGACTAGTTATTAATTGTTTATAGAAATATTTAGCTATAGCCTATGTTATAAAAACAAATGTATCTATCAATGGCAACTCTCATAATTCATAATACTTAATGATTCATAAATATCGAGAATTTATTTTCATCTATAAAGAAAGTTTTAATTAACTCAATAGGATCATATTTCTGATTAGAAGTCATTCAAACTTTAAAGTACAAATTAGTATTTAGACGCTTTCAAATCATAGATTTTATTTATTTACAACTCTTATTTTATTTTCAGAGCTCATAATAAGCATTTTGTTCGATATTTTAGATATATGTAGGACATTGGTTACATGTCTTAGTGCGTTAGTAAGCATTGCAGGTTAGACATTTTGGAAATACACATGTATTTAATAAACAAAAACTAAAACACTATATTGTTTATATATCAGTAACACTATTCTAAATTGAACATTACATTTTACAATTAGTGCTCATAAACAGAAATATAATTTACATAAATTTTATAAGTGTAGGGAAATAAACATTTTGCATTGTGCAAGTGCACAATCTAGATCTTCGTGAAACCTCAATAGAGGATATTCACTAAGAGAGAATCTGATCTTTAGCCACAATGGTTTCGGTAAAGGAATAAATGAGAGGGTGACGAAAGGGTTAACATTTGAAACCTTTTCCTTAGATCATATTCTTCTTAGCAGGACAAGTAACCGACAGGCATACAATATTTAAAGTAAAATGGCTTTCGTTACCTTGAGTGCATAATTATGTAGGAGAAAACTGTACAGTTTAGGATCTTTTAAAAAATTAATAAAATATTTATTAGTAACAAATGTGAGGTCTCGGGATGGTGGAGAGAAAAATATTTAAAAGGTTTCGGTAACAGAGTATAAATAGGAGCACCCACGATAGTTAAGTTGAATTCTGACTAGATCCAAAAAATACTTGTTTGAGAATAATACTCAGCTATATCTAGTTTAGAATTATATAGAAATATATATCTTACATATTTCTTTATAATTCTTAAGGATGTAGGTTACTAAAGAGTTTCCAGAAAATTACTACGTTTATAAAAGTATAAAATTACTTTGCAGGAATATGATCTCAATCGTTTATTGAGACCCTTAAATATTGTCGATGTTATCTCCAACTAAAAGTTTCAACAAAGTAATTTAATACTTCCTAAAATATTTCGCATGGTATGACATTTCAAATCACAAAATGATCACCGTGGCTATATTAGTCCATATTTTAGTGAAAAAATCTTTATTATTTCTCAAAATAATATGATATTCAGTTCTATAATTCAATTATATAAATTATAGAATTTTAATTATATACCACATATGAACAAAGGAGACCAGATATAAAAAATAACAAATCAAATTTTCGAACTATTTCTATACATTTTTACTTCTTTATGTAATATTTTTAAATTTTCACGATGAAGGATTCCTGAATATGCCAAACTAATGCATCAATACATAAACACAAGTTATTACATAGTTGACATGGAACAAGTTAATATCCATCAACTAAAAAAATTTAAAGTTATAGTAAAATATTATCCGCTGTAGCATTGTACCAGATAAAACTAGAGAATCAGTTTAGATAGTAAATTAGATTCTTGAACCATTAAATACTTAAATCAATATAGATTAAAATGCCTTGATATGATGTGAAATTGACTTGATCCAGTGATTTTTAATATATTTAGTTTCAGGCAGAGGTATTCAACGTTAAATAACCAACTGTAATAATAACACCTATGCTAAATTTAATAATATGTTACATTCACGAATTTTAATTTTTAAAGCCAAAATTTTACACAAATAATGCCGATTATATCTAACGTATGGTAATTATACATGCAAATAGAAAAGGGTTGCTGATAACATATACAATTACCAGTATCAAGTTAACAACGATCCAGGATTATTTGCAATCTGCAGTGAGGTTCAGATGGAGTTACCGAAAAAATCGTTTTATTAACTCTACTACGTTAAAAATTCGAGATATATATCAGTTTGAGCCTAACATGAGAAGGTACTAAAAAGTAGTCCATTCCCAACAATGTGAGTGATAGTGACAAATATCAATACCAATCTTAAGCAAGTATGTTAAGGAAGCCGGAGAAGCTGGGTCATTCAGCACTCACTTCTACTTGTTTGGTGAATGTGATACGTTCCCAACGTTGAAGTATATTGGTTAGGTAAAGAGATATTTGCTGGAAAGGGAGGTGCATTCCACCAGTCATTCTTTAAATAGAGAAACGTACAAGGTTTGATACCAATAAGGTATATTTACACTAGCTAAACACGTTGTGTAACAGTGTTTGTGTGATGTAGGTACTTTGGATGGATGTCAAACGAGTTAGTAATAGAGAAGTGAAACGAGGAATTTATATTGATGTCCCTTACGCTTCTATTGGTTACAGGTATAACTGGTCTATATGTTATTGTATAAGTATACAGCGGGTAAACATATCATAACACTGGTGAATTTAAACGCCAGTTATTGCAGCACGCCTCGAACAAAAATTTTTCACGAAGTAGAAGTGTAAGTATTTGAGTAAATATTGGTTCTTGGATGTAAGGTAAGGCAGGTATCATTTATATTCTAATTAAAGACAATTATAAC